>NC_083877.1:30129500-30434871 GCF_032452875.1 Bos javanicus | reverse complement strand
TTAAGTCTCTTGTACATTCTCTTATAGGATAATATGTCACTCTTTTTAATTAATCAATAAGAATTCTTTTCTCTATTTTAGAAATGAGTTGTGTCAGCTGAGTGTTACCATCTTCTGTACTGTGGCTTCCCATTTCACTTTCTTAATGATGTCTTTTGATGACAACTCACTCCTTTTCTTATCTTTAAAGGTTAATGCTATCTGTATCTCATTTAAGAAAAATCTTTCCTGTCTCAAGATCATGAAGACCATGTTGTCTTCTAGAAGCTGTATTTTATCTTTCTTATAACAAACATGAACTATGATCTCTCACCTAGAGCCAGACATCCTGGAATGTGAAGTCAAATGGGCCTTAGGAAGCATCACTATGAACAAAGCTAGTGGAGGTGATGGAATTCCAGTTGAACTATTTCAAATCCTAAAAGATGATGCTGTGAAAGTGCTGTACTCAATAAGCCAGCAAATTTGGAAAACTCAGCAGTGGACACAGGACTGGAAAAGGTCAGTTTTCATTCCAATACCAAAGAAAGGCAATGCCAAAGAATGCTCAAACTACGGCACAATTACACTCATCTCACATGCTAGTAAAGTAATGCTCAAAATTTTCCAAGCCAGGCTTCAGCAGTACGTGAACCATGAACTTCCAGATGTTCAAGCTGGATTTAGAAAAGGCAGAGAAACCAGAGATCAAATTGCCAACAGCTGCTGGATCATTGAAAAAGCAAGAGAGTTCCAGAAAAACATCTATTTCTGCTTTATTGACTACGACAAAGCCTTTGACTATGTGGATCACAATAAACTGTGGAAAATTCTGAAAGAGATGGCAATACCATACCACCTGACCTGCCTCTTGAGAAACCTGTATGCAGGTTAGGAAGCAACAGTTAGAACTGGACAGGGAACAACAGACTGGTTCCAAATAGGAAAAGGAGTACGTCAAGGCTGTATATTGTCACCCTGCTTATTTAACTTATATGCAGAGTATATCGTGAGAAATGCTGGGCTGGATGAAGCACAAACTGGAATCATTTTTGCCAGGAGAAATATCAATAACCTCAGATATGCAGATGACATCACCCTTATGGCAGAAACCAAAGACAAAACTAAAGAGCCTCTTAGTGAAAGTGAAAGTGAAGATGAAAGTGAAAGAGGAGAGTGAAAAAGCTGGCTTAAAGCTCAAAATTCAGAAAACTAAGATCGTGGCATCTGGTCCCATCATTTCATAGCAAATAGATGGGGAAACACTGGAAACAGTGGCAGACTTTATTTTTGGGGACTCAAAAATCACTGCAGATGGTGACTGCAGCCATGAAATTAGAAGATGCTTACTCTTTGGAAGGAAAGTTATGACCAACCTAGACAGCATATTAAAAAGCAGAGACATTACTTTGCCAACAAAGGTCCATCTAGTCAAGGCTATGGTTTTTCCAGTAGTCATGTATGGATATGAGAGTTGGACTATAAAGAAAGCTGAGCACTGAAGAATTGATGCTTTTGAACTGTGGTGTTGGAGAAGACTCTTGAGAATCCCTTGGACTGCAAGGAGATCCAACCAGTCCATGCTAAAGGAAATCAGTCCAGGGTGTTCATTGGAGACTGATGCTGAAGCTGAAGCTGAAGCTGAAACTCTGATACTTTGGCCATCTGCTGCGAAGAGCTTACTCATTTGAAAAGACCTTGATGCTGGGAAAGATTGAAGGCAGGAGGAGCAGGGAATGACAGAAGTTGAGATGGTTCGATGGCATCACCGACTCAGTAGACATGAGTTTGGGCAAACTCCGGGAGTTGGTGATGGACAGGGAGGCCTGGTGTGCTGCAGTCCATGGGGTCACAAAGAGTGGGACATAACTGAGCAACTGAACTGAACTGATGAACACTTTGTTGAATTACTATTCAAAAATTTTGAACTAATGTATATGGATACTACAGGTTATTATTAGTCTTATTTTTATCAATATGGCAACTGTGGTATAGCTTTTTACTGTTATTGAAATTTTTGAGATACTCAAGACATACAAAAATAGACAAAAATATTGTATTAAAAAACACATTCAAATATCCATAACCCAGGTTTCTTTTAGGCTAGTTGAAATAATCTTCTAAATGCAAGAGACTGAGTACTTTCAGAGTCTTAGTCAATTGTCTCTTACTCAATTATCACATTACTGTGATAACAAATTCTAATAAAGTTACTGGTAAGGTAAATTTTCACAAATGGCTGTCTCAAATCATTTTGAGAGTGAGAGGTTTACATGTGCATAAATAAATAAAATTTTCTTATGAATTAATTTCTAAGATGAAAATTATGTTTCTTTGTGGAAATCCCTCAGTTTAAAAGTCTTTGGTTTAAAATGCCATGAACCTAGATAGTCCAGTACAATAATGGGATGGATAATCTCCAAAGTATTAGAAAGCAATGGAGTATCTTGATGGTTCCAAAATAACTTCCCTTGGCACACTTACCCACTATCGGCTTGCTCAGAGAAAAAGAGATTAGCCACAATAACAGAAGACCTTCAGCTTCTGGGAAATATGTGTAATAGTGGATCTGTCAGCCCATCTGTTATCTATCAGTTCTATAGTTTGGAAGTAGCTGTGCATAACTAGGACACCATTTTCCCCGCATGACAATGCAAAGACATCATAGGTAGAAGCAGCTCCTTTCCAAGGGTTATTAGTAGGCATGCAAACCAGCCAGGTGCTGCCAGACAATGGAGCAGGAAACACTTATAACCTGCACATCTTCCTCAAGGAATTACTTTAGATTAGGAACCCCAAATCCCAACATAGACACAGTTTGCATAACATGAGTTCCAAGTCAAAATCTCTCTGCAGCTATCAGACACTATCTAAACCAAAGATGTGAGTAAGGAAAGTTTCAAATTCTCTCTGTTACGTCTAGACTAAGAGAAGTTATAGGATTCCAACATGGAAACTCTAAATCTTTTGCCTATTATTGGCATCCTCTGTCTCCTAAGTATAAATGCTGTTGAGTGTCATATTTATCCAAGGATAATGAAACAGAAAAGAATGGGAAAAGCTCATCTGAGCTGAATCTCTACTCTTCTGTAGAATTTTACTTGACCTCAGAAAAATAGCAGACTATTTTTCTTTGAAGGCAAAAAGAGAACGGAGCAGCAGAGGATGAGATGGTTAAACAGCATCACTGACTCTATGGACATGAATTTGAGCAAACTCTGGGAGACAGTTGAGAACAGAGGAGCCTGGTGGGCTACAGTCCATGGTGTTGCAAAGAGTTGGACACAACTTAATGACTCAACAACAACAATAACAAATTTTTCTTTGAAATGTATAAAAAGTGAAAACAGTCAAATGTTTCATGATTCTTGAAGCAAGAAATTCCTTTAAAAAATGGGATTTTTTGGGGGGGGGTGGATTTTGATACTAAATCTTTAATATTTGCTTAGGGATTTTCCTTTACCTTTTTTTAAAAACTTTGGTTCACTTTTAAGTATTAATTTGCATGTCAAGATGTAACACTTCAGAATAATTTAAATTCATTTTCTTAGTACTTCAAGAAAGAACATAGCCAATGAATGTTGAATAAGTGATTTAGTGGTCCACAGTGGGGGAGAAATGGATGTAGCATCTCAAGAATGGCTGCTGGCATGCAATGCAAATTGTTTATTGTGTTTGACTTAATTTTTCAGTGTATATGAATGAAATAATGTTAATTTCAAAAGTGGCTTAAGATCTTCATATGAAGCTCTTTGACGGTAATTTCATTTTCTATTTTCTTCTATTCAAAATATATAATATATAATAAAACCTACTTCTTTTATCTGCTTTATTGATGATTAGCTGCTCAGTTATCTCCTAAGCATTCTTTGCCTAAATTTTTCTGTTTTACCTGGAATACTCTTAAAGAGAGGTAATTTCCCCCAAGTTCCTTATTAATTAAGTCCCATAAATTCAATGATCATCCCAGGATTCTGTTCACCTCAAGAATTTTACTGCCCTTTTCCATTTTATTAGTAATCTTCAGCCTCACCAGATATGATTCTGGCTTCTTACTTCTTTGTCTTGTTAAATCTTCTTAGTTTCTTGGTTCAATAAAGATTCATTTCCTTTCTAGAGCTTTGGAGAAAGTAAGGAATAACAATATATGAAAACAAAACAAGAATCCTTGAGAATATAGTATTAACTTTTTAGTATTTACAACTTATCCTTTACAGTGGCTCTAACTAGGAAGTGTACAAATCTCAAATCTAGTGTAGAGGACATCAGCAATTTCAGAGGTCAGAAATTAGATCAATTTGTTTTAACTAAAATTTGGATAATTGTTTATTTCCTTATTCTGTTTATTGTTTGCTAAGAAATAAGGTATTAAAATCATCGATATCACCAATGATAATACTCCTGGAAGTATTAATTCTGAAATTAAAACAGATAGTTTTTTTACATAACATTTTAAAGTATATTCATTGATTTAGTCTTATTTACATGAAATTTGTACAGAAAAAAAAACTTTATAAGTTGAAGATGTTTTATTTCTTAAAACCTAAAGTTTAAAGTCATGTTTAATTTTTTTTAATAAAAGGCCAAGTTATAATAGCTTTAATGATCATTAGTGTAGAGGTCAATAAATTAAGGCCTACAGACCAAAGCCAGCTTGCTGCCATATTGATACTACCTACCAATGAACATTTGCCACCGTATTGATGCCAGAGAATACTAACTTTGAAACTTTATTAAGTGAAATATTATCCCAAAAGAAAAAAAAAGAGAACTTTATTCTTCCCATTAGTAGATATGTATTTTTAATGTTCTCAATTATTATTATTGTGTTTTGAATTTTGTTAATAAAGCAATTTGTTATATTTTCTATAATTCGTTATGTTCCATATGCTATCCTTAATTTTGCCTCTTGGTCTGCAAAGCCTAAAATATTTACTATTTACCTTTACAGAAAAAGTTTGCTAACCTCTGCATTATACCATCACCAAATGCTACAAGCACACTAAACCATTATCAAGAATATAAATATTATAAATGGAATATATTTTGTATAAAATCCACTCAAGATATCACTAATAATTTTCTTAGAAGAGTTATAGTTTTCCTAAATTTATAGATATATCTTTCCTTCTTCAGATACAATTAAATCTAAGAGATCAGAATTGAGAGATATTATTTTGGTCCATCTCTATCTGAAAAACATATAAGATCTCTCAATTATTAACTCAGCATATGTGACCACCTTCAGGCACTGTCTGCCTGCAAGTTATGTAACTATTACTTTTACATGAAGGAACAGTTTCCTGAATGCCTGATACCAGGCACTTCTATGGTTATCTCCTTTAATCCTCACTCAAGGTTCATGCCCTGCTATCCTTGACTCTGAAAGCTGTTTTTTATCATGCTGTGTCCCATTGGTATAGTGGTTGTGTTGTTTTTCAAATTTCTGAGGTTTTCATGTTTTCTAGCATGGATTATTATCGCAAGTTTCTTTTTTCCCCCTCTCTTAACCATTTCTTACCATTTCTTAACAATTGTCAGTAATTCACAAATGGAGATACACACTCATGGTAAGGCTTAAGAAATAAAGGGATTCTGAGATATAAGAACAGAAAAAGTAACACTGGAAAGTGGCATCAGCAGTGAGGTAAAGAATGAATCTTTGTGGAACCAGGATAATCTTACTTCCTCAGCTCAACTCTATACCTCCAGTTTATGGTCATTTCCAAATGGTCTAATCTGGCCCTGTTTTTCTTACTCATAAAGAAAGTGGTTTCAGACACAGTCTTAAACAACCAAACATCAAATGTTTTGTTGTTGTTTTGCCGACACAAGACTAATCAGGAAAATTTACTAATATTTAATTATCTTTTCCAGTTTTTATTAAATATTTTAACTTTCAAATTAAAAGATGAAAAAAAATAAAAATACTTTTGATTGTACAATGGAAAATGCTTCCAGGATATTACAGTATTTTGACAGAGAAGTTAACTTTTATAGGAAGTTTTCTAGAAATGGATATTGAATTTTGATGCAGAAGACAACATATACTAGGGAAATATATTTTAAAAAAAGAAAGTTAAAAGATACTTTCCATGACAAGCTTAGAGGTAAAAAGTATTTTTTCTATAAAACAACCCAAGTTGCATCAGAAGTAAATAAGTAGAAGAGAATTTACTGATAAGAAAATGCTTGAATACTTAATAGGTATGGAATAAAGGAATAGAGTATTGTTAAAGTGGCCTGGGAAATTTGTACTTTCTGCAGGATCTCTGCCTTGCTCTTGGCCCATTCCAGGTAGCCACAGTGAGCAGCATCAAGCCATGAGCAGGCTGACTCATCTGCCCCCAGAACCACTAAAGTACAGTGACCCAATGTGTGACCAAGCTTTTTTCCTATTAGGCAGATGAGATTAACAATGTTCCTCTGATTTGCTACACTTAAGGGCTTAAGCACTTGACATCTATCAGCCATTCCATAAGGGAGGCAACACTAAGATTACAATTTCCCATTCAGAAATCATTGGCTTTGAAACTCAGTGTTATTTCTGCTTTGCTTCTCAACTAACTGGTTAGATCCACCTTTCAATTTATATTGTTTCCAACCCTGTTTTCTTGGGTTTTGTCCTGTTTTGTTTGTTTGTTTGTTTGTTTTTTAATCTATTCATTCAAAGTTCTGATTAATTTCAAGGAATTAAAAAAAAAATTGACACTGCTACAGATTGTCCTCCATATTGTAGAAATCTCCCCCGCTGAATGACTCCCTTCAGACTAAGAATGAATTATCCAAGAGGTAGAAAGAGGACCACATTCAAGTAGGATCATGGAATCCTAGGGAAGATAGCTTCAGTGAGAGTCAGGGTTCAGTCGTATTCAATACTGCAGATGAAGACTAAGAAAACATAGATTTAACTTATGAAGTCCTCAGCATTGTTTTTAAATCTTTTCTTCCTATTTCTCATCAATTTCCATGATTCTTCCCTATCTTTGGCATTAATATCACCCTTGAGAGAATCACCAATGCCCTACTACCTTCAGACTTAATTTTAATAGAAGCAGGACAAGGACCACAGTAGAGTAGCATATTGGAACCCCGAGGAGGGCTTCCTCAAGAGTGAGTGTTTGGCAATGTTTATTTCTCTTTGGGCTTAAGAGTTAAGAGAGGGCTATGAAGGATAGGAGAGAGGTGAAACAGAAGAGATAATTTTTAGTTCAGTTCAGTCGCTCAGTCATGTATGACTCTTTGCAATCCCATGGACTGCAGCTCTCCAGGCTTTTCTGTCCATAATCAGCTCCTGGAGCTTGCTCAAACTCATGTCCATTGAGTTGGTGATGCATCCAACCATCTCATCCTCTGTTGTCCCCTTTTCCTTCTGCCTTCAATCTTTCCCAGCATCAGGGTCTTTTCCAATGAGTCAGTACTTTGCATCACGTGGCCAAAAATATTGGGGCTTCAGCTTCAGCATCAGTCCTTCTAATGAAGCTGAAGGACTTAGAATAGGGAATTTTTTTAAATTTAAATTTATTTATTTTAATTGGAAGCTAATTACTTTGCAATATTTTATTGGTTTTGCCATACATCAACATGAATCCACCACGGTTGTACACATGTTCCCCATCCTGAGCCCCTTCCTCCCCATACCATTGTCCCGCTAGGACTGTGAGACTATAGAAAACCTTACTCAGCCAGTCCTTCTTTGGCTTTCTGCCGAGCTTCTTATTATCTTATTTTGTATAATTTAATAATTCAGCAAATAATTTCTTATTCACTTATTTTTTAGAAATGCATGCTTTATTATTTGTACTAAGTCTTATAAAATAACTGCATGCATGATAAAGCATATGCTTTTAAAATGTACTATCTTAGTACTATCTTACATTTTATCTTAGCTTTAAAAAAAAAAGCTTCTTCATATAGTCTGCTTTTCCTGGAACCCAAGTAGTTATTTTGTTTTCCTTCTTTTTCATTTTCTTAACCAGGTCCTCAGAGTTTGTATCATTAAAGTAGTTATTCATGTTTGAAATAGTCATAAGATTTTAAAATTTAGATTAGAAGGAACCTAAGACATCATCTTCTGTTGGCTAATCTCCCACACAGTACAGAAATGTTTCCTGCAGCATCCTTGGCAGATGCTTATCCAGTCTCAACTTGGATATCTTCAGCAAAGGAGCTCATCATTTCCTAAAACAAACCATTCTGTTGGACAACTCTATTTTAAAAATCCTTATGTTGAGCTAAAATATGTTTCTTTGTAACTTATACTCATTTACTCATTGTTTTAAATTTTCCTTCTGGAATAAGTCAAAATAAGAGAACATTCCAGATAGCTGTATTTAAAATACATCTAAATGCCATTCCTGTCTTTTTTATTTATTTATTTTATTTTTGCTTTCTTGTCCCAAAGCACCAAGCATAATTTGCTAAACATAATAATTATAAGAAAGGTTACCTATTTGGTAATAATTTAAAAGCTATCTTTAACATTATATAAACCCCTCTGACATTTTGAAAACAAAAATCCTTTTGTAATTATCTTGAATTACATTTTTGTTTACCAAAAAAAAAGAGTAAGAAGACTGCCATCTATTTTCAAAGGTGAAACTACATGACCACATACATGTGGGAATGTGGAGAAAACCAATTCAATTATAGAGGTCTGATTAAAATCTGGAGGTGTGCATTTTTGTTTCCTTCTCATATGTAAACTGTCATTAAAACTTATTGCTTGTGAATTAATGATGACAATAATCTTGTAGCAGCTAGTATTTGTTGGGTACTTGCTATATGTAATTTATGTACCTGGTCTCTACATTTAGACTGAGTTCTCTCTCAATAAGAACTTTCTAATCCCTTATAATATAATTTATGGTCCAAACAAGATGCTCTGAGCATCAAAGAAGGTACTATTAATAGCTACTCTGAGACAACTGGTATAACCTGAACTGTCCAGGCAGAGGGGTACTTAGAGTCGCTCTTCTTGAAGTTGAATTGGAGTTATTCCACTGGCTGATACCATTTGCCTAGAAATTTGCATACACATGCCACATTGTTTCAAAAAGCTCTAAAAGGCATTTTTAAAACATTATTTCCTGTCCTCCTTATGATTTAAGTTGCCACTTAAACCCCACCCTCTCCACTGAACAATGTAGTTTTGTAAGCAAAATTTACTACTATTTTCATAATTTGTCAAAAATGAAAACAATCCATTATTATTCCACTCTTCCTCATCTAAAATGCAGGAAATAGTAGGGTTTAGAAGTCTAGACCACCATCCTCCAACAGAACCCTATCAGCCTTAAGATGTTCTCAAAATGAGAAAAGAGGTAGAGTTTGAAGAATCAGAGCTGTTGTGTTAGTAATCCCAAATTTCCAGGCCTAATTAAAAATCAGAATATGGAGAGCACCTAGTGCTTCCAGATTATTTTGTAAAAGTGCTATTTTTGCAAAACTAATCCCGTGATCAATAAAGAATACCCATCCTCATTCTAAGCAGTGTTCTCAGTCTCAGCTGCACCATCACACGAGGCTGGTTCACTCTTAGTTGGTCTGGGGTGTGACCTAGGTGTGAGACTTTGATGTATATATCTCAGGTTGAAAGCCATTATTCTAAACCTACATAGAGGGAAAAAAAAAAAAAAGGTTTTTTTTTTTTCCTAGGTCTAGGATTTGTGATTGCAAATGCTAGCATAGTGAAGGCAAAAAGAGAAGGGGGTGGCGGATCATGAAATGGTTAGATAGCATCATCAACTCAAAGTGCATGAGTTTGAACAAAACCCTGGGAGATAGTGAAGGACAGGGGAGGCTTGTGTGCTGCAGTCCGTAGTGTGGCAAAGAGTCAGACACGCCTTAGCGACTGAACAACAGAGCAGGAGGATCACATAGATTCCAGACTTTGACATCTCAAGATCAATGCCTCACTCTGAAACATCTGGTTGATTCTAAAGGAAACTTTCAGAATCTTGCTGGTCAGATCGAGAGGGGAGGAGATTCTTATTTTTCCCTCGAAATATGTCCTTTTAACCTCAACCTGGCAGAAATCACTTTAGACCTTCTTCTGTTCATAAAATAAAGACTTTTGTGAGTTATTTCCTTTTTGCAGTATTGTATACTACAGAAATTGGATCAAAGCAGTGATTAGGTAAACTTTGGGGAAAACAATGTCTATTTCCTTTTGTTAGTAAAGGAGAAAAACAGCATAGAAATACTTGTTTGCCACTGTTCTTGCCTTTGTACTCTTTAAAATGGATTTAAGATAGTTACCATTTATCCTGTCACTGAGGAGGCAAGGTCCACACAAATAATTTTCATAGGAGCAATATCAGATGATCTTCATGCAAAAGCACCTCTTTTTTATGCTATCTTTTCTAATTTATACATTGCCACGATCCATCAGCCTACCTGTACTAGCTCTAGGATGTGTTAAGGAAAATATTTTTTTCACTTTAGTATCAAATACTCTTTCCTTAATGACTCAGTATCATCGTATCCTTTGCTTTATTTTTTAAATCTGTATATGATTTTCTTTCCTGAATAAATTATGTGCCCTAAAGGTAGCTGCCAAATCATGATTTTGACCCATTGATTAGATACTTCTGATTCTACTTACTCGAATGAAATGAATCTCACATGAGCCAGCAGCTTAGTTCTCATACCAAACTGCCAGAAGGTCACATTACAATGAAACTTCAGTTCTGAGAGTTAATAGTTTCCTCACGCTCCTCCCTCTGTCAAATATGTTCAGCTGAGCTTGTGCATATGACTTCAGTTCATAAAAAGTTTACAAGTGCAGCTGGAATGCTTAGCATTTGATTGTTACATAAATAAGTATTTGAGAACATATGTAAATTTGACAGTGTTAGTACCAGATGTTCCAGTAACACAATAATGTACTTTGAATGTCCCTTCTCACTTTCAACTTGTTTATTCTGGCAGTCTCTATCTGCTAAGTTTCAGATAAGCACATATTAACTCTATCCATAGTGCTGACCCTCTAATTGTTACATTCAAGTTAAAAGTATTTCATTTAGTGTATAGAAGTACAAATAGCATAGATGCTAATACACAAAGTCATTTTTTACACATCTCCATAAAATACAAATATTTCAACTCCTAAATGTTTATGGTTTATAAAGAAGAAAGAAATCTCTGGGCACATGAAAGTACTCTCAGTTTTATAGGAATTGCTCTTCCAATTTTGAGTTTTCCAAGTTTTTATTTTTCCTCTCTCTTTTTGACCACCAGCCATTCCAGTTAAGAGATTTCTGCCTCCTACACAAATTCCCCTGCCTTCCTCCAGTCTTCTCCACCCCCCTTACCATAGTTGACTGTATCTTGATATGTAGAAGCTACTGGCATTCTGAGCACAATCTTTGCTTCTTTATGGTTTTGTTTTGCAATTATTTCAAACTCACTGAAGAACAGTGACAATAAGAATCATACATAAAACACTCATACATCGTCTTGCCAGATTCACCTGTTGTTGATATTTTGCCCCATTTTCTCTATCGGATGAATGTGCACTCTCCTTCTCTCTTTGCATATGTGTATATGCATAGACATGTATATATTATGAATATATTTATATGTGTGTGTTTATATGCACACATGCATTTTTTCTAAACCTTTTAAATATTAGTTGCATGGTCTTTTACTCATACACTTCAACGTGTATTTTTTCTACAAATAAGAACATTGTCTTACATACAAGTAGATTTAAAATAGACTTTCCCCCTAATCTTCCATCTGTATTCCAGTTGTGTTAGTTGACCCAGTGATATTCATTACAAGGTATCCAGGTCTTAACTTTTGGAGTCAGGTTGCATGTGTTGTATGCGATACCAGTAGGGGGCTGTGTTGAGAAAGTTATAGGGCCCTGGAAACCTTAGTGGCCCAAACGTTTGCTGAAAGAAGTAACTTATGTAGAGGAAAAATCCAAATATGGTCAGGAATGAAAGCAAAAAGTTGAAGCCAGAAATTCAGTTCTAGGCCTCAGAATGAGAGGTCATACAAGGCCCCAAAAGGACAATCAATCATGAGATTGGAAACGTGATACAATATGTGTTAAGGCAAGAGATTTAGAATTAATGCCCTGAGATTGATGGAGGTCTGTCTTCATGTGAAAACATCTCTACAGTAAGGAAATAAGCTTGATAGCCTGAAAGAGCCAGAGCCTGCCTTGCTTGGGCTTTGCCTGACTGAAGACTGTGACTCAGTTAGTGGCATGGCTTACTTAGGTGAGATGAGCTTCCCTTGGTGACGCTCTGGAGCAGAACCTGAAATGTCCTTCAGAGATAGAGGAGTTCAAGACCTTCTGTACTTGTTGCCTCTGATCATGAGGGAAAAGGTAGAGAGCCATCCAAATAAGAGTAAAAATAGTAAGAAGTAACAGGGGAAAGGAGTAAAAGATGGGTAGGGAAATGATTTCTGATTTTCAGAGTGGACCTAGGAAACATGCTTCAGGTTTGTCCAATGGACGCACAGTTCCAGAGGGAAGAGAGTCATCTAAGTCTGCTGCTTACGTGTTTCCTTTGGTAGAAAATGTGTTTTATTTATATGTAATATTATTTGTAAAAAAATTAGAAATACTGTGTTATAAATTGAAAGCTTGCTTCCAAAGATACAGGAAAACAAGAAAAAATGCGCATGGAGTTAAGTAAGAGGAGACCTAATTAGCATTCTTATAGAATGAGCTGTAGATTTACGGAGACTTACAAAAGGGAAAAATACCAGAGCACCAGACTAGCACATCAATCATTTGAAATTGTCTGACAGTCCTGAAGAGGATATCCTGGCTGCAGAAAGCACAGAGCTGTCTTAAGGCTAGGGGCCCAGGTCAGAACTTAATAAGAACAAAAGATGAGCAATTTTGAGAGGAACCAGCTGGCTTAAGGTGATCCAAAGTGCACAGATGTTAAAGGCTTACTGTTCCAACAATACTATTACCGACACAAGAAGAACAGAATAACCATTTAAAAAAAATAACAAAACTTGATTTACCATGTTGAGCCTTGGGACCTAACAATATATGTATTTCTGTTCTGCCATACTAACTTTCTTTTTTTTTTAATTTTTATTTTCAGTACATTAAATTTACTCATAAGAACATTCTAAAAATGTACAATTTTCCCTTTTTAATAGCATATAATAAAACATAAAAAAAGCCCCAAACAGAATACCTGACGTTTACAATTCACAATCGAATTAGGAGAATATTAAATATTTACAAAACTATATATCTTTTTAAAAATATTTATAAAGTTACATGCAATTTTGTAGAATTGATATAAAAGAATGGTTCAAAAATGGGAGAATTTTCCTTCATTCCTAAAAAGAAAACATATCCAATAGAAGATTCTTGAGTACCATATCTACTTTAATGTTATTTTATTTTGTGCCTTCTGGTTGATGACTGTGAGAAAGGACAGAATTTATTATAAAGCTTGAAAAAATGTAGCTGATCTTTCTTTTATATATATATATATATATATATATATATATAAATCATAGCTGATCTTTCTTAGAAACACATGTGTATATATATATAAAATCCTGTTGATGTGATATCTTTAAGTAGGTTTTTTAAATGGTCTAAGCACAATAACTAAGAATCTATAATTTCCTTTATGCTTGCATCAAAATCCCTCAAACTCTTAACACAGGTGGTTTTGTGGCAAGTAGAGAGATGTTAGAGCGCACATCAATTATGAACTTTTTGATGTGGTTATCGAATGTAAAAGGGAGTAATCTAAAGCATAAAATCTAAGCGGTTGGAGTCATGGGAATAATCAGGAACTGAAAACAAAGTGGTTTGGAAAATGTTCATTTTGCTAGTGCAGAGTATGTTGCAGTTAAAGTCATAAAAGTTATTTTTACATTCTTTAAGACTGTGATCATTATCTTCTATCAATAACATTGAATATTTTGTGAGTGTAAGAAATGTTACTGATAATTACATGGAAGCATTACGTACCCTAGAAAAGAGTCACTATGTACTACCTTTTAAAAATATTTAAAATGAATCATTCACCATATGTAGTAGAATCAACTATCTCAAAGATACCCGACTTTATTTAGCAAGGAGTATCAAGTACTTGGGGTCTTCCCAGGTGGCTCAGTGGTAAAGAATCTGCCTGCCAAGCAGGAGACTTGAGTGCAATCCCTGAGTCAGGAAGATCCCCTGGAGAAGGAAATGGCAACCCGTTCCAGGATTCTTGCCTGGGAAATCCCATGGACAGAGGAGCCTAACAAGCTACAGTCCATGGGGTTGCAGTCATGACTTAGCAACTAAATAGCAGCAGCTACAGCGTAAAGTACACAATAATAAAAAGCTTTTACGCCTGTCTCTGTGGCATTACTGAGTACATGGGTTGGCCATGTGAAAATTCCTCGTTGCATGTGCCATACACTACATGGAGACTTCCTCATTTGCTCTTACATGAAGATGTGAAAATAATAATATTAAAAGTGTTCCTCTGTGACTAGGTGTCTCTATTTTCAATTCTAGGACAGAGTAACTGCATAAATAAGCAGAATTTCAAATTTGATTATCAAAATCTGTAAGTATATCACGTTCATTTTGTTATTTGTATTCAGAGAATGGGAAAGAAAGGCTACCTAATTTCACTGCAGCTTGCTTCCTTTTTTAAAAAGAAAGCATCAAAATAGTTTCATGGAGATGAGCTTCGAAGCACGGCTTAAACATACTCTTTTTTTCTTTCTTCTCAGGTTAGTGTCACTTCAAAAATAAAAATAAGCACTCTTATTGGAACTTTAGGAATAATGCTGGGTATAAACAGGCTTAGAATATACTTAACTGTAGTAATCCTTCCCGACACACATAGAGATGAATTGATAACTGGATTTGGCATTTCAAATATTTTTTACCCAAGGCAAGGGCTTTAAGGTGTTTTCTTGGTATTAGAGAGTTTAGAGATGAAAAAGGTGCCATTTATTATTTTCTCTTTCTGTCAGCTTAGGACTTCTGTTTGCAATCATGTTTATAATACTAGGCATAACTGTTCTTAAATGTCTTACCTGTTGAAGAATGTTCCATTCAATGTGTATCCAAGGTTTTGACTGAATAGTAGTCTGATAAAATCAGCTAAGGTAATTTATTGGAAGAGAACTTGAACTTGGGATCATAAGTGAGTTCTAATCAGGAATCTGCAACATAGTTTGTGTTGATCTCTTCCTCTCAGTTCCCTACTTTCTCACATAAAATGCAAGAGGTAGATTGCAAGTTTCCTCAGTGTGAAATTAATTCCATTAATTAGGCATCAAATAAACAAGTCATTTAATCATGTTAACCACATCAGCTGGTTAGTTCAGTCAAAATATTTAAACAATTTACAATAAGACTATGAACAATCAGAAAACTTCATTGTTATAGCTTGAGAACTATCTGCTTTCTTAATATTGGTACTACCTTGCCAAGTAATAGCAATTTAAAAGATCTTTCTGTCAAAAATGGTAATAGTATACCATTTTCCTTCAGTATTATCTAAAAGAATATAATCACAGCTTACCTATTGTTTGGGCCATAAACTATAAATGTAAAAGTGATTAACTTTCACAATCCTACTTTCTCGTCGGATTCAAAGAAGAAAATATCTGTCCTCCTTAAAAAAAAAAAAAAAAGCATGGTTACATATATTCCTATTCCTCCAAAAAGCAGAATATCCAAATGGAAAGGGTCTTTAAACCCTTTTATTAACTTGATAACCCACTTATTTGAAAAATTTTCTCTTCACCAAAACTGATAGGATACTTTACTATGTCAATAGATGATTTCTGATTGCAGACATAACCTCACAGTATTCTTATAATGAAAAAAAGCACAGAATTTCAAGTCAGGAGATTTGGATGCAAGAATCTATTCTATCACCCATCATATACATATGATTACAGTAATTCAGCATCTTTGAACTTCAGTTTCTTTATTTTTAACAAGGAAGCAGTAATACTTGTCTCTGGAGCTGTTGTCTGGATGCAATGAAATAATGAGTGTGAATCATAAAGGCTAGTATGCATTGTTAACATTAACTCTTTAAAAATATTCAAAATAATTAATATTTCATAAATCATGTTATTTCATTTGCCTACATACAGATAACATCATACATTTACGGTAGTAGTATTAAAATTCAAATATTAAAAGGGAAGTAAAGAAAGGAAATGGAGCAGACATTTCTTGAGCACTCTGCCACAGCGTCAGGAAGTCAGATGATAGCTTTATTTCTAACTCCTACATAAGGTACTTTCTAACTTCTGTGTTAGAAACAGGGCCTTGCATGTTGTCAACTCCACAAGAGAAGGGAGCCAAAAATCTTTCTGGGTGCTATAAATTGTGGAATAAAGAATAGCTGCTCAAATATGGAGAAATTCCAGGTTTTTTCCCCTCCACTCTTTCACTCCATTTCTCCAAATTTTATTTTCTTAATATAAACCATTCATAAGTATATAGCCTACAAGTCTAACGGATGTGGCTGCACACCAAGCTGTGAACTAATTTCCTTATCAGAAGGCTGCTATTCAAGTTGGAATCCAGGTGGATTTTTAACTGAAATGGCATGAGAAAAAAAAATGAAAAAAGCAAAACCTTCTTCATTATGAATGTGAGATAATTACTTTTCAAAAATTGCAGCCCTAATCCAAGAAGGGGCCACAAGGTTTAATTGTGGGTGTGCTATTTACAGATTAATTAGGACATTTAACTTCACTTTTTATACCACAGAATTAATCCCATAAAAATTAGTGATCTCGAAGGAGTCAGTTGTCAACTCTGACAGGATCTCTTTGCCATAATCTATTAAAATGCTGCTTTTATCTTGTCTTGCCTGTGTCATATTTTATGGATTTTTTCATAAACACTGCCTATACTTCATAAATGTCTCAATTTTCTAGTCGATTAACATTACTTCAAAAGCAATTGATAAAAGAGTAGGGCATGCATGAAATAATACACCAATAATGTGAAGTGCTGGAGGCAAGAACAGTGCGTAGGATCTGCACAGCTTGTGAGCTGAAACAATGAAAGGATATTTTATCTACTACAATAAAGAAACAAATGATCATTTTTGATAGTAGAAAAAAGATTGCTAGTAATTGGGCGGATGAAAAATGGGTTACACAGAAAATACAGCATATTTTGAAAATGAAACTGAAGTGAGAAAACAAACATCTCCAAGTATATGTTTACATTATGGGAAACACTTTCTCTTTGGTTACTAAAGATTTTCATTCAGCTTGATTTAGCTTAGACATGATATTCTTATTCTATTTATAAACTATTTCCTTTGTATGCATATATTTAACATATTAACATATATTGTATTTATTAACTAAATGTTGAAATTGCCTTTTAAATTTTTATGACTATTATTTTGGTTTTTGAAATCATTTAATTTTTCTTTTGAATGTATAGATGATTTATCTATAGCATCCTCTTTATATTTTTAAAGCGCTAATATATGACCTTATGGCAGAAAGTGAAGAACTAAAGAGCCTCTTGATGGAAGTGATAGAGGAGGATGAAAAACTTGGCTTAACACTTAACATGCAGAAAACTAAGATCATGGCATCCGGTCCCATCACTTCATGGCAAATAGATGAGGAAACAGTGGCAGACTTTATTTTCATGGGCTTCAAAAATTACTGCAGATGATGACTCCAGCCAAGAAATTAAAAGACACTTGCTCCTTGGATGAAAAGCTATGACCAACCTGGACAGCATATTAAAAAGCAGAGACATTACTTTGCCAACAAAAGTCCATCTAGTCAAAACAATGGTGTTCCAATAGTCATATATGGATGTGAGAGTTGGACTATAAAGAAAGCTGAGCACAAAGAATTGATACTTTTGAACTGTGATGATGGAGAAGGCTCTTGAGGGTCCCTTGGACTGCAAGGAGATCCAACCAGTCAATCCTAAAGGAAATCAGTCCTAAATATTCATTGGAAGGACTGGTGTTGAAGCTGAAACTCCAATACTTTGGCCACCTGATGTGAAGAACTGACTCACTGGAAAAGACCCTGATACTGGGAAAGATTGAAGGCAGGAGGAGAAGGGGACAACAGAGGATGAGATGGCTGGATAGCGTCACCAACTCGATGGAGTTTGAGCAAGCTCTGGGGATTGGTGATGGGCAGGCAAGCCTGGCGTGCTTCCATGGGGTCACAAAGGGTCAGACATGACTGAGCAACTGTACTGTACTGTAATATATGACCTAGATTGACATAATGAAATGAGTATCTTACCTGAATTTGTGCCACAAATTTAATTCACAGTTATATAATCAGACTTTTAAAAATGTAGTCAGTTTTTAAATCAATCAAATAAATATATTTAAATCAATGAAATAGAAGAGAAAGAAGAGAAGGACCATTAAGTAGATGCAGAATTCCTGATTTTCCTTTCATTTTATTCTTTGTATTTTACCACCTGATTTAGTTCAATGAAACCATACACTGTTCTGAACTTTCATTCTTAAGATATCATGGCTTATAAAAAGTAGTGACCCTAGGTCCTAATATGCTGAGATAGTCCCATTGTTTACCTGTAGTTATCAATAATTCTTCTCACTCTCAAAAAATGTTTGGCTTGAGTGACACAGTATATCGTGACCTATTGAACCATTTGGTCAAATAAATATTGGAAGGGATTTTTTAGTAATACATTTAATTTTAAATTTCCTTAAACCTAAAGGTACTATCTGAAAAAATTAGTGTGACTTAGTGTTAAATTCATAAAAGTCCTTGGTTCTTGACTCATACTCTTTTTTTGACTTGGAAACAAGACCATTTTGTTGTTGCTCAGGTAAGAAATAGGCTTGACTAACTCCATTGTGATCACTCAATTCTAACACTTGGAAAGTAGATGATTTTTCTCAGGCTGAGCGACAGTGATAGAATAGGTTGTTGCATTGTCCTAGGGGTACTCTATGAAGCCAGGCAATGTACTATAGTTGTATAAAGTACAGGGTCCAGTGTAATGATACTGTAAGTTCCTGTGACCTTACAGGGTACAGGAAATCATGATCAAGGAGATTTTGTAATCCTCTAATGTTGCAAAGAATATCTGAGAACCCTGATCCTCAGTACTAATATTAAGAAACTGTCACCAGAATTATGTGAGTCATATCCAAACTTATCATGTAGGATAAAAGACAATAAGCAACATAAAAGTTTTTTAACCTGATCTAATTTACACCTACCTCTTATACTTATTTCTTTTTCAATCTTTCCCATCATAGGAAACTTCATAACTATTCACCCAGTTGCTCAAGCCCAAAACCTTGGGGTTGTTCACGTTTCCTCTTTTGTCCACTGTTTGTACCAACAAATTCTAGCCCTTCTAATCCTACACTCTTTCCAGTTAGAGTCTATTTTTCTTCCTCACCCTCAGAAGCCTAGCCCAAGCTACGTTCCTCCTTCTCTATGGTTTTACAGCAGCTGTGTTACCTGATTTTCCCCACTTCTCCTCCCGCTTTTCCCCCCACAATTCATTTTGCACGCAGTACTCAAGGTGACCTTTCTTTAAAAGAAAATTTCAACCTATTTATTTATCTAAAAAAATTTTTTTTGTAGTTGTTTTACAATGATAGAGTGACTTTTTAAGAAGGTAAACGCAAAGATAAACAAGTGAGATTTCATCAGACTAAAAAGCTACTACACAGAATAGCAAACAGTCATCCTAATGAAAAGGCAAACTTTGGAATAGCATAAAATATTTGCAAACCATGTATCTAATAGTGGCTACTACTTCCAAAATACATAAGGAATTCCTCCAGCTCAATAGCAAAGAAACTAGTAACCTGAATTTTAAAATGGTCTAAAGACTTAAATATATAGTTCTTCAAAGAAGATAATCAAATGACCAAAGTAATGTCACTAATCATCAGGGAAATGAAAACTAAAGTCACAATGAGATATCACATCATGCCTATTAAGATGGCCATTAAAAAAAAAGATGAAAAGTATTGACAAGAATGTGGAAAATTTGGAACCCTTGTATGCTGCTGGTAGGAATGCAAAATGGTACTACTGCTATGGGAAGCAGTATGAAGGCTCCTCAAAAAAATAAAAATAGAACTACCATATCATTCAGCAGTCCCACTTCTGGGTATTTAGCCATTAGAATGGAAATGAGTATCTTGAAGAGGTATCAGCACTCCCATGCTCCACAATAATCAATATGTGGAATCAACCTAAATACATCATTCCATCAATGGATGAATAGAAAAGAAGCTTTTGGTATATACATACAATAGCATATTATCCAACCTTTAAAAAAGAAGAAAATCCTGCCATACGTGACACAACATGGATGAACTTTAAAGATATTATGCTAAGTGAAATGTCACTCATAAATGGTCAAATACTGCATGATTCTAGTTATAGGTGGTATCTAAAATAGTCAAACTCATAGAAGCAGAAAGGAGAATGTTGGTTGCCAGAGGCTGGGGGGAAGAATAAATGGGTTGTTGCTAATCAACAGATGCAGACTTCTGGTTTTACAAGGTAAATAACTTCTATAGGTCTCCTGCACAATGTTGTGCCTATAGAAAACATTGTACACTTAGACATATATTAAGAGGGTAGATCGCATGTTACATGGTCTTACCATAATACTGTAAAAAATTTTAATGTAAATCTGATTGCATAATTCAGTAGTTTCCATTAATGTTGAGGATAAAACCCAAGCTCTTCACTGTGGTTTGTGAACACTACATGATAGAACCTGTCTTCCTCATCTCCTGTCATTCTCTCCTTTTTCCCCATTCTCTAGCCACATTATCTTTTATTTAAGTCCATCCAGCAAACCTTGATATTGCCTCTGCATGTCTGGTTCCTTGGTCATCAGATGATCTTTCATGAGGCCTTTCCTGACTATCTTATTGAGTACAATTTCAACTCACCCCTCACTACTTATGTATACAGAAATGACTTATAAATTTATCTCCTTTAGTTTAGATCATTCCTCAGAACTTCAGACTTTTTAACTGAAGTACAGTTGGTTTGCAATGTTGTGTTAATTTCTGCTGTACAGCAAAGTGACTCAGATACATGCACATATATATTTGTGTATTATTCTTCATATTCTTTCCTGTTATCTTTTATTACAGGATATTGAATGCAGTTTCCTGTGCTATACAGTAGAACCTTGTTGTTTATCCATCCTATATGTAATAGTTTGCCTCTGCATGCCTGCTAAGTTGCTTCAGTCATATCCAACACTTTGCAACTCTATGGACTGTAGTTCACCAGGCTCCTTTGTCCATGGGATTCTCCAGACAAGAATACTGGAGAGGGTTGCCATGGCCTCCTCCAGGGGATCTTCCCAACCTAAGGATCCAACCCCCATCTCTTGCATTGCAGGCAATTTTTTTACCGCTGAGCCACCAGGTAAGCCCTAGTTTGCCTCTGCTAATCCCAAGCTCCCAATCTTTCTCTCCTTCATTCCCCTCCCCTTTGGCAATCACAAGTCTATTCTCTGTATCTGTGAGTCTGTTTTTATTCCATAGATATATTGTGTCCTATTTTACATTCCACATGTAAGTGATATCATATTGTATTTGTCTTTCTCTTGCTAACTTACTTCACTTAGTATTATAATTTCTAGGGTCATCCATGTTGCTGCAAATGGCATTATTTTATCCTTTTAAATTACTGAGTAATATTCCATGATATATATGTACCACATCTTCTTTATCCATTCATCTGTTGATCTGTTTAGGCCATTTCCATTCTTGGCTATTGTAACTAGTGCTACTGTGAACAGAGGGGTTCATGTATCTTTTCAATTATAGTTTCATTTGGGTATATGACTAGGAGTGGGATTGCTGGATCATATGGAGAGTTCCAGACTTTTATACCTGTCGTGTTGTCATCTCTTCCCAAATATGTCAAGAGAAATTAAACTTAGCAAGCCCAAACAACCACTTATGATTTTTCCCTTAAACCTTGGCCTCTCCCACTGTCCCTAAGTCACAGAAACACTTGGTAACATCCTTCAAATCTCCCTTTTGCTTACCCTCATTTTTCATATCCAAATGTAAGGGATACCATTTGATCTTCCTAAATATCTCTGCAATCCATTCATGTCTTGTCATCTCTTCCCCAGGTCATAGTACAAGCTCCCATCATCACTCACACAGATTATGCTAGTAGCTACCTCATTGATCATGGTATCAACTCTAGCTCTCCAGCTAGAATGATATTTTCTTAAAAGTGCATATTTGATAGTGCTGACTCCTTTACCCCTTCTCCATCACTATTTTTTCCAATTCAACCACACTGTCAGCTCCCACTCATTCATTCAACTACATTCTAGGAACTGAATATGCAGTCCTGGCTTTATAGATTTATATTTTAGTAGAGAAGCAGACATTAAATACACAAATAGAATAATTTCAGATTCTACTAAGTACTGTAAAGAAAATAAATTAGGAGACAGAGATAGATAATACTTAGGAGAGGTATCACTTTTGGGTTAGAGTCAGTAATGTCTTTTCCCCAAGGAAGGAGGAGACTAGAACAAGTAGGCTCTAAAATTAGAAGGTGGAAGTTAACAAATGGAATGTTTAAAATAAAGATTTGGGAAATAATTTGGTTATTGGTGATAACAAAGTTGGTCAGTGGTTCTCGTGTTTTTTGGACTGGACACAGTAAATGATATGATTTTCAAAACTTAGAATGCCCATACGTATATTATATGTATCTGAAAGAAATGTTCATGAAACAATGTTTACCTTACTTAATAAGCTGATATTTTAAAACTTAATCTGTGTTGAACTTATAAGAAAAAAAGCTGATTATAACTCAAATAAAAGATTATTGTTTTGGTTACTAATGGACCCAAACTTGCAGTTTGAAAACGCAGTCCTAATGATCCCAAAATCATGGCCTCTGGTATGACATGATCCTTATGGCACTATGGCACATAGTGCCATAGATTTTTTTGTGGCACATTATGGCAAATAGATAGGGGGAAAATGGAAACAGTGGCATATTTTATTTTCTTGGGCTCCAAAATCTCTACAGATGGTGACTGCAGCCATGAAATTAAAGACACTTTCTCCTTAGGAGGAAAGCTATGACAAACCTAGACTGTGTATTAAAAAGCAGAGATATCCTTTGATGACAAAGATTCATATAGTCAAAGCTATGGTTTTTCCAGTAGTTGTGAACAGATATGAGAGTTGGACCATAAAGAAAGCTGAGCACTAAAGAATTGATGGTTTCAGATTGTGGTGCTAGAGAAGACTTTGAGAGTCCCTTGGACTGCATGGAGATCAAACCAGTCAATCCTAAAGGAAATCAACCCTGAATATTCATGAGAAGGACTGATGCTGAAGCTGAAACTCCAGTACTTTGGCCACCTGATGCAAAAACCTGACTCATTGGAAAAGCCCCAGATATTGGAAAAGATTGAGGTCAAAAGGAGAAGGGGGCAGGAGAGGATGAAATGTTTAGATAGCATCACTAACTCAATGGACATGAATTTGAGCTAAACTCACTAAATTCCAGAAGATAGTGAAGGACAGGGGAACCCGGTGTGCTGCAGTCCATGGGGTTGCAAAGAGTCAGACTTGGCTTAGCAATTGAACAGCAACAACAAAAATGACCCTGAGAATAGGTGGTTAAGATAGAGTGAGGCCAAACGCTGTTGAAAACGTAGGATTCAGACTTCTGAGAGTCCACAGGGTCAGAAGGATTATCTGTCTCAGCATGGAAACTGCCAAGGATGATAGGGGTCATGGCACAGTGGAAGACAGTGAATTAGATGCTAACTCAGCCCATGAAGGAGTTTGGTGCCAAGGTGCTTGATGATATAAAATAAGGGAAGTGGTTATACAGGCTGGTGGTGGTTTGTGCTTCTAAGAGGCCATAGGTTTTAAGAAACTGAAGAGGATAGACCAGCTGAAGTCCTAGAATGTGGGGTGGAAAAAGGAAAAAGCTTCATTTTGAAAGTCTCAGGGGAAGACATGGACTTAAAATATAGCCTGGTTTCACTGTAAGTAATAAGGTGAAGAGAAATTTCAAAGAAGGGATTATGGATATGGGGGTTTTACTGCTGTAAGATTTTAGGAGCCTTTTATAGAGCCCAGGAAAAGACTTCTGGAGGTCAGAGATGGATAGGAGATGAGGTCAAATGAAAATGACCTTTTAGGCTTGGAGTGAAATGAACATGGATCTGAGTAGTCTTGATGATAAATGTAAGAGGTGGGTGGTCAGTCAATATGACCTCCCTGACCAGACTTTTATGGCACCTTGTACTCCCCCTTTAATCTGTTTATCTGTGTTTTGCAATTGCAGTTTTATACCTATCTGTGGGATTGTTGAATCAAACTGGACTCCTTTACTAGATTAAGCACTACACAAAAGGGACTATTCCTGCTTTTATTCACTGTTGTCTCTCAGGCACAGTGTATGACACATAGTAGGTGCTCAGCAATGATACATTGAATGATTTAATAAAATCAGAGCTAGAAATTGTTAATGAACAAACAAGCATTGTGGGTGGGAGCAAAGCAATATAAAGGGAGCTAGAGAGAACCAGCGGGAGATAATGTTGAATTTGCAAGGAAGACAATTTGCTGCAGTTAGTGAGACCTCTGTTGAAAATCTACAGCTCAATTCTCATGGACACGACCTACCTGATCTTAAGAGGAAAATACTGTGAACCTAGTGTCTGAAAGCACACAACTATTAAAGGCTGTATTACCAATAACCACCAGAGGGGTTATTAGATGGAAATCTGGGGGAGAGGGCAGAAATCTGGAGACAACTTCAAAGATAACTCCTGCAAGGACCCAATCCTAAGGAAATAAGAATTTTTACAGTTCTATAAGTGTCTGATAAAGCAGGGTGAATCTAGTAGAGAAGAGGTGCTTTTGGCATGGGATAGAGTGGGGTAAGGGGCTTCCAAGGTGGCTCAGTGTGTAAAGAATCCGCCTGCAATGGGGGAGATACAGGAGACAATGGGTTCAGTTCCTGGATTGGGAAGATCCCCTGGAGAAGGGCATGGGAACCCACTCCAGTATTCTTGCCTGGATAATCCCATGGACTAAGGAGCCTGGCTGGCTATAGTCCATAGGATCACAAAGAGTGACATGACTGAAGCGACTGAGCACACACATACAGCACAGAGTGGGGCAAAGAGAATGAAAGGAGAGAATTGAAAGTAGCATTGAAACATTCTGAAGCAGGGAGGCAGGGGACGGTAGTGAAGTAGATTCGGAAACGGAGGCACTTTGGGAAGTATGGCCATGCCCAAAACAGCTATTTGGGAAAGAGAGAGTTAGTCAAAGTTGGAGCAAATGACTTAGCTACCTATCATTTGGGGCTCTCTCCTACCTGAGTAGGACTTGGAGTCCAGAGGTTGAAATGCCAAAGGTTTGTGGGAACTGTACTCTTCCCTTAGGCTTCCAAATGTCATCCAAGACAAATATCATAAGGCAGTAATCCATAGCTAGGTCATCTTTGACAAAAGTCATAGCAAAGTTGAAGAATCACCTCTAGGGAAGATTTCATTCTGTTTCCACTTTAATTTTGTACTGGTCAGAAACACCATTACATTCCTTTCACACCCACCACCCCCTACCCGCCCCCGTGCATTTACAATGCATACTCTTCATTTTTCTTGTTAAGACCTGCATGTGAGAAGTGATTTTTTTTCCTTACTGGATCATCATTCAATAGCAGAGTAGGACATCTCTGAGCCATCGCTGAGTTTCATCTTTCTGTCACAAAGGAATTCAGTGATTCACCTCTTGTAACTGAATTAACTCCTTCAGGCCAAGAGGCCACTGGGCAGCCTTTTAGAGGAAGCAATTTACTAAATGTTGACTTTGTGACCAGAAAGGCTTAACACACATAAAAGAGAGACCAAGAATTCCATTTCTCCTCTTCAGAGTGTTGGAAATGATTAGGATTAATTATGTGTTTTTGTGTGGAAGTGATGATATGAATTTCAATGGCATATAGAAAAAATGGTTAAGCTTATTTTTTAAGGGAAACAGTTCCAGTTTAGGTCCATTATAGCTATACAATATCATTAGAGATATGAGAAGGAGATAACTAAATTATTCATATTATAATTTTATTTGTATTCTATTCTTTATTTTTCCTGTAAAATGTCCCTATTTGTTATTAAAACTAGCATGTTTTGTAAAGAGATTTATGTTAATTACACAGAAAGATGCCTTAGTCAAATTAGCAAATTCTGTAGTGAATTTCAAGATCTTTTAATGTGTGGTCTCTATGGTGTAGAATATTTCTTGCTAATGGTTCATGCCATCTATATATCTAGTGATCTTTGAACCCCATGTTCATTATTATGGTTATAGCTGTACCCAAATGGCAACATATTATTAAAATATGAAGCTCTGATGGAAGAAACTAGATATAATTATGCTTGTAAGGAAAACAAACCTTCTAGGAGTTTTCAGAAGACAAAATAATACCTTTAAAACATTATACTCAAAGTAAACACATTATGACAGATGACAAATGCCAGGTTTTCAAACAAAGAAGGAGAAACTGAACACAGTATCAAAGGCCATCTCAAAAAATTTGCTCATTTCAAAAAACTGTATTTCTTAAATAGGAGGCTTCCCAGAATTTTCTTTTGATGGATTTGAAATGTTTTATTATACAAATGAATAAATATAAAGTCATTGTTATTTCAGCAAAATCTGAATAGTGTCACTCCTAGTTTTGTGCTATTAATTTTTGGCCCTTCAGATCTGTTTCTGTGTCATGAAGACTAGGAGCCTGAAAAAAATAATGAAAACTAGTTCCTATCACCAGCTGAATCAGTTCTATTATCGCATTAGTGCTAACAGTTCAGGGAGAAAAACAGGTATCCAATACTCTCGAATCAGTCTGCAAAAGATCTTGTCTCACAACAGAGACCCAGACATGGAGGACTGGCTGGACTTAAGCTAAATGTCCTGTAGACTGAACAGGAGTTGGTGATTCATCTATTAAATTTCTCTAGAAGGGGATATATTCATTCTTGGTTAGGACCAGGTAGACTTTATATTTGTAGTATATTTTTTAATGTAATAATGTCTTAATAACACTGCCAGATGTTTAGAAAGTGTGTTTACTTTGGATGCAACTATAAGGAAATGTATTTTTAGCACAGTAACCTGTTAACCTAAATATATTTTTATCAAAATAATTATTTATTTATGAAAATGTGTTTGGGGATTGCATGAACATTTGAACACTTGTACTTTTAACACTAGTACTCCTTTTAGGGCTTAGTTCTAAAAGCTTTCTGAGAAAGGGAAAAAGTGCTTATGTGAGGAGGCTAATGAATCAAGTATTAGGGGAAAGGAGTGGCAATCCCTGAAGCCAGAAACAAAGGGTGAGAAAAGAGAATTGAGCAAAATTACAAGAAAGGCAAAAGTGGGATATGAAATCAGAAATAGAGTGAAAACTATCTCAGAAGCAAAGGAAAAATAAGACCCGGGGGGAAAATGTGTATATCACAAGAAGTTACCAATCTGACAACGTGATTCCCATTAATCTCTGCCCAAGCACCTTTCTTCATATCTGTCTGGTGAGCTATCTGCCTTAAGCCCTAAGGTATCACAGCATCTTTTGTAGCTGAGATGCTTGAAGTAAATCCTGGAAAATTAAGAGTTGATAAGAAAACTTATGTCACTTATCCTCCATGAAGTCATAAGAATATCTTATAAAAACAAGCAAAAAATATGAATGAAGAGCTAAAAATTAACAATTACAGGATTTATATGTAAAACAATTTATGAGTGGGGTATCTCTGGGCTGAATTATGTTGGAATATTGTGTTTCCCTTGCTGTTGTTTACCTGGATTGCTAAACCAGTGTTAAACATATTCCCTATTCATTGTTGGTTGTCAGGTCATCAGCATATAGGTTTTCATTTTAAATTACTATAAAACTGTAAAGACAAAAGAAAATGTCAGTGAGGTGATTTTCTGTAATGCTCCCGATTTCACTTCTTTGAGAAATAAGTTAATTTTCTGCTAATGGTTTCGGGGCCCAGGTAAGCAACTTCCCCTATTGCCTGTAAGTAACTTACATAATGGACATTATTTCTTTTAGACAAATTTGACTTCTGTTGGGAACTTTTAATGTTAACTATGTGAGAATGTAGTGTTTATTTCTTTAGCTTCTCAAATCCATTGTAATTACTTGGTTGGGATTATACATGCTACTTAAAAAAAATTCCATGTATCACATAAAACAAAAGTATAAAACACCTCAACCCTCTAGTAACAAACGCTGTGGCGTGCACAAAGGGCAGATGCATTAGGTGGCAGAGGGAGGGACGGAAGTGGATAATTATTTGTAGCAATGCTTTTACTGTTGTTCGAATGAGACAGACTAACAGTGGCAGCAGTCATTTTGCTGAATCAAAGTCCATGTTAGTCACATTATACACTGCCACAAAAGGTTGTTAAGGCTGGTATTAGCATGTACCACTGAGGACACTGGAAGGACTCGATCTGTCACACTAAATCGCCTTCTTGCCCTCAACCATTGAAGTCTCCAGCTCCTCTGACATGTTCTTTCATTAATGGCCTGGCCTTGACAACTGATCCTAATTGCCTCTGAACCGCACTTCATGTATTATTGGTGTCTGCCTGCCCTGGTTCATGTCAACAAGCCGCCGCATGCACAGGGTGTGCCCAGTGCCTTTGCTGAAGCCACGCTCACGCTGTCTATTCCTCTGAGGGCTCTGGGTCTCACTGGGAGTAAAGCAGAAAGCTAAAGGTCTTCCTATCTCTTCTTAGTAATACTTTAATGTCATTTTGTGCTATGAAACTTCTGTAAGGACCCACTAAAACATTAAGCCAGTAATGCAACATTTTATTAAAGCACAGATGTGAATACTGACTTAAATGTACCCTTATTTCAGTAACTAGTAAAATGTGTGTTTACTGTAAATTCCCTTTTCTACTTTAAATAGTATGGTTTACCTTCTTTTTTCCTTGATTATGCATAGCAATTTCAATTTGATATATGATAATGGACAAAAAAAGATCTATAATATTATGTAGTTTCCAGGTAGAATTGCACATTAGACCAGAATTCCCCAAAAGTAAATTATTGAAGGTTTGAATAGGTTATTTTACTCCTAACACTTATCAACAGATTTATATTTACTGCATCTTCTAGAAGTAGTTACAAATAATCAATTTTAGTGCATTACATGTATTTAAAAGTCTTTATTTTGTTCTGACATTTTCAGAAGATACTCATAAATGACAAAAGAGCTTAGATATATTTTAATTTACTGTTCTATGAGGTGAGTTATTTGCTTGCAATGAAATGTTTTAAAATATGAAATATAGCATTAGAAATGCTCGAGATATTTACCTATTGTGGGGGGTGGGGAGGTATGTCTCTGAGATTTAAAATTTACCTCATTCCTGTGAAAATTTTTTACAATCACATCTCCAAACAATAATACGAGATTCTTTCAATCTTTTCATCCTTTTTTATTTATAGAAGGCAGTTTTCTGGTGAGCCTTTTAAGCATGCAAGTTCTACTAGTGATCATAAAAAATAAATCATAGAAGCTCTTCCGTGCTAGGTATCATTTAGCCTAATCTAGACAGTGGCATTTGGGCCACTAACAGCATAATCATGGTTATTGCTACAAATTGCTCCATGTTTGAGTTTTAATGTTATAAGTAAATTATGCCACCGGATAAAATATTTGTTTCTTTGGGAATTAAACATGTTTATTTCATCAATGTGGCCGTGGACTAGCACGTAGACTTTAGACTTCTTTCACGTAGTAATACTGCCACCTTCTGAAGCACAGAGGGATTGTCCTCAAGGTTGGCTGTCTTGAGACTTCTCAGGTGGCTCTCTGCAGTGCTCCGGCAGCATAAAACTTCCAATCAAAAGGATTTCAATCTGAAAACTGACTTTTATCATATAAATGATGTTTGATCTTAACCCTTCATTTTAAATAGCTAAAAATGAATACAATTATTCAACAGTCAGTAAAAATGCTATTTTCTATTTTCATTTTACCACCAAACGCCTTTAACTTTCTTGACTTGAAAACTATCTTGACTGGTGATTTTGTAGTTTTCCTGTAAGACAGCTCAATTGATGTGAAGTTAATCATGTGAAGTACGGAAGTTATACCACAAGAGCAGTTGCTTGGCAGAAGTGGGGCAGTGGTGGCCACAGCTGGGGTTGTGAGAAGGAGATGGCAAATGTTGTTTTCCTATCATTCAATCAGACAGTAATGCCCTTCAGCAGAACAGCAAGCCCTCCTGATTCTTCAGAATTAGTGAGATTAGCATGAAGCACTTAATGCAGGATGATGGAATTTGTCATAATTTGCATTGTCCTGGAAAAATGCGGGTTGATAGAGCGACGCAACTTGGAGCATGTCATGTCCCACGGGCAGGTCACAGAGGAAGCTTGGCAGAAATAATTTTGTGATATGTGCATCAGTTGCAAATGCTTCATAGACGATTTGTCAGAATAAAATAGAATAAATAGGAAGAGGTTAGGAAGGTATAGAAAGTAGGGTCATTGCCAAAGCATCCTGAAGAATCATTTTCAGCAAATAAATGAAAAGGCACAGAATGAATGACTTCACTCTTTTTTTGGCTTTAAATTTCCAAAGCCTTATTGGTGAGTCTTTTGTTTTTCCCTGGTCTAAGAGTCAGATCTTGAAAAATACATATGTGTTTCTGCAAAGTTCATTGATGGAAGCTCATTGCAGAAATTATCAAATACAGCCACATTAGGAAAGGTTTTCTGAGAGATTGTTTCTGACCTTGATAATGTTCCCAAACTGCAGATAGGAAAGCATAATCAGCACGTCATTGACAAAATGAGCATGACAGTGTTACTTATTTGCAGCAGCATTTCTGGAAATGGGCATGTAGAATTCAGACAGGCAAGGAGAGCATGCTCATTTAGCATAACGGTGCAAGAAGGAAAGGTCCAATGTCAGGAATTGTCCGTGGTTTATTTAGGGACCACCTGACAGTGATGCCACTGTCTTTGATATTTAGGAAATTCTTCTCTTCAAGAACATTATAGCTAGTGTTTGCAGGTTATATTATTTATCATTTCAATATCTGCTTCTACTTCACAGAGACATTTTGCAATGTCTCCTTTATTTGTCTTTCTTTATACATTTCAAACAAAAGATTAATGCTGGCGGTTCAGTAACACTGATCTTTTATGACAGTTGAACATTTGTGGGTTGAGGGTCTAATAAAAAAATTTAAGAGTTTATGGAAAATGAAAAAAAATCACTTGCGAGGATCAGGCTTGCAATAATAATGTTTCTTCTTACTACAGCGTTAGATAGGAAGAATACTCATTTTCTCAGATGGTTATAATTGTAGAATTAGATTTTATGAAAACTAAAATTACCTTAGGGCACAGCTCAACATGAATAAATCTTTCAACACCCAGTATCTGGAAATGTGATACACATGAAACTAATAATGCCCTACAATTACAAGTAGATCAAGAAGAACTGTGTGAAGTTTTTAAAAAGTATTATTTATTGAGTTCTATAACATGAAAGGAACTCTGAATAATTGTTAGTTCAGACCATTTTAAATCATTTGTTGTTTGTAAAATAATAGCCCTCTATATAAACCTCATATGTTTTAAAACTTGCCCTCCTGTCTCTATTCTTCAAAATTGATTGCTTTCAAACAAACTGTTTTACTAATCAGAGATAATAACTGCTTTATGGTGCCAATTGTCCAAAGTTAGGTTTTTTATGAACATCATTTCTCTAATATATCATCTCTTGGCTCATAAAAAGATTTTTTAAATGAACTCTGTTTGCTGGGTTGTAACATTTCAGCCCAATTTCAGCATTGTGCCCGTAAATAGATATCCTGTACAATATTTGATACATTCAGAGCTGGGATTGTAGACTCAATTTTTAAAATGCCACATTTTAACTATTTTTTCCATTGTCTTCTTTCTAATGGAGACAACTGTGCAAAAAAAAAAAAAAGGCACCTGTTGCTTCTGTGAAATTTCTTTCCTTGCAGGAAATGTGCTTTTAGGAGAAGGCAATGGCACCCCACTCCAGCACTCTTGCCTGGAAAATCCCATGGATGGAGGAGCCTGGTGGGCTGCGAGTCCATGGGGTCGCTAAGAGTTGGACACGACTGAGCAACTTCACTTTCACTTTTCACTTTCACGCACTGGAGAAGGAAATGGCAACCCACTCCAGTGTTCTTGCCTGGAGAATCCCAGGGACGGGGGAGCCTGGTGGGCTGCCGTCTATGGGGTCGCACAGAGTCGGACACGACTGAAGCGACTTAGCAGCAGCAGCAGCAGCAGCAGTTTACCTAGATTAGAACTTTTTTAGCATTTTCCCCTAAATGTCAAAGCCATAGTACCCTTACATAGCCTTCAGGGAAGAAACCAACAAACAAAAAAGCAAAGAAATTGTTTCTGATAGATGATGAACATTTTTTCAAATATATAAGTTTCACCACCTCCTAATTTTTTCATAAAATAAGAGTTTAAATGATATTTTTCATATAAAGTTTTATAAATTGGTGACCCAGGGTAAAGCAGTAGAGAGATCAACTTTTGCAGCATTTTTAAGCTTTATTATTCTGTTACTCTACCTAGTGACTGCTAACCTAGCAGTGGCAGTTGAACTCTTGCTCTTATGAACTGTTTATTCAGTCATCTGTTCACTCAGTCAGTGTATATTCCTACTATTTATGGTGCCTCCTCTGTGTCCTATGAAGGATCCCATCCAGGAGTTTATTTCCCAGAAAGAGAGACAGTGAGCAGAGAAGGCCCAATCAATGAATTTAACAAATAAATGTTTATTAGACAAAGCACCTCATCCAGAGTTAATGGTGTTGCCATAGTCAAAGCTCTGGTTTTTCCAGTAGTCGTGTATGGGTGTGAGTTGGACCGTAAAGAAGCCTGAGTGCTGAAGAATTGATGCTTTCAAACAATGGTATTGGAGAAGACTCTTGAGAGTCCCTTGGACTGCAAGCAGATCAAACCAGTCAATCCTAAAGGAGATCAACCCTGAATATTCACTGAAAGGACTGATACTGAAGCTGAAGCTTCAATACTTTGGGTACCTGATACAAAGAGCCGACTCTTTGGAAAAGACCCTGATGCTAGTAAAGGTTGAAGGCAGGAGAAGGGAATGACAGAGGACAAGATGGTTGGATGAAATCTCCAACACAGTGGACATGAGTTTGAGCAAGCTCCAGGAGAAGGTAAAAGACAGGGGACCCTGGTATGCTGCAGTCCATGAGGTCACAAAGAGTCAGACACGACTGAGCAACTGAACAACAACAAATTCTGAGAATGAGTGGAATGAGTGGAATATAAAGAGATAACTAAAGGAATAAGCTTATTAACATGCTTTCATCACACCTGGACTCAATCCAGTCTTGGTGCTTGCCTGGAAAATTCATTGTATTGTCAAAGTACTTGGTAATCTACATGTTAACCGAGGATAGCTAGTCTATGGCTTTATGTTCGCCTCGTCTGTGATGCAACTGAAATCACTGGCTTATTGAAGAATAAAAATGATTTTTTTTTTTTTTTTGCCTAAGACAGTTGACTTAAGGAAGAAATCTACACTGATTTTCCATTCTACTTTGACCTGTCTTCTCTAATACATGTAATGCCTCAAAAATTATTATGGAGTTTGGATGCTTTTTACATTTTACCATCATTTCAATAGTTGTCCCTATTAACTCCACCATTTTAGAGTTCTTTAGTTTTCTCTATGATGGGCAAGGGGCTTCCCCAGTGGCTCAGTGGTAAAGAATCCGCCTGCAATGCAGAAGACATGTATTTGATCCCTGGATTGAGAAGATCCCTTGCAGGAGGAACAACCCACTCCAATGGCAACCCACTCCAGTATTCTTGCCTGGAGAGTTCCGTGGACAGAGGAGTCTGGTGGGCAATAGTCCATAGGGTCACAAAGAGTCAGACGCGACTGAAGTGACTTAGCATACATGCACGCATAGTGGGCAGATATATTAAGAAAGAAAATCAAAGGTAAAATTATGACTGAGTCAGCCAAGAATGTCATTGAGCCAATATAGCTTTAGGAAGAATATGCCATAGAGCTGTCTATTGTAGCTATTTTAAGGTAGTAAGTAACTTCCTTGAATAAATTAGAATGTTAGCTAAACCACTATTCCACAGAATTTAAGGCTAACTATTCACTTCTGAAAATAAAGAAAACAGATTAAGTAATTAATTATTATTTATTGGATTTTTTATTTAAAAGTTATGTGTTAAAGAAAAAATACTGGTTACTATAAATTCCTTGAAAAGTTGTCAGTAATGGGAAAAAACTAAAAAGAAATCAAGGCAAGGAATAATATATGCATATTTTAAATACAGTTTTCATTTTCACCACTGGGGTAGATATGTCTAATACACCTCAATGTACATAACTTTTGGAGGTTCACCCACTAAGACTATAGGAGAAAAAGCATGTTCCTTTCTTTACTTATTCTTACTTTTACAACTTCATCATCTATCCCACCCCCAAAAAAGTAGGAGTCTATTGCCTGTTACAAAATAATTTCTATATGTATAATTTATATTATAAGATGTTTCTGAAGTTTCCAATGTGTTCTCTTATTTTTTTCTTCATTAATTTTTAAACCACCGTTTTCATTGCCCAGATAATTTTTGCAGTCTATTAGTCCATGATTTAAACAAAGCCCTTTGGAGAATTTCAGATAAGAATTTAGCAGAATGATAGTCATTTTACCTTAGGGGAAAAAAATCATTTCATTTCCTTCACATACATGGTAATTTTTATCCCTCATAGATGATTTAGAGGACTTCTTCTTGCATATACTGTGTGGGAAATGTATTATTTGCATGTATGTAGTAAAAGCACACCGTATACTTTCTAGGGTAGGATGTTATCCAGCTCTTAAAGTTTCTGAAAGTGCAGTTGAAGAGTGACAATAGATGACAAAAGAAAAAAAGCCACTAGACTGACTATGGAAGGTGATCAGATCATACTTACAGTGGAAAGCTTCCCTGTTGACAGAACAGAATTGTGTCCAGAAAAGAAATAGTGTTCCTATGTCCTGTCAGCCCCTTGGAACTGGATTAAAACTAATGGATTCTAAAATTTATGCTTGATGAAAGAATAAAACATCTGAAATTACTACAACACAGAGAGAGCTGAAAGAATCACTAATGTAACTCTTGGAGAACTAGTTCTCCCTGCCATCAATTTATATTGCTATGGCATATATCTTATATACAGAATGTCAAAAGTAGCTTTCCAAGACATTCAGAAGTTGTCTGAATCGTGTGCTCATGCACATGCATGAGTACAATACTATATGCCCGATGAATATAGGTAGGCCTTCTTTCTTGCAAAAATGCTGGCTACTGGTTTTAATTTAGGTTGAAAGTGAATTTTGGTTTGCTGTTGGGGTTCTGTAGGGTCGTTTCCCGGGAGTTGGAGGGGGTTAATGGACAATACGAGTCCTGAGTCATTTAGTTGAGAACCAAGAGAAGTGGGGAGAGCTGGGCCAGTAAAAGGAAGATATATGAAGCTTGCTTCTGGGCAGGAAAGGGAGCCAGTATGATAATATCAAGGGCCAGGAAAAGAAAACATGCCCCTTAAAGGCCATATGACTACTGGGAGACAACATCAAAAAAATGAGAACAACAGTGAAGAAGCCTGGGTCCACTAGGTAGCAAGTCCATTCTTACCTGCAAGTTAGTTCAGACCCAATAAAGAAACGGTCAGGGACCAGGGACAAAGCATGGAGACTCAGTATATTCCTCATGCTAAGCTAGACATTTATCATCATTGTTATCATCTTCAAGTATGGAAACTGAGTTTCTGAGAGGTTGTGTAACTTGTCCAAAGCACACAGCTAGTAACTGGTAGAATAAGGGTTTGAACCTCAGGTTTAGCTGACTTCAGATCTATGTTGTTATCATACGTTATTTTTCAAGTTTGGGAAAGAAGGAAGGAAACCATTTTAAAAAGTAGAGAGTAAGCTTCTATGTGTAGAAATTACACAGGCCTTATGAATAACCAAAGCAAGTAAAGATCTGGAATATTATTTTTTTATGAAGGGAGACAGAAGAATGGGGCATTGTGTTAGAGAACCAAGGACTGGTAAGATGAATTAAACAATATTATATTCTTGAATATTGTTATGTTGTCTAAATCATGAAGCATTTTCATGAATATAATACCAGTTGTTCTTCTATTAACTGAAGACAATATACAAGGAAATTAACTTTAGTGCAAACAAACAATTAAAAACCAATTTGTTGCTTGTGAGAGTATCTTGATAAAAGAATACTGAAAGGCTGAGATAGGCTACCTGAAATTTCTGCTGCACATGTCTCTACTGTGCATTCCTCCTTAAGTTGTAGATTCTTGCTTAGAGTGTTTGCCTGACACAAACAGGATAATCAATAAGAGTTTTAGGAATGAACAGATGATTGAATGAATGAGAACTTTTCCTACCTGGCCTGGGAATTCATGAAGGCCCTAGTAAAAGGAATGACACCTGAATAGTGGGCCAGTTTTTGGAAAGAAAAATGGAAATTGAGAGGTCGTGACTTTGCTAAAAGTCAGAGAAAGGAAAATGACTTCCCTGCCTGCTAGCTGCCTTCTCAGGTCAAAAGACATGTCTCCTCTAGGATATTTTAAGTAACACTTAAAAATGTATTATTAGAACATGCTTTCTGAATTTAAAAAAATTATTTGGGGTCAAAATATGTTCATGCATATTTAAATAACATTTTTTAGGCAGTGTCTTTCTTGGAACTTATGAGCTATCTGGGGGACTATACCTCCATAATTTTGTTTTAGAATGGGTTGTCTTTAAAGTTTTAAAAGCAAGTGATGATGATATTCACCCTTGAGATCTCCTATAAATAAGAGTTTGCCTGAGGTAACAAGGTTTTAGAAGCCTTTTTTGATTTTTACAAGATAGTTCACTCAGAATTGTAAAGGAAATGGTATAGATAAGCAATGGTTTGTTTATTTTAATATTACATTTGAAGTATTCATCAGTAGAAGGCATAGAATAATCTGTCCAACAAAGACCTAGAAGAGCTAACAAATTTGCTATAATATCTGAAAAAGCTTGAACTTTTAAAAACTGATTCTTTGCAATGAGAATAATGAATAAAGTTGAGAGACCTCATAACATTTGCATCCTCACTGAACATAACACAAAATAGGAAAATAATTTTCACCTTACCTAGTTAACGATGCTTTAGGTTTTATTAGCACATCTTAATATTTAAATTAGAGATTTATGCCTTTACTTAAGATTTTTAAGATATAGTGGAAAATAAGTCTCCATAGCCATGAAAAGTATAGAATAATTCAATTTCACATTTGGATTATTACCATTGAGCCTGATGTGTACTGCAGTGCTGTGCACAACACATACCACTCTATGCTGTGGTCTCTGTTATCAGTGCATTTTCACTCTCTCTACCTTTTAAAAGTTTAGCCATTTTTATGTTCCAGCTTAAATTCCATCTCTTCTGTGATACTTTCATCCCAGCCATGAGCTGCAGGTGACTTTTGTCTACCCTTAAACTACAGTATCATTTATCGGTAAGAGTCTTTGTGCTGTGTGCTGTGCTCACTCAGTTGTGTCCAACTCTTTGTGACCCCATGGACTGTAGCCCGCCAGGCTCCTCTGTCCTTGGAGATTCTTCAGGCAAGAATACTGGAGTGGGTTGCCATGCCCTCCTCCAGGGGATCTTGCCAACCCAAGGATCAAACCCAGGTCTCCCGCATTGCAGGCGGATTCTTTACCATCTGAGTCACCAGGGAAGCCAAGACTCTTTAGTGATCAATTACAGAAGCCTGCTTACACTATTGAAGCAACAAACAGTAAGAAATGTATTATGATGATGCTGTGCTATCTCCTGGAACCTCAAGGTAGGAATCTGCTAGCCCCCAGAAGATCACTAGGAGTTAGAACTAGAACCAGGTACTAAAATCAGAAAAGCAATGATAGCAAAGGTTTATGTCATGTGTATTGTTCTGCTCAGGCCACTTGAACAGAATACCATAGACCGGGCAGCTTTAAGCTGAAGGCTTAAGAGTCCAAGATCTTCATGCCAGGCCATTTGTCTAAATTTTATCTAAAATTTAGGGTTTGAGCCTCAATTCAGGAAAAGGTCTCTCTTCCTGTCTGCTGCTGCTGCTGCTGCTAAGTCACTTCAGTCGTGTCCGACTCTGTGTGACCACATAGACACCAGCCCACCAGGCTCCCCCATCCATGGGATTCTCCAGGCAAGAACACTGGAGTGAGTTTCCATTTCCTTCTCCAATGCATGAAAGTGAAAAGTGAAAGTGAAGTCGCTCAGTCATGTCCGACTCTTAGCGACCCCATAGACTGCAGCCTACCAGGCTCCTCCATCCATGGGATTTTCCAGGCAAGAGTACTGGAGTGGGGTGCCATTGCCTTCTCCTCTCTTCCTGTCTAGCTAGCTGCTTTCTCTCTGTGTCCTCACATGCCCTTTCTCTGTGTATATACAAGGAGGGAGAGAGAGAGAGGTCTTCTTGTAAGGCCACCAATCCTATAGACCAGGACTCCATCTTTACAGCCTCACTTAACCTTAATTACTTGCTAATAGCTTTAACTCTAAATATAATCACACTGGGAATTAAGGCTTCAACACATGAATGTTAAGAGAACACAAGTCAGTCCATAGCATCTTACTCCTTAGTTACCAGGCCTTATTATAAGCATTTTACATATAATAGGTTATTCAATGCTCTCAAGGATTCCATGAATTAGATACTGTTATAGATGAGGAAATGGAGAAGGAAATGGCAACCCACTCCAGTTTTCTTGCCTGAAGAATCCTGTGGACAGAGGAGCCTGGTGGGCTGCTGTCCATAGGGTCACATAGAGTCAAACACGACTGAAGCGACTTAGCATGCATGCATGCATTGGAGAAGGAAATGGCAGCCCACTCCAGTATCCTTGCCTGGAGAATCCCTGGGACGGAGGAGCCTGGTGGGCTGCCGTCTATGGGGTCGCACAGAGTCAGACACGACTGAAGTGACTTAGCAGTAGCAGCATAGATAATGAAACAAAAGCTGAAAAAGGGTTAAGTAACTTGCCCAAAGTCTCATAATTTGTAAATGATGAAGCCAAGTTTAAACACAGCTTTCTGGCTATAGGGTGCATGCCCTTGAACACTGAGCTAAACTCCTCCTCTGGAAACCAACAGGACTCCCTCTGTCATCTCTGCATCTATGTCAGTGTTTGTTCATCTTGCAGCATAACTTCCTTTGCTTTTTCAGTTTACAGAGAGGAATATAGGCAGCCCTCAGTCCAAGAGTTTCCATTTTACAAATCTTTCAGGCCCCATCCCAAATGAGAATTGGGCTACCAATGTGGATCAGCTTTGTCCTCTATAGTACCTAACAATATTGATTAAAGACAAGGAAAAATAATTACTATGCGTTGGTCTTACTGCTTATACTCAACATGTGTTGCACTGGCAGTCAAAATGTGTGGCTCTTGCTCTGCTTGGGTACACTCATCTTGTTTTACTGTTGTTTACCCCTGAAATGGCACCTTGATTCAGATGCTTTCCTTTGAGGCAAGTTTAATTGTTGAGGGTATTTTCATTGGGTGTTCATCTTCCTGCCTAAGGAAATATTTGCAAAAGATATGTTTTCTTTTTGCTTTTTTTCCAAATTGTTAAAAAAAAGAAAAAGTTATCCAACTGGAAAAGGAAAAACCAAGAAAGATAGGTAACACATATTTGCTTGTTTAGCTCCATGGACAGTTATTTGAATCCCTCTGCTCCTAAGAGAACTCTCTGTGGTTTGGGCAGCTTTGTGGGGATAAGGATTACCTTCATGATGTGAAAGAAATTTGGCTGAACTAACCCTTTTCAGGATGGCCTTTTGTTTGGCTGTTAGTGGTTTCCCAGGCATGTTCATACCCCACCTTAACTTTCAATCCTTCTCTCTATCTGATTTGACAAAAACTAAATGGATTTGTAGATAGAAAGTCTTGGTGTCAGCTCCCACTTCTGCCATTTTACAAGCAATGTGATCTTCGACAAGTTACTGAACTTCTCTGAGTCTATTTGCTGATCCATAACATGGAAATGATGCTCATATCATAAAACTGCTATGCAAATTAAATAAGAATATATCTTAGTATCTTGTCTGTTTTAGAAGCTCAACAACAGTGGCTTTGTTTTCCAATTCTTTATTAAGAAAATATGACCATAAGTAAAATATGTGGTGAACTGGATTCTTCTGGGCAGTTACCATTCCCTTACATATAGGAGTGTTTGAAGGAAAATTTAGTACTACATAATATCAAAGTGTATTGGAGAAATAACTTGAACTTTTCTTCAATGGCCTTAAAGAAATAAAACAGACAAAATTTCCACTATTGTGAACCAAATGCTTTAATTCCAAAACTAAAAATAAGTATTGAAAAATAGCCATACTATAGTATCAATATATTGCCATTTGAGGCACAATTTTTGAAGACTGGAAAAATTTTGTAATATTCAGCCCTGCATACTTCCTTGTAAGATTTGGAAACCAAAGCCCAGATATTTCTGTTCATCTTTGAAATTATCTTTCCTTTACTTTATAATACAAATAACTAAATAGCTAACAGGACTAGCAGTACTGAATGCACTCTGTCTGCAATATTGTTTCTCTGAAAACGCATTTCCACTTCATTCAACAGACTGTGGATCACAGACTGAAGATCAAATGTTAGGATCACAGACTGAAGATCATAGCAAGGTTATGGCAAGATGTTATTTCCATTGTTTCTTTTTATTTCATGTTTATTCTTTGTCTTGTTGGTGCCAATGAATACCATTCTTTTGATTGCTAACAGCTCTATGGATTATTACGTTTTGTATTTCAGTTAACATTTTTAAAAATTTAAAAACATACCCTTGATAATGTGAGAAAATACAGAAAATGAGGTCCTGAAGCTCATTGAAATAAGTTTATTCTTACTGAATAATAAGTCTAAACATCTTATTGTATTGAAAGATTTCAGGGATTACATAAACTCTCACTACTTCTAGATTTAGACAGATCCCATAATCAGATATTTAATCCTAGGAACAATAAGAAGCTAAAATTTTTGAGAGTTCATAGAACAGCAGTGAACAAAAGAGTATGGATCTTGTGGAATTGAAATCATTTAATTCAGAAAGGAATAATTTTAAGAACAATTTATATTCTTCAAACATAGGAAAGGATTTCATTTAGGTGGTCCTTGCAATGTGCTTTCTACTTTTATAGGCTACAGGAGATGAGTCTGAATAGCAGCAAGGACTTGGGGGATTGACATGGAGAAGTCATCTTAAATGGCCCATCAATATAATTATTTGCTAAGGGATTTGCATAATCAAAAAGGTAGTTGATAACATCAACCTTGACATTGTTTTACATGTAACCTCCTTAATATTCTTTATTTTAATTGTGTATCATTCTCCTTTACCTAACTAATGGCCTTCCTTGGCTCTTCTTCTACCTGACTAACCTCACTTTTTCTCTTTTCCTCCTCATGTGACCTACCTGTGGTTACTGCCGCAAAGTCCGATTCCTGGCCATTTGTTCTTTTCCAGACCTCCTAGTCACTTTTTTTCTGCTTTTACTGACTAGCCTATCTATCCTTATGGTTCATGAAGCTTGACTTCATGTAGGGCTTTGTACCTTCTAGTCTTATGTTTCAGAAAAATATGATATTATAAGATATCCTGTGGTCACTTTGTCTTCTCTAGGTTTTTTTTCCCTACATCTCCCTTTTAGAAATAGGAAAAAAAGAGAGAAATAAGAAGACTCTCCTTCCCCAGTGTTCTCTTTAATCTGCCAGGCTTCCAAAACAGGAGTCCTCAAGTCATTTTATATTTCGTCATCACATCTGCATCATATTTATCAGCAAGTTCTGCCATTTTTTTCTTTAATCATGCCTCTTAGATCTATATTTCATCATCCTTCCCTCCACTGGCATCCTTATGACCTTATGTCTACATTGCTGCAGTTGTCTTCCTTCTGGTCCACCTAGTTCCATCTCCCTTCCTCCTAATTATTTGTGGAAATATGACTAAAAAATTATTCTATTATTGATATTCGAGTGTTCAAAATCCCTTATGTTTCCTTTAACATACTACATCAAGTTCAAATTATTTTGCCTAGCTTCTGTTAGATCATATTGGTAGCATTAGGAAACTGTTAGCACATTGGCCTAAGAAACTCAAGAGTTTTCACATCCTATCCTGTGTTGCCCTAGTGATGTTCTCAGGGGAGATAAACACACAAAAAGCAAAGCAAATGAGAATACGAATTATATGTCATACTGGTGAGGTATCGAAAGGTTTAGATTATTCTAGAAAACTGATGAGCCATTGGAGGTTTAGGCTTAAACACAGCTTCCCACCCTGCAAAGGCCAGATATTGCTGTAAATAAATCACAGAATAAAGTCTGAGATAATAAGAACTCCTAGGGGAAGCTAAGTGCTGGTAAGATCAGGGAAGACCGAGCCAGATAGACAGATAGGTGGGAATAAGTACCTGTCTTGAGAACAGCTTACCCTTCAGCCTGATGGGTGAGAAAAGAGCAGAGCAGCAGAGAGAGTGCTAGTTGACCCAAGAGGAGGGCCTTAATTCTGTTATTACAGAAGAAATTTCAAGGGTAGGAGAAAAGCAGCAAAGAGCTTCCATCCTTGAGTGAATTTTTGATACACCTAAGTAAAATGGGCCCAGACCAGTTCAGGGCATCTCACCCAACTGGATCAGCATCTCCTCCCTGTCCACTCAACACAGCTTACAAGCCTCTTTGAATTAAGCCCCTGGCAGCCTACTTTTCAATGCTCTCAGTTTTGTTTTCCCTGAGCTTCGTCCTGTCCATGCATGTTTCCACTTGCTGGATTGTTAAATTTTAATTGTTTATTTATCCAGATCCTTACATTTTCAAGACCAGTTTGTGATTGGCCTCTTAATTAAAGTCTTCTATTCCCTCTCCCCACTGCGATTGCAAATCCTCCAAATATCTATGATTTTCATGATTTCTACCCAGTGCAGCATTTAACTTTTCTTGAACCATTTTATCTATCTTAGTTTAGCGGCAGCAGCAGCAAACTCCTTGAGTCCGTGAACTTGCCTGGGGAGGAGACATTCCCCAACTACCTTTCTTGAGTTTTTCTTGGCTGGCCAAATAATAAATAGACACAGACAGATTTATAGGAGAAAAAAAATTTATTCATACATACAGAGGTCTCATGGAAATAAGGCTTAGAGAAATGAACAAAGCAGACAGATTTTAGACAAACAATACATTTGTGAAGAACTAGTAAGACAAAGATTTGGGTTTAGGGTAGTGAATTTCTAAAGTAACAAGGTTTGTTTATACTCACTGCCCTTATAAACAGATACTTAAATCATGTATACACAGTACTGTTAAATACAATTATAATGAAAGTGTGTCACCTGGTCTATCTCTTTTAGATATTGAACACCAATAAAGAATAATATTCAAAATATATCGATCATTATTAAAAGGCACTGACTGATCAGAGTGGATTTTGACCAGTGTATTACAGAATCAAATTTATATTAATCGATTGAAAGTACAAAATCCAGCTAGCTAGTTCAGAACTAAAATAAAGTTTAATGCCTGCTTTGCCACAGATTAGCAAATGGTCTGTAGCCATACCTGGCATATCTTAACTGATTTTTTACTAGGTCTACCTATAAACCAATGTACGCCAATCAAGCTAATGTAATACTTAATCTGACCATGCTTCCTTTTCTCCCTCCTGCTACCATAGTTCTCCTGTGTGTGTGTGTGTGTGTGTATATATATATATATATATATATATATATAATAGTATGATTACCTATTCCATACACTGTCCATAAGAATCATATTTGGGGTGTCATGGTCCACAGTATATAATAAGCATCTCCATTGGCTACTCTCATAATTATGTGATTGGTGCAATAGCAAATACCACTGAATAGCAGTCTATGCTTTAATGATAATGAAATCCTTTTGAATAACTTTTTTCCCCTAAACTGCATATACTTAATACACAAAGTTTAATGAGTTTGGAGATAACATACACCCATGAAATTTCAATTTAACAACTCCCTGTTTCCCCTTTCTCCAAAGACCTTGGCAACCACTAAATGGCAAAATTTTTCTTCCTTTTTTTTTTTTCCTTTACAGTAGTTCTTTGTCGGTTATCCATTTTAAATACAGCAGTGTGCACATCTCCATGCTAAACTCCTTATTTATCCCTTCTCCTTATTGATCGCCCTGACAACCATAAGTTCATTCTCAAAGTTTATGAGTCTGTTTCTCTTTTTAAGTAAGTTCATTCCCTTTTAGATTCCAGATAAAAAGGATGTCATACTATATTTCTCCTTCTCAGTCTGACTTACTTCACTCAGTACGGCAGTCTCTGTATCCATCCATGTTGCTGCAAATAGCATTATTTCATTCTTTTTAAGGGCTGAATAAAGTTTTGGATTACTTTTTATATAGAAATGACTTTGGGCCTAGATGTTTTTATATTACACATAATTTTACAAAAATATACTCCTTACATGTGCCCTAAAGTACTTGTATTCAGACTCAACCAGTTGAAACTATAAACAAAACTGTTTGACTATTGAGGTAGCCATCAGTACTCAACATTAACAAAGCCATTTAGGTGTTCTGTTACAGTATTTCAAAATAGTGATAATGCCACAACTGTCATTAGACAGCAGCATAAAAAGGAGACTACGCTGGGTTTGTTTGTTTGCTTTTTACTTTGTCAATTTACTTATTTTTTTGGTTTGGTTTTTGCATTGGTTCCAAATTTTACCTGTCAAGTGGTAAAAGTTAGTATTTCTAAACTGAACTCTAACATAGTATGGGTATACATGTGTATGTTTTTAAAGACAATAGATTAGTCCCAATCCAAAAGTAAAAGCTATGCAATTTTTTAAAAGACAGAGAGATGTCTTTCTGGGTGCTAACACCTTCCGAAGCTATTATCACAGTGTAGCAGAGAAGGACTATCTTGCAGATGGAGAGAGTAATGTTAAGATTCCCACCAGACCTTGTCCTTCTATGCCTTTTCCCCTTGTGCAAAGGAATCTGTCAGATCTTATTCCTTTCTTTGAAGAAATGCCTAAAGAATGTCACTTCAGTCTGGCTACACTTAGGCATCATGTGGAAGATTGTGGATGCCTTCAAGAAAAAGACACATTCTGAAAAATGTAATTTAATTTAAGAATTACCAAAAGGAAGTTTTTTGGCTTTTTATGACTAGATTGAAAGTTTACTCTTTTTTCATAATAATGGTTTCTTACATTTATTTGTATTGTGCTTTTTTCTTTTTTTAAAACACTTAGAATTAAGTATCTTATTTGACTCACATTATAGTCTACATTTAAAGTTATCATGTTTATCTCGAAAATAGTACTGTTATTTTGCATTTTCTGATTACTAGAGCCTATAGCTTATGTTAGATCATTTTTCTAGTAACCATGATGGATTATTTTTCACTATGTGAACTACAGACAACATGGCCCAGTCTAGAAGGAAATAATTATATATGTCAATAATAATTATGCACATTGATGTATACTTTCATTCAATCATTTCTGAATGTTCAGGAGAATTCTCCAAACCCTTCGTTTCTTGTTATGCTCATAATCAGATGATAGAGGCCAAGTGTCTCATCAAAGAAGTCTCCCTTGACCCTCAACTGAATTAGACACTCTGTCTTTCTGCTCTCAGAACACTTTGCACACAGTACTGACATTGTATTGTGGTTCCATTATGGCCCTGACTGTTATTTTTATTTCTATGTTCTCAGTACCTAGCTCAGTAAATATTTTTTAAATGAATGCATGCACAAATGCATATGTGTGTTGTGCTTTGTTTTGTTAAACTGATACCTCATTTAAAGGCCAATCCATATGACTATTGCTCAGCGGGAAACTGAACAACATTGCTCACCCTCACTGAGTCTGAGGGTAAGTTCAGCAACATGATGGGGAAATGCAGACGCTACTTAAAGAATTTCTTTATTATCTTTAATTAAAATTTTAAAATAGCAAATCTTTTTATTTTTCAAAAAACACTTGTATACCTGTATTTCCTGAGAATAAAAGAGAGTCCATTATGGTTTAAACATGGCCACAGGGTAACATAAAAAAAGGTATTAAAGTATTGGGTTAAGTCAGAGTAGAAACTTCAATGCTATTTTGAGCAAAACTTTGAAAATATTAAAAGGGAAGAGCGGCACTGCTTGTAGTATGAAAAATAAACTTTACATGGAATAAATGTCAAATGAAATCCAATTTCTAATGAGCAGATAGCACTGAAGAAAACAAACAAAGCTTTATTCTTTATTTTTATATAGCATTGGTAAGCACACCATATATGTTCCTGAAAGACTTTTCTCCTTGCTCTAGAGAAAAAAAGAAAACTATAAGAAATACTTATCTGTATCCTTCCTTTTATCTTGAGTTGTAAAATTGATCTCAGATGGCCTCAGCCTGTAGCAGCCTGAAGTGAGGTTTTGGTTCCTGGCCAGAGACTGAGGTTGGGCCACGGTAGTGAGAGTGCTGAATCCTAGCCACTAGACCAGTGTTCAGTGACAAGGCCTTGCCCTTTGACTTTGCAAAAAAACATTCCCACAAATACAGAAAGTAGTGAAACAAGTAAACTGGTTATTAGAAAATGGTATGTGCGGGTGGACACATGGGCAGACTCAGAGAGAGAGTCACACCCTCGTAGTAGTTTGAATCACTTGTATGTGACATTTTGTATGGGTCAGTCATTTTGATTCGCTTGGTTCTGGGTCCGTATTTGATATATCTCAGGATTCTCCCATGTGTATGCACACATCTTTCAGCCAAAATAGATTCCAACAAGAGGAATTCCAACAAGAGGCCTTTGGGTAGACTTGACATCACTCCCCTTTTGACCTCCCAGGAGCTTTTTGTCAGAAAGATCTCCTTGACTTTGAGAATGAGAAATATGTGGTCTCTTATCTTTTATCAGGGAGGAGCCCAGCCTCCTCTCTTGATAGTCTTGCTATTGATATTTTGGAGTTTCTTTCCACAGAGAATGAAGTCAAATTACTCACTCTCAGAGGGTTCATCTACCCTTCAAAATGAGGCTTGATCCATATGAGTGAAGTTAGAGTGGACTAGAAAAAGTATCATTAAAAAATTACGAACTGTAATGTTTCATTTAAAATATTTTCTTGGTATTATCCTCAAGAATTTAGAGAAAGTGTGAAAGAATCTTTCTAGAATTAATTTATACCTGTAATATTCCCAGGTACCATACTCTCAGTGGGAGTTTGTGAAAATTATTGAAATGTTTATAAAAAGTCTGAGATCTCTGGATGAAGTATGATATGTAGATACATTATTATTATTAGTTGGTGTGATAAACTAGTGAATAAAATATCTTCCTTTGTTACAAGAGGAATGAATTCAAATTCACTGAGCTGTCTCTCTTCATTAGAAAGTCTTCATGTCTTTTTTTCTTATCACGTTAAATAGAGATCTTACCTTTAGCACTTAATTATCTACACTAAGTTGAAATTTGGAGAAGGCAATGGCACCCCACTCCAGTACTCTTGCCTGGAAAATCCCATGGACAGAGGAGCCTGGTGGGCTGCAGTCCATGGGGTCGCTAAGAGTCGGACACGACTTCACTTTCACTTTTCACTTTCATGCATTGGAGAAGGAAATGGCAACCCACTCCAGTGCTCTTGCCTGGAGAATCCCAGGGACAGGGGAGCCTGGTGGGCTGCCGTCTATGGGGTTGCACAGAGTCGGACACAACTGAAGCGACTTAGCAGCAGTAGCAACAGCAAGCTGAAATTCCCCAAAACTTAGATATTTTAAAGGGGTTTTCCTTATCTGAGAGTAAAATTTTCTAATTATTTGTAAGGGAAATGTTTGCATGGTTCTCCCATTTTAGTTTTCTACTTTAAGATATGTAAGCATGAGCGTAATCTAGTGGGAGACTCCTGGAAATTATCTTGGTAAAGATCTCTCTACAGAGGTTGGCAAGAAAATAAAGATATTTATTAAGAAGTAAAGAAAGTCTTGCATAATGAGCTATTCATCAAGATTTCTTAAAAATCACATAGGAAAGTTTTTAAAGAATTAGAAAAATTTATGGGAATATTGGTTAATTTTTTCATGAAATTACTAGAAATAAATTTATTAGAATAAATAAATTTCTAGTAATTTCATGAAATTACTAGAAATAAATTATATTTATTTTATAATAACATTATAAAATAATAAAGTTAATTATTTATGAGTTACTATTAAGATTAGAAATTTTAAGGGTGTCAACTGACAAAAATTCACAACCTGAGAGCTGTGAGTTCTGTTTTATTTCGTGACTTATTGAGGACTATAGCCTGGGAAACAGCCTCTCAAAAACTCTGAGGAACTCATACAGAGAGATAGGAGGTAGGTATATATATGGTTTGGCAAAGGGGGTATATACATCAAGCCCACATATCAGTAGAATTTGCCGGTAGTCCCAAGGAGCAGATGTCTCTGTTAATGATTTTAATGCTTTTGTAGGTATGAGAAGATGCAAAACACTGGGTTCATAAAATTCCTTCCTGAAATTATCTATCTGAAGGCCCGGTGAGCCAGTTTTTCCCAGGGCACAGAGTGCCTCACTCTTGATCGCCATTCTGAATTCCTTTCAGGATGTGTTGGAGTCAGTATCTGCAGTGGCTAGTGACCTAATTCTTGTGGAACTGATGGCAAGTGACATTCTTTAGTTGGCAAGGGCCCGAGTAATAAGTCTAAGTATTTAATGAAATGAAAAAAAAAGTCACAAATGTATATAAATGTATTGACTATTATAAAATCTTGAGTTATAAGTAGTTTTTCTAACATATTTATTAGCTGTATTATATAAAACTTCCAGGATAGTGAACCCAGAAAAGTGGTTAGGGCCATACACAGAAGTTCTCAAGAGGTCCCTTTCATATATGACTCCACTTCATATCATCTTTTTTATATACATGGTATTCACTTGTCTTTCACTAAATAAATTCAGCAGAAACTTTTTCAATCCATGTTGTGGGTCACTTTAACTTAAAATGTTTGTCTTTTCTGTAATTCATGGGAGGAATTTTCTTTCTCCTCTGACTTTCTAGATTTACGCTCCTACTTCATCCTGTGATACCAATTTATCTAAGCCCTTCCATTATATATGTAAAGTTTATGTTTAATAACTTGGAGTATATCTCTGTGTGTGTGCTCAGTCATGTCTGACTCTTTGTGACCCCATGGACTTAGCCCACCAGGCTCATCTGTACATGGAAACTTTCCAGGTAAGAATACTGGAATGGGGTTACAATTTCCTACTCCAGGAGATCTTCCTGACCTAGGGATTGAACCTCCATCTCTGGGTCTCCTACATTAGCAGGCAGATTCTTTACCAGTCACCACCTGGGAATCCCAATAATTTGGAGTAATTGGATCTATATCTGTAACTATATTAATGATCAAGGTGGAGTAATTAAATCTATATCGGTGACTATATTAATAATCAAGGTGGAACTACTAAATACAGAGAAATTATACAGTGGTCTCGGCAAAAGATAGTTCTAGGTCTGCATGACAGCAAAGAGAGTGGTGTGGTTATGGGCACCATGCTTGGAGGCATGCTTTATCGCTGAGCTGCATCAGGGAGGATAAAATTTCTCTATGAGTCTAGTGAAACCGCATAAGGAATGTATTTGGAACATCCCGCTAAAGAAAATGGAGAAGGCAATGGCAACCCACTCCAGTCCTCTTGCCTGGGAAGTCCCATGGATGGAGGAGCCTGGTAGGCTACAGTCCATGGGGTCGAGAAGAGTCGGACACGACTGAGCGACTTCACTTTCACTTTTCACTTTCATGCACTGGAGAGGGAAATGGCAACCCACTCCAGTGTTCCTGCCTGGAGAGTCCCAGGGACCGGAGTCTGGCGGGCTGCTGTCTATGGGGTCGCACAGAGTTGGACACGACTGACGTGACTTAGCAGCAGCTAAAGAAAAAAAGAAAGCTAAGTCATCTGAGTAGGAGATGGGACAAGAATGTATGCAGAAATGAATTCCTAGAGGAAATTATTTAATAGAATTTGGGCTTTGTTTTCTGAATTTCTTTTCACAAATCAGCAGTTAAGCTGTGAATAACTATAAAGATGGATAATTGTTAAAATGTTATATAAAAAATATACAAAGTGAAAACAAAACTTTAAAGTTCTTCCAGAAAAAAATAATGAATATCACTAAGTAACAATTTTGCCACAGTCCTCTACACATCATATGATGTCCCTAGGCCAAGTTCATCAAGGAAAAAAAAAAAAAAAAAAGGCCTGAAGTCAGAGGCTAAACAATAAGAACCAGAAGATAACAAAGGAAGTTTCCTCTTAAGGTAATGAAAGAGAAAAATGGAATTAGGTAAAATAAATGAAAGTTTGTATTGAGGAATCGTTGTACAAAACTAGTTCATTTATCCTAAATTCAGAGCAAAAAGTATTCTATGTAAGTGAAGTTACTTAGATTACTTATGAGATTAAAATATGGTAAATAAAAAAATCTTTTTAAATTATATTTTACTTCACCCTGCATGATAAAAAGAATATACTGAAGATTTTATTTGTTTTTAAAGATTTATGGTCACTTGAATATTAATTATTTTACTCTAAAGCAGTAATTCTCCCAAAGGCAATTGAGGTGAGTAGAACTGTTTATCCCTGCTTAGATTTCTCAGTATTTGTACTTGCTTTAGATAGTCTTCATATCTCCTACCTGGCTACCAGTTACCTGCTGTCATTTCTTGGTATGATCCATGAGCTTGAGTCTAGTGACTTCCTCAATGCTTTTTTCCAGATTTGTTGCTTCTAACTTATTGCTCACCTAAGAAACAGGCAAGAAGCTTGGTGTAACTGTAACTAAACTAGAGTGAGTTTTGAGGAAGCCATCTGAGAAACTGTACTAAGACTGTGTAAACTTAGCATGTGGCCATTTTAGGACTGAGATGGGCTTCTCAGTGGCTTTATTTTGGAGAGGAAGGAGGAAAGGTCCTTGACTCAAGGTTCTTGACTGCATTCTGCTTAGTAAACCTCATAACATTACTTGTTTCTGTATTTCAACTAACTTGTTCGAAATTATCAGTGTATTCACTATTGGAAACATAAAAGCCAGTAGTATGGCATATCTAGAAGTAGATTCTGTGAAGCCGTGCTTCATAATTGAAATTTTATTATCTATGTTATATCTCCTTGGAAGGAAAGCTATGACCAACTTAGATAGCATATTGAAAAACAGAGACATCACTTTGCCAACAAAGGTCCATCTAGTCAAGGCTATGGTTTTTCCAGTAGTCATGTATGATGTGAGAGTTGGACTGTAAAGAAAGCTGAGTGCAGAAAAATTGATACTTTTGAACTGTGGTGTTGGAGAAGACTCTTGAGAGTCCCTTGGACTGCAAGGAGATCCAACCAGTCCATTCTGAAGGAGATCAGTCCTGGATGTTCTTTGGAACGGATGATGCTAAAGCTGAAACTCCAGTACTTTGGCCACCTCATGCGAAGAGTTGACTCATTGGAAAAGACTCTGATGCTGGGAGGGATCGGGGGCAGGAGAAAAAGGGGACGACAGAGGATGAGATGGCTTGATGGCATCAGTGACTCGATGGATGTGAGTTTGAGTGAACTCAGGGAGTTGGTGATGGACAGGGAGGCCTGGCGTGCTGCAATTCATGGGGTTGCAAAGAGTCGGACATGACTGGGCGACTGAATTGAACTGAACTCAACTGAACTAATGTTACATTTCTTGTGAATAAATACTATCATTAATTATAGGAATGTATCTTTTCTTTATACAATGTTACGTGTCAAAGACAGCATGTCCTTGTGGGTAGTATAGTATACATAAAGCAAGTTGTCATTCTTGTTTAGTCGTTAAGTAGTGTTTGATTCTTTTGTAACCCGGTGGACTATAGTCAACCAGGCTTTTCTGTCCAAGGGATTATTCAGGCAAGAATACTGGAGTGGGTTGCCATTTCCTTCTCCAGGGCATCTTCCCAACCCAAGGATAGAACCCAGGTCTCCTGCATTTCAGATAGATTCATTACCATCTGATCTACCAGGGAAGCCCATGTGGAGTACTAGGGGCAGTAAATATGTAAGGGAAGGTGAAAGGACTTGGGAGGTAAAGAAAGGTATGTATATCATCAACTAGTGAAAACAGAGTTTATGAAACCATGGAAAAGATAAATGTCCAAGTACTGGCAAAAAAAAGAAAAAAGAGTGAGAATATTTCATAGAAAACTGAATTTCTATCTTGATAAGGTTTATTGCTGTGTTAGCATCTCTAAGTTTCCTGACACAGGTCAGGATAGAAGAAGGGACATTATTTTAAAAAATAAGTAAAAAAGGACATTAAGCTCTAAGTCTAGCTTTGTTCTAAAGAAACTTCTGGCTTTTAACACTTAACAAACATTTAACCCGGACTTTAGTTTTCTCACTAAAAGTGAAATGAAAAGTTTACATAATGAAAAAGTATATGTTTTATAATGATATGCTGCCTTATACATTTACATGATGAAAAATTATGAAATGAAAAGTTTAGACCAGATAATTTCTAATATGCTTTCCAACTCTAAATTTCTATGATTTTCTGAGGAGAAGATTTTATAGAGTATTGGCTTAGAATTTGTATAGGAAACTAATATCACTATCAGAATGTCTCTTTTTCATGTCTCATACTATTACTAGTCTTTTATGATTCTGGAAGTGGCCATGTCCACGGTTCCCTTCTAAGAGGAGCTCTAGGCTACTTGTGCACTCCACCTCTCACACTATTAGTGACTTTTTGCCCATGGTTCAAGGACAGTCATTCCATCAGTCATCCAGTAATCTTATCAAATGGCTTGCCCGGTCACTTCAGTCGTCTGACTCTTTGCAACTCCATGGACTGTAGCCTGCCAGACTCCTCTCTCCATGGGATTTCCCTGACAAGAATACTGAAGAGGCTTACCATGCCCTCCTCCAGGGGATTTTCCCAACCAAGGAATTGAACCCATGTCTCCTGTATCTCCTGCATTGCACGTGGATTCATTACCACTGAGCCACTGGAGAAGCCCCATCAACTGGCTTGGCACACACCAAAAAGCAACAATTATAAAATTTTGTCCCCAAAAGATATGGCTTGAGCGAAGATCAGGCTGCTAAAGTAGAATGCATATAAATATGTCATCAAACAGGGGGAAGCATAATGTTGCATAGGAGAGCTAACATTGTAATTCATGAGAAACCAGAACCTAATAGGTGAGAGAAGCTCTATGGAATGTGGATTAAATGGCCATTTGAAGAAGTTCCCTTTATTGCTTGCACTTATGTTCTAAGGATTCAGTTCAGTTCAGTCACTCAGTCGTGTCCGACTCTTTGAGACCCCATGAATCACAGCACGACAGGCCTCCCTGTCCATCACCAATTCCCAGAGTTCACCCAGACTCATATCCATCGAGTCAGTGATGCCATCCAGCCATCTCATCCTCTGTCGTCCCCTTCTCCTCCTGCCCCCAATCCCTCCCAGCATCAGAGTCTTTTCCAATGAGTCAACTCTTCGCATGAGGTGGCCAAAGTACTGGAGTTTCAGCTTTAGCATCACTCCCTCCAAAGAAATCCCAGGGCTGATCTCCTTCAGAATGGACTGGTTGGATCTCCTTGCAGTCCAAGGGACTCTCAAGAGTCTTCTCCAACACCACAGTTCAAAAGCATCAATTCTTCGGTGCTCAGCCTTCTTCACAGTCCAACTCTCACATCCATACATGACCACAGGAAAAACCCTAGCCTTGACTAGACGAACCTTTGTTGGCAAAGTAATGTCTCTGCTTTTGAATATGCTATCTAGGTTGGTCATAACTTTCCTTCCAAGGAGTAAGCGTCTTTTAACTTCATGGCTGCAGTCACCGCAGTGATTTTGGAGCTCCCCAAAAATAAAGTCTGACACTGTTTCCACTGTTTCCCCATCTATTTCCCATGAAGTTATGGGACCGGATGCCATGATCTTCGTTTTCTGAATGTTGAACTTTAAGCCAACTTTTTCACTCTCCACTTTCACTTTCATCAAGAGACTTTTTAGTTCCTCTTCACTTTCTGCCATAAGGGTGGTGTCATCTGCATATCTGAGGTTATTGATATTTCTCCCGGAAATCTTGATTCTAGCTTGTGTTTCTTCCAGTCCAGTGTTTCTCATGATGTACTTTGCATATAAGTTAAATAAGCAGGGTGACAATATACAGCCTTGACATACTCCTTTTCCTATTTGGAACCAGTCTGTTGTTCCATGTCCAGGTCTAACTGTTGCTTCCTGACCTGCATACAGATTTCTCAAGAGGCAGGTCAGGTGGTCTGGTATTCCCATCTCTTGAAGAATTTTCCACAGTTTATTGTGATCCACACAGTCAAAGGCTTTGGCATAGTCAATAAAGCAGAAATAGATGTTTTTCTGGAACTCTCTTGCTTTTTCCATGATCCAGCGAATGGTGGCAATTTGATCTCTGGTTCCTCTGCCTTTTCTAAAACCAGCTTGAACATCAGGAAGTTCACAGTTCACATATTGCTGAAGCCTGGCTTGGAGAATTTTGAGCATTACTTTACTAGCGTGTGAGATGAGTGCAATTGTGCGGTAGTTTGAGCATTCTTTGGCATTGCCTTTCTTTGGGATTGGAATGAAGACTGACCTTTTCCAGTCCTGTGGCCACTGCTGAGTTTTCCAAATTTGCTGGCATATTTAAATTATTTAAGAGTACCACCAGTCAACCCATAGAAATATTATAATTATAGGAGAAGTGAGAAAATATGCACTCAAAAAATCTGAGACCAAGAAAATAACTATATTTTTGTTTGAATAAATAACAAATTCCTCAACAACTGCTACAGAGGTTCTTATAATGTCTTCAATCCAAAATAAGACTTTTGTTTCAGTATTCATGAAGCATTTTTCTGAAGTTCTTTTCCTATAAGGCTCCTTGTATCCCTATATATTAATATATGCCCATTTATTACACCTGAGTTGAATAAAACCCAAAGAACTTACTTAGGGAGTTGGTATACTTTTCAAATCATCCCCACATGTACACAGTCTCACAGCAACCTCTTGAGGTATATTAGATCCTCATGGTTATGGATACTCAGAGAATGTTTAAGTGATCTTCCAGGACTTTTTGGCTCTAGCCGATTATTTTCCAGGCCTAGAGGTAAGCCAACTCTCTAGTCTGGTATATCTCTGGTTAGATCTTTTACTCTCTCCAAGAAAAATCCCACCCTGTAATTTTTTTTCCCAAAGGTGTTACATGTTTTTAAGAAATAGCTTACATATACATGAAAAGGTAATCAGTTCAGTTCAGTTCAGTCGCTCAGTCATGTCCGACTCTTTGCGACCCCATGAATTGCAGCACGCCAGGCCTCCCTGTCCATCACCAACTCCTGGAGTACACTCAGACTCACGTCCATCAAGTCAGTGATGCCATCCAGCCATCTAATCCTCTGTCGTCCCCGTCTCCTCCTGCCCCCAATCCCTCCCAGCATCAGAGTCTTTTCCAATGAGTCAACTCTTCGTATGAGGTGGCCAAAGTACTGGAGTTTCAGCTTTAGCATCACTCCCTCCAAAGAAATCCCAGGGCTGATCTCCTTCAGAATGGACTGGTTGGATCTCCTTGCAGTCCAAGGGACTCTCAAGAGTCTTCTCCAACACCACAGTTCAAAAGCATCAATTCTTCGGCACTCAGCCTTCTTCACAGTCCAACTCTCACATCCATACATGACCACTGGAAAAACCATAGCCTTGACTAGACGAACCTTTGTTGGCAAAGTAATGTCTCTGCTTTTGAATATGCTATCTAGGTTGGTCATAACTTTCCTTCCAAGGAGTAAGCGTCTTTTAATTTCATGGCTGCAGTCACCATCTGCAGTGATTTTGGAGCCCAGAAAAATAAAGTCTGCCACTGTTTCCACTGTTTTCCCATCTATTTCCCATGAAGTGATGGGACCGGATGCCATGATCTTCGTTTTCTGAATGTTGAGTTTTAAGCCAACTTTTTTTTCACTCTCCACTTTCACTTTCATCAAGAGGCTTTTTAGTTCTTCACTTTCTGCCATAGGAAAGCTAATACTCTTGGCTATTTATGGCACTTCTAATATTTTTTTTTTCTCTTCCTTTCCTGGTTTGCTATTCAGATGTTGTCTTTAAAGGGTGATACCTGCTTATGTAGTTCCTAACACTAAATGGGGGCACAAAACTTTGTACTGATGGTGCCCATCTTTTCCCAAGTTACCAGCACTCTCCAGAATCACTACCAAACTACTAGCATTCTATCAGTGCTGAAGTAGCCTGGCACCACTGCCTCTAATGTCTATTAGCAGACTCTATTTAATTTTTCCTTATACTCTTTTTACATATTTCTTGCCCTAAAATTTAGAAGTGATATGGTTGAAATCACCACTACCACCATTTTCCCCCACCACACAAACTTGCGCGCACACTCACACAAATAGACAAGCTTGCCCATTGACTTTGGACCAAATTTGAAAACTTTCTTGTTTCCCCTTAGGTCAGATATATGTTCTTCCACTCCCATCTGTAGCCTCTTGACTCTCTCTTCTGCAAATGGATCCCTAGTGGACCCAAACTATGAGTTCTGTGGACATGTCCAGACATGGCCTAAGCCTACAGTGAATACAGATCTTGGAGTCTATCCACTACTAATTAGTAATGAGGACTTTCTGTTATATCCACACAGCCCCTTTTGTAGATTATTACTAATGATTTAAATAATTTGCCTTTTATTTCTAAATAAAAATATATTTTAAGTACATTGAGTAGCCTGAGAACTTTCAAAATTAAAAATGTATTACTTATGCGAATGGCAGTTTACTTCCGTGATCTTCCTCGCAAAACTCCATAACTGTGGTCTAACCATGAGAAAAATATCAGGCAAGCACAAATTGAAGAACAATTTATAAAGTGCCAAACAAGTACTACTCAAAATTGTCAAGGTCATCAAAAACAAGGCAAGTCTGAGAAATTGTCACAGTCAAAGGAGCGTAAGGAGATATTATGACTAAAAGTGGTATCCTGGATGGAATCTTGTAGCATAAAAAGAACATTAGATGAAAACTAAGAACTCTCCCCAATATAGGAACTTTACTTAGTAATGTATCAGTATTGGTCCACTCATTGTGACAAATGTATCATGATAATGGAAGATGTTGACAATAAGGGGAACTGGTGTTTTTTTAAGAACTCTCTGTACTATCTTTGCAACTTTTCTGGAACTCTAAAATTATTCTACAATTAAAAGTTTATACATATACATAATGTATATATATCCATATACACATAGATTTATTTACATTAAGCATTTATATGGAAAAGTAAATAATATATATGTATATGTATATCATTTACTTTTATGGATTATAATTATTGTTTAACTGGACAAAATTCACCCTAGTTGATAGGATTAATAATAATCTAAGGATAACATTCAAATTATTTAGTGGTACCCTCACTTAACTAGGGCTCCCCTGGTAGCTCGACTGGTAAAGAATCTGCCTGAAATGCAGGAGATCCCAGTTCAATTCCTGGGTCAGGAAGATCCACTGAGAAGGGATAGGCTACCCACTCCAGTATGCTTGGGTTTCCCTGGTGGCTCAGGTGGTAAAGAATGTGCCTGCAATGTGGGAGATCTGGGTTCAATCCCTGGTTTGGGAAGATCCCCTGGAGAAGGAAATGGCTACCCACTCCTGTAGAATTGCCTGGAGAATTCCATGGACAGAAGAACTGGGCAGGCTACACAGTCCAAGGATAGAGAATCCGGGCAGGCTACAGTCCACCGTGTTGCAAAGAGTCTGACATGACTGAGCAACTTTCACTCCCTCAACTAACAAACTCATTTGACTATTTAGTAACAGGCAATGATTTTAAAAGGTACCAAAAATTTTTGAAAAAGATTTTACTGAAGCCAGTGAAAGTAAATTGGTGCATCCAAAATCATGAGGACGCATTCTAATTCTCCAAGATTACTCAACAAAGTCTGAGTGAATTCTAGTGGCTGCGGAAGTGATGCATAGATAATAATCAGAGAAAAATATGAGACAAAAGTAACAGTTATTTCTTGGAGAAACAGCCTTTTTCTTTTCTTTTTTTTTTAAAGAAAAGATTAGTATTAATTCTTGAAGAGGTCAGAGAAGCATTTGAAAGGAATATTTCCATGCTGATAACTATTGAATTTCGGATCATTTCTCATGAAGCCTTCTGTTAGGCGTAATCTTTAGCCTTCATTTATCTTCGCTTATACTCTATTGATTCTTAAACTGATGGATGATTGAAGATTTTGAAGTATGGTTTCAGAGCAGCAGGTCTATTTAAGTAGATTTGAGGAAGCCCCGGTGCGGGACTAATATGCAACCTCCTTTTCATTATGTTAATGTTTATTCACTAGATGTCTTGTCATAATGGATCATTTGACTGTCACCTAAGGAAATATGATACAGTCGTGTTTCATATTTCTGTTTTGAAAGACCCCAAGTAAGGCAGAAACACTTTTGCATCACCTTTTATACCTCTTATTTTCTAGACCACTGATACTTCTCTAGACTGCAGCTGTAAACCACAGTTGCAAATTGGGTTGCAAACAAATTTTGCTTGAGGCACAAACCACAAATTAAAGTAATGATCACTTCACGATGAAACTTTTTTCTGTCTTTTAAAATCAGAATGAAAGTAGGTCAATGAAATTTAGGATATTTTAGAATATGTACAGTATTGTATTGTTTGCCAGTACCTAATTTACAATTACAGAGCTCCATGAATATTGAAATGATTCAGCTTCCCATTATAAATGTATGTGGCAGTTTGGTTGTTGATCAGTTTATGAAGTTAATGCAAATGGAACTGTCTTCCTGTCAGCATTTGAAATCTATAATGCAGTCATGTTGTATATTCAGGGACAGGCCATTGACAGTCAATTAACAAGTTTGATTGGTATGTCAACTCATTCTTTTGAATTGTTAATAGTATGTTAATAGCATTCATTTCTTTGTGCAGTCCCATTTGCGGCTTCACAGTTACAGCTATTTTTTATAATTCTGAGTAACCTAAAATAGTGCCTTAATAATAGATTATTAAACACCTGTCTAGTGTAGCTTAGGGAGGTTTTTCTAGACTGGGAGTTTGCAGTGGATCCCTTTGATATTCAAATCAACAAATGATAGCCTTTTTATTCAAAACGTAAATTCTTTTGATGGTTAGCTTGTTAAGAAATATTCAGCTCTAGTCTGACCTGATCTGGTTTCCCATGGAAAAGATCTGATGCCGTTTGAAGGTTCATAAATGGAATGCCAATGACAATTTGTTGTTGACGTTCTGCCGCCTCAGCCCTCAGATGCTGCTGGTTGATGTGCCGCTTTAGCTTCACCAAATAATCCTTGCAGGTAAATGATCTATGAATTGATCAGATAGTTTCAAAGCAAAGAGGGCTCTTCTGTGGTCTGGATTTTTAGGCTTGGAGGGGTACTTAAAACGCTGCATCAAAGTTGACAGATGAATCTTAAGGCATAGAATGATGGGAGAAAGCAGAAATGTGGGAATATTTTTAAGTGACTAGCATATTACTTAGAGTTTTGAAAACCTTCAAATGTCGATCAAATCTGTTCCCCACAGCAGATTTGTTTCTACCTTGGTTTTTGTTATGGTTGTTTTGTCTGTGTGCACAGGTTTACTCTCACTTTTCTGGGGAAGTTGATGAGACATTAAACGTATTATTCCCGAATGGTGCTTTGGAATAAGGTTGCGAGTTCATTTGCACAGCCATGTTTTATTCATATAGTTCCTGTACACCAGAATATAAGAATCTGCCATTTCTCTAGCCTAAAAAAAAATTGTCTTTACCAAGGAAGCAGTAAAAATTTTATTCCTTTTACCTCCTGTTCTTCCCTTTTCTTGATGATGCTTTCCATGACCTACTATTTATATTTAATTTCTTTGGTAGAAGTTTCTTTATAATGTGGAGAAAAAACTCTCACCAATGTAGTTTAGATATTTAGTTAATATTTTTTCTGTTCTCTGTTTCAGTAAATTTGGAGGAGCACTTTGCATGTATTTGAATTTTACAATTAGATGGTAGATTGAGAGATTGCTATTCAAAATGTTTAATATATAGATGAAGAAACTAAGGCATAGAGTAGGACCTCACAGCTAGTTTGTGCATACCCATGTCTCTTTATTCCTAACCCTATACACATCCCACTTGCTGCCTTTAGAAATATACAGAAGCTCAATTGAAGATTGATGCAATTGTAAGGTACATTTCTCAACTGGACATGGAAAGTTGCTGGAGTTTTCTAGCTATAACATGAAAACCTTTATACTATAATTTAAGAACTATATTTGATATAAGTACAAAAAATCATGAAGAATATGTATTTCTTAGTATGTGATTAAAGTTTCTGTAAATTGAAATGAAAGAAGTAAGAAAGGAAATTAACTACCGTCTTTGACAGTTTGTTTACATCTGCCCTTAGGCAAAACCACAGAACTTGTGACCTTGCTCAGGACTGGGGGAGAAGAGGAAAAGAAAGAGGCACACAAATATTAATTGATAACAGATTTTATTTTGTCACCTTAAATAGCCCTCCAGCAGTGTTTTTCAAAATGTGTGTCATGGATCACTAGTTCCGAAAGATGCTTGGCCACCAAAAGATTGTGTGTAAAGAATCTGAATCTGGGCACATATATATGCCCTTAATGTAGTTTCACATTATCACAATGCTTGTTGGCAGAATAAAGACTGTAAAGTCTGCAAGAAAGAAACTTGTTTATTTAACCCAGGATTTCCAAAAAAAAAAATTTGAACACAGGATCTTTGCTTGTTTGTTTATATGCTTATTTCTTTTAAAACCAATGAGCATTATTCACAGAAATTTGGGAGTACTTGAATGTCCTTTGGCAAATAATTTCTCTATGTTTCAATTTCCTCTTCTATAAACGGAGGTAATAATAGCACCTTTTGGCATGGGGATTAAGTGAGCTAATACACGTAGAACAGTGTCTGTCACATTGTTATGTAAGTATTTTCTATTGGTATTATTTATTAATGGCAATATTCTCAGTGTTACTATTGAGACCAATGCCATAGTTTCACTTACTTTGGTTTGATGGATGTATATGTGTATTAAACTGTGCATGAGGCCCAGTTGGAGCTAGAATTGTGAGTCAGTAAGATAAGGCAGAAATAAGTGGAAACAGATAAGTAAAGCTGATATATTACTGAGCAAAATGGTGAAGACAGCTATAAAGACAAGATCCAAAGCAGTATGGGAATGCTGACGACACAAGTCTATTGCCAACTCAAGAAGACACTAAAGATTATACTTAGTAGCTAACAAGCTATTGGATGCCTCAGAAACTTCCAGAGGAAGAAAGAAACAGGAAAACTCCAAAGAGACAGGACAATTTTGTTTTCTGTGAAGCAGACTAGTGTATCCAGGACATAGGGTCCTGCATGTGGCAAGGGCATGTGGCACGGCTGGCAGGGTGGGTTGCAGCCCAAGGCGAAGGTCTTTGTATCCACGGTCAGAAGGCTGAGTTTTATCCTTCAGATTGCAAAACGAGCAGAGAATTTTTATGTATGAATGTGACATGATTGGCCTTGTTTTTTAGAAAGGAAACTTGACAGCTGGGGCTGGGAAGACATGAGCGAAAGGAGGCAGGAAAACATGGCGGGAGTCTGGACTGAGGCAGTGGCGGTGGGAACAGAGAGGACTCTGCCAGATTGGAGACAAGTCTGAGGAAGAACTGACAAGAAGCCATGACCAGCTGATTAGGGGAAGAGGAACTTAAAAATGGGGAAATCAGGGATAAGGCTGGCATGTATAGTTTGGGAGGTTGTGTAAATGGTGATTCAATTTAGTTTTAGAAACACACTATTTTTCAAAATTCTTTTATTAAAAGAAACACCCAGGTGTCAACAGCCCACCATCAGTTTTACAACCTTGACCTTCTTCTTCAGAAGAATTAATTGAATATATGTATGGATTGCTTGATACAAGTCATGAAGATCAAAAGTGAATAACTCACCAAGTGACTTACTGGAAATATTTGGAAATACGTGTTTAAAAATTAAGCATAAAATGCCATATGCAAAATTAAAAATCATAGTGAAGAGTTGTTTCCTATCTGCATGACCACAAGTTTTACAAAATGGCTCAGCTAAAGCACTTCTAATATTTTTATTAATTTATTATTTCAGTGCTTTTCTCTACTCTCCTCCTCCTTTCTCATTCTGAGTTTCTCAGATGCTGAATCTTGCTTGTTGTCTTTGTATTTCCAGATTCTTTCACAAATAACACATAGCCAATGTTTAATGAGATTTAGATACATAGTACTTAAAACACCATTATTCTAATTTCATTCTAAAAAGAGATGTAAAAATATATTCAGCAATATCAGTTATAAAATACCATATAAGAATTTTTGCATAATTTGTTTCCTGTGCCTTCAAAATCATGAGACTATATTGGCATGTAGCATAAATTTGAGCTGCCATGTTAAATGAACATTAGTGGAACAATAACCCCAAAGTCTTAGTTTGATGTTTATTAAATACCAAAGAAACTGACATTTTAAGTTACCTATTTTATCAATAAGCCTCTCTTCCCTATTGTGGGACTCCTTCTGGAAATGGCCTTCCGTTTGAAGATCCAAGAAGCTCTAGTCCTCTGGAGATGTTAAGCCGTTAGCTTATATCTTCTACAATTTTATCAGAAGATGGTTGACTGTTCTTCCTGTTATCTCATCCTGTGCTTATCAGTGTTTTCATCTAATTTTATATCATGCCAGTTTTCCCCATTCCCTGACACATTACACAAACTTAAATGATAGCAGAAACGACATCAGCTCCATACTCAGAATTAATAAGCTATTTTTTAAAAGATTTTTTCTTATGTGGACCAGTTTAAAAGTCTTTATTGAAGTTATTACAGTATTTCTCAGTTTCATGTTCTGTTTTTGACCACAAGGCAAGTGGGATCTCAACTTCCCGACTGGGAATCAAACCCATGCCCCCTGCACTGGAAGGCAAAGTCTCAGTCACTGGACCACCAGAGAAGTCCCTAAGCTATTTTTAAAGTTGTTCTTAACTCCCAAATTGGAGCCGCATATTACTTTTTACTGTCCACTCTATTTAAGCAGTACCAAGATTATAAATCTGTCCTGCAGAGAGACGAGAGGTAAAAAATAACCAATATAAAGACTGTGGAAGGTCTTAAAAGTTTTAATAATTATTCATTACACCATAAAAGTGAAAAGTGAAAGTTGCTCAGTTGTGTCCGACTCATTGCAACCCTATGGACTATACAGTCCATGGAATTCTCCAGGACAGAATACTGGAGTAGGTAGCCTATCCCTTGTCCAGGGCATCTTCCTGACTCAGTGATTGAACCAAGGTTTCACACATTGCAGGCAGATTCTTTACCAGCTGAGCCATCAGGGAAGCCCATAAAGAATTATACCATAAAGGATTTTACATAAAATAATTTATCCATGCCTTTGTTACTCCCAGGAATATAGATTTATACCATGTATCTCCTTAAGTATTTCTAAGATTTCTTTCTTTTTTTTTGGAAAGGAATTTATACCTTGAAAAGGAAACATGACCTTGAAAACTTCTCTCATTCCCGAACCTCTTTTAACCTTAATACTCAGCTTTTTCAATCTAGATATTTTTTCTCTAATCACAGGTCTTTTCTAACTCCCTATAGTATGCCAGGTTTTCTCCAGGTAGTAGAGTAACTTCATCCACTAATAAATCTGGTTCATAAGAGACTGCTTTCTCAAGGCATGAAGTTAGAGACTGTAGTCCCTGCAAATATGTAGGCCATCCTGTTTTTCAGTACAAGAAGCACAATTTTCATTTGTTCAGCCACTATATTAACCTCTTTATGATATGGACTATTTCTTCAAATGATTATAAGATACTCCAAAGATCTGGAATTTTGTGGTATTAATTTCCTGTAGTCCTCCATGCTCATCATCTTTATTCATTGTTAATTTTGATACTTTAGATATGTTTTCATTAGAGGTATTACTAGAAGAAGGAAGAAAAATTATAATGCATAAAACTTTGAGAATTATTTGCCCTTTAAATATATGATCATTATTGGGAATTATATAAACAGCTCCTCTTGAATGGATAAAATTCTAATTTCATTGGTATATATTATTTGTGTCACAAAAGTCTGGTCATTTATATAAGTCAGAGAGTTTGTCATTTGCATAACATATTCCTTTGGTAACATGTGTATTTCTAATGTATTTTTTAATGTATGTCCTTAATTATGTCATGGACAAACTGATGTTTTATGCCTTTTTTACTGTTTACCATTGATTTTATACTGTCATCCACATTTTCCCCTTAAAATTCAGTAAAATTTAACTGTTAGTTAATCCAGGTTTCAAATTTGGGTCTGTGAATGCATGACTGCTAAGCAAAACAGAAGATGCAGTGATCAATCCTGACCACTTTGACCTTTACCTATTTTTTACTTATTGTTTTAATGCACAGGTTTTTTTTTTTTTTTACTTTTATTATTAATACTTTTTAAACTAGCATAGTGAAACCAGTTCAAAAAATCAGAAACATATATCAAGGGGCCAAAGAGATAAAGATTGAGAAATCGCATGCATGTTATTTTCTTTTCGGCATGAAAATGACTGAAAACTAGAGAAATAGCAACAGATCTGCAGTTGAGTATTTCCCTTCCTATTCGAGGGGCTTTATCATTGGCTCAGCGATAAAGAATCCACCTTCAATGACGGGTTCGATCCCTGGGTCGGGAAGATCCCCTGGAGGAGGACCTGGCAGTCCACTCCAGCACTCGTGCCTGGAGAATCCCATGGACAGAGGAGCCTGTCTGGCTACAGTCCACAGGGTCGCAAAGAGTTGGACACGGCTGAAGCAACTGAGCAAGCACTCATGCACGTCCTGTCCCCACTGAAGCAGATCTACTATAGTCCTGAATTTCCTATTAAATACTTGGGACTAAAGAGATTCACTATCGGTAAGTTAAGAAATCCAGATTTATTTTGTGACTTGATAGAAGTTAGTTGGTGGCGAGAAAGTGAGTTCCAGTAATGAAAGCTGGCAGGCCAGGATTTGTGCTCCACTCTGTTGGCGTATGAAATTATAGCACATCATTCAAACAGAATCAATAATCCAACTTTTATGTCCTTTTCTAGGTGCAGTGAAAATTTTATTATTCTGTGATCATTCTATTCTTCCTGGATTAGGTCATGTGCTGAAGCAGTTAAGAAGCATCTCAAATAGATAGAATATGCAAGATCAAAACTTGTGTTTTTACCCACGTTCCAGAAATAAGCATATAATATTCAAGGAAAGATGTTATAAAAGTCAGACTCTTTTTTCCTTAAATCGTCCCTGTAATATCTTGAATGATATTTAGAGGTTCAATTTACCTAAAAAAAGGAATTTTGCCCCTTAGTGTGGATTGAGGTTTATAAACTGTAGTATTCTTTAACTGAAGCAAACAGAACAGCAAGAAATAGTTTGTTTCAACATCAGATTTGCTTTGCATGAACAAGGATAGAAAATCTGATCCTATTCTTACTCCTTTGATTTAGCTTCTTCCATGTCACTCTTTTTCTATGGAACAAGAATATTTTTATAGAAAAGACAGATTGTTCTTAGGGAAGGTCTACAGGGCCATAAAAGCCAGGTAATAAATTTAGTTTAAAGCATCAGCTCCTAAAGTATGTTTGCATAGTGAAGTATGGACCAGGCCAAAAGCCAGGCTTAAACATTTTCTCCTTGTTATCACCTCGTTAAGCTCCCCACGTCTGAACCATGCCTCCTACAGTCACAGGTATGGTGCCGCTAATTAAGAAGAAGGGGCTCATTACCAATTCTCATTAACATCAATTGAAGTTTTAAAGCCAAATCCCTGGACTGAAAATTTACCCCCTTAATGTTCAACACAGGTGAAGGAATAAAATCGTTTAAATGCCTGTATCATGGGGTAGTGCAAATGTGCTCTCCAAGGATGAACAAATTGCTTACCGAAGTCTGGCACTAATCCCATTGCTCAGTAAAAGACAGACAGGGCTTTGAAGAAAAATACTATTCAAAAGGGAGATTCTGACAGGGAAACTGGTGGAGCATGGGAACTGATATTGCAATATACAAATTATTGTCTGAATCTGTGCCATCTCTAGTAAGGATAGGTGAATGCACAAAATCAACAACAGATTGTACCTGACAATTAAAAGCTCAACAAATATTATCTGAATTAGTGGTTGAAGAATTAATGTTCACCAGTATATTTTAAACTGTTAATGAAACTTATCTCTCAGTCTCTCTTTGCATTTGCTTCTGAATGTCCTAAGTCCCATTCCTTAAGCCTTCTTAACTGATTTTAATTTCTTATAGATAACACTGTAAGTTATTTTATTGTGGGAGGCTCTTGAAGTAAAACATTTCAAAAATGCTTAATTGCATGAAAAGTTAAAATGTGTTGATTTAGTTGATTTGAAAGAGCTGTTCTGCAGTTCATTGAAGTGATAAGCTACATGGAAATAAGTCTTCTTGGAAAATAAAAGCATCAGATTAGGCTTTCTCTGGTTTGTAAACCCAGAAGCTAACCAGGTTTTAAACTGAATTTCTACTTTCCCTCATAATCTCTCTTCCTTACACCAATGTAAACAATGACCCAGAAATATTCGTAAGACTATTGTTTACCCCTAAATTATGTGTGAGTTGGAGACATGTTTCTGGTTTAATAGACTCTTGAATTATATGATGGATTCTTTTATAAATTGTCGATTTTTTTCCTGATGGGCATGTTCATATTTAAACCACATTAATGATGTGTACCATTATCCACCTCTCCCCAAAAGTGTACTGACTTTGCTCTAAATTTCTTATGAGTATCAGATTTCTTCACGATGTTACTACCTGTCAGTGGCAGTTGAGAAATCATAGAATATTGTAGCTAGATGGAACTTTCAGAGCCATTTAGTTCAGTCCTCACATTTTACACATAAGCAAGCTGATCTCCAAGAAGCTTAATTTACCTTCCCAAGTTCATAGGTATTGATAGGACCCTAACTAGAATTTTGGTCTCCTGATCCCCATTGTAGCCCTGGTGTATATAGCTGACTCAACCCAAGTGTATAGTAGAAGTCTAGCTTTACTCCCTCATCACACGCTATCTTCTTTCCTAATTCCAAAGTTGTTTTAAATTTGTGATTAATCAGAGTAAAAGAAACCCTGAAGGAGCTATTCTTCTGGATGTATGTTGAGATCAGTTCTTTTACTTCAGATCAGCCTGCCTTATAAGCCTTATAACCTTATAAGCATTAGCTTTTCATCTTTTCACCTGCTTAGAAATTGAAAGACATTGATAATGGATGCATAAATGCATCATGGGATGAATAAATTGTGTGAGTTAGAGAAGAGAAAATGAATGTGTTCGTGAAAGAGCGAGCACATCAATCAGTGGCTGCATGGTGTTTGCACCAGTGTGTCCAGGGGACACCTCGCCAATCAATCATCAGGAAGCTCCCTCCAGCTTTCAGTAGGAGAAAAAGGTTTCACAGTACAGTGCTATGGAGAAAGCTTAGCATCTAAAGAAGTCATTCTATGGACTCTTCAAGTTCCCAGGGAGGAAGAAAAAGAGGGCAGGGAGCAGAATGCCATAGAAAGCCTGTAGTTTGGCTTTTTTAAATTTTTATTTATTTATTTTTATTTTTGGCTGTGCTGGGTTTTCATTGCTATGCAGGCTTTCCTCCAGTTGTGGCGAGCCAGGGCTACTCTCTAGACGCGGTGCTCAGGCTTCTCATTTTGGTGGCTTGTCTTGTGGCACACATGCTCTAGAGTGTGTGGGCTTCAGTAATTGGGACACATGGGCTCAATAGTTGTGGCTCCTGGGCTCTAGAGCACAGGCTCATTAGTCACAGCACCCAGGATTAGTTGTTCCTAGGCGTGTGGGATCTGCCCAGACCAGGAATTGAACATGTGTCTCCTTCATCGGCAGGCAGATTCTTTACCACTGAGCCACAGGGAAGCCCCTGGAACTTTTAAAAATGTTAATTGTATTATGAATCATTCTCATTTTATACTGACTCAAAAGCATTAATTAGACATCATTTGGTATATTCCACTCTGATGTGAGCATAAAAATATTGACATATGTATATAGCTTCTACCTTCAAGGAGTTTAAAAGCTGGAAAGTGTTTTCTCCTCAAAACTTTCATCACTGTACTGAATTATAATCCAATACTGCTGTTTCTCTTGAACATTAAACATACAAACATTCACTGGAAACATTTCAGTTTTATGGGTCATTTGTTCAATAATTGTTGGTTAGGTGTAAGATACTACTTCAGCTACTGCCTTGAAGTAGCTTACATTGGTAAGGCAAAAAAAAGTAGTATGTGAATAATTATGATGCAAAATAGAAGCAATTAAATGACATAATTGTTTAAGCAACATTGTCTAATTCTCAAATTTCCAAGAAGATGAAGAGAGCCACCCAAAATATAAAAAGTTTCAAGATAATCTATTATTGAATTGCAGATCTGGGAATTTCCTTCCCAAGGAGCTCAGTTCTCAGTAGTATTATACTTGCTCCTAAAGGTGATGTACCATTTGCATAGCTAATTAAAGCAGGAAACATACTGAAATGTCTTAATAAAATGCTACCCATTAGTGAAGAAGGGCAGCTACTGTCAATAAAGTGATTTTGTGAACAGTAAGTAATTCTTGCCACACAATCCTGACATAATGGCTTCATTTACTGCTTGCAATCACTCCTTCTGTGCTGGCTTTTCAAGTTAGAAACTGGTAGATATTCAATATAAGGATTATCATCAAAGTGTAATTGCTGAGGAAAACCCAAGCAGTCAAACAATAATGAAGTGTATCCATTCAAAACCAAGGAAACCAATATTAATCATAAATACAATATGAAAACTATAGCATCTGAAACAGTGTGTAGTGTTTAGTATAGAACTTGAAAGCATAAACTTGGGGATTGGACAGACAGAGTTTTAATTCTGCCTCTTCCATTCATTTTCTTTTTATTTTAAGAAAGTTGTTTTGGCTGTGCTGGGTCTTTATTGCTCCACAGGCTTTTCTCTAGTTGTGGTGAATGGGGGCTACTCTTTAGCTGTGGTGCACGGGCTTCTGACTGCAGTGGCTTCTCTTGTTGCACAGCACGGGCTCTAGAACACAAGCTGAATAGTTGCGGCACACGGGCTTAGTTGCCTTGTGGCACGTGGGATCTTCCCCAACCAGTGATTGAACCCGTGTCTCCTGCACTGACAGGCAGATTCTTTACCACTGAGCCATTTGTTAGCTGCATAGCCAAAGATTTCCCTCTCTCATCTGTATTAACATCACAATAAAAGATGGTAGCAAATGCTCTTTTCTTTCATATTCCCCCTTTATGACTCCTAAAACAGAGAATAACTGTTTCTTTAAAAACATGAGTATTTATCTTGCTTTGTCTTATATGATAGGTTGCTTTAGGCTTATCTATTGCCTGCTTCCTTGTAAACTATTTGGAGGTAAAGCTCTCTTGAATTCTATTAGTACCTAAATATGCCATGCACATACAAGGTACTGAAAAATGACTACTGATTTGAATTTTATGGATGTTGACAAAGAAGCCAACTGCATCTAAAGTCATGTGAACAATCTGTAAATCTTTATCAACCATTCCAGTTTGACTAGTATCACTATGGATCAAGAGTAACATTCAACCCCTAAGCAGCTTTCTAATCTAAAGAGTTTTCTATCAATAATAAAAACAACAATCAGTTCAGTTCAGTGGCTCAGTCGTGTCCAGTTCTTTGCAACCCCATGGACTGCAGCATGCCAGACTTCCCTGTCCATCACCAACTCCCGGAGCTTACTCAAACTCTTGTCCATTGAGTTGGTGATGCTATCCAGCCATCTTGTCCTCTGTCATCCCCTTCTCCTTCCCACTTTCAATCTTTCCCAGCATCAGGGTCTTTTTCAGGGAGTCAGTTCTTCACATCAGGTGGCCAAAGTATTGGAGTTTCAGCTTCAGCATCAGTCCTTCCAATGCATATTCAGGACTGATTTCCTTTAGGATGGACTGGTTGGATCTCCTTGCAGTCCAAGGGACCCTCAAGAGTCTTCTACAACACCACATTCAAAAGCATCAATTCTTTGGTGTTCGGCTTTCTTTATAGTCCAACTCTCACATCCATACATGACTACTGGAAAAACCATAGCTTTGACTATATGGACCTTTGCTGGACAAGTAATGTCTCTGCTTTTTAATATGCTGTCTATGTTGGTCATAACTTTTCTCCCAAGGAGCAAGCATCTTTTAATTTCATGGCTGAAGTCATCATGTACAGTGATTTTGGAGCCCAAAAAGTAGTCTCAATGTTTCCATTATTTCCCCATCTATTTGCCATGAAGTGATAGGACCGGATGCCAGGATCTTAGTTTCCTGAATATTGAGTTTTAAGCCAAATTTTTCACTCTCCTCTTTCACTTTCATCAAGAGGCTCTTTAGTTCTTCTTCAATTTCTGCCATAAGAGTCATGTCATCTGCATATCTGAGGTTATTGATATTTCTCCTGGCAATCTTGATTTCACCTTGTGCTTCATCCAGCCTGGTGTTTTGCATGATGTACTCTGCAAATAAGTTAAATAAGCAGGGTGACAATATACAGCCTTGACGTACTCCTTTCCCGATTTGGAACCAGTCTGTTTTTCCATGTCCGTTTCTAACTGTTACTTCCTAACCTGCGTACAGATTTCTCAGGAGGCAGGTCAGGTGGTCTGATATTCTTATCTCTTTAAGAATTTTCCATAGTTTGTTTTGATCCACACAACCAAAGGCTTTGGCATTGTCAATAAAGCAGTAGATGTTTTTCTGGAACTCTCTTGCTTTTTCAGTGATTCAACGGATGTTGGCAATTTGATCTCTGGTTCCTCTGCCTCTTCTAAAACCATTTTGAACATCTAAAAGTTCACGATTCACATACTGTTGAAGCCTGGCTTGGAGGATTTTGAGCATTACTTATAATAGGCATCATTTATTGGGAGCCAATTACAAATCTGGTGTTTTCCATATATTAGCTCACACAGTCTTCACAATCACCCTCCACAGAGGATATTTTAATCCCCTTTTTAATATCATCAAAATAAGACAGGATGTTAACTAGGTGGTCCAAGATCACACAAACTGACAATAGAGAAAAAATGGATTTTAGCTCATGTCTAACTATAAAGGCAATGTTTTTTCTTACATTAGTATTATATTTGCAACATTATGAATCCTAGATAGAAAACTTTCCTAATTATATTTTATCAAAAGCATGATATTCACTAGTGAAATTCACAGATGAGTATAATTTTTATACCACTTACAAGTAGCATTTTATTCAAATGTCCCTAAGACTTTCTTGCTGCTGCTAAGTCACTTCAGTCCTGTCCAACTCTGTGTGACCCCACGGACGGCAGCCCACCAGGCTCTGCCGCCCCTGGGATTCTCCAGGCAAGAACACTGGAGTGGGTTGCCATTTCCTTCTCCAGTACATGAAAGTGAAAAGTGAAAGTGAAGTCACTCAGTCGTATCCGACTCTTAGCAACCCCGTGGACTGCAGCCTACCAGGCTCCTCCGTCCATAGGATTCTCCAGGCAAGAGTACTGGAGTGGGGTGCCATTGCCTTCTCCAAGACTTTCTTAACCACTTTACTATTCACCTGCGAATTCTCAGGTCCAGTGCTCTCAACAGCTCACCAGATGATATAATTTGGGTGAACCACTTATTATTTTCCCATCCATTTTTTTCCACTCTGAACTTCAAATAGTGTTTATTAACAGAATATATAAAGTGTGTCCCAGGAAGCAGTATGTAATAATCCAGGTCTTGAAGATATTGAATAACTAAATGACTTCCAAGTTGTATTATTTAATTAAAGAAACTATTCCTGTTACTAATAGGAATCTAAACCCATCTAATTATATCAGCTTATAAGTAGTGATGGTCTATAGAACATCAAAATTCTTAGTAAATTGCCATTTTAATACATATATAATACATATAAATAGTAAATACTTAAATACCAGCAACACAAGCTTTTTTAAAATGTGATTACAATATGGCAAATTCCTTTAAGAGATTGAAAGGGCCATAATTATCACTTTTTAACCATGCAAAATTCCTATTTGAGAAATTTCACCAAAATCTAGCCTGAAATTTCTGAGTTTTGACCACATAAAAGTAAACTTTATAAAATAAAATGATTAGTTTTCCATGGAAAGTGTAATGCTGGCTTAATATGTCAGATTTGTGGCATCTAATGTTTATACATATAACGAGCCTAAGAATATAACACTTAAACCAAAGGTCTTTGTGGTTCTATAAAAATATTAGATTAAAAAGCACTTAGTTTTTTAAATTCTATCTAATCACACATTAAAATTGGCATATGTGGTGGTCTTATTTCAGTAAACTATTAGTCACATGGTTCTTTTGGTTGCTTCTTTTTAACTAAGAAATTATTCCATACCACGAGTTAAAACTTTGAAAGCACAATCAATAATTTCTAAGTTGAATATCCAGCAATGACAGTATATTTTCCTACAACTCAGACAGCAAATCTCCCACTGTGGGAAAGAGTAATGGTATAAGCACTGACTTTGGTATGTAAGAATTCAAGTATTTACAAAATAATTCTTTATTTTAAAAAGCTAAAATCTGAAATACTATGTTTTTACCAATTTGAAGTTTTAAAACCTGGTACACTCTGGGAAATAAACACACTCAACACTGAATTTTTGAGAAGAGTTTGTAAGATTGTCTTACAGTCAGGCTCTCTCCGGAGCCAATTCATATTAGCCAAAGAAAAACTTCTCTTATCATGAACCAGATATGAAACAAGGACTGGTTCAAAACTGAGAAAGAAGTGTGTCAAAGCTGTATATTGTCACCCTGCTTACTTAACTTATATGCAGAGTGAGTGAGTGAAAGTCGCTCAGTCATGTTCAACTCTTTGTGACCGCATGACTATACAGTCCATGGAATTCTCCGGGCAAGAATACTAGAGTGGGTAGCTGTTCCCTTCTCCAGGGGACCTTTCTAACCCAAGGATCGAACCCAGGTTTCCCATATTGCAAGCGGGTTCTTTACCATCTGAGCCACCAGGGATGCCCAAGAATACTGGAGTGGGTAGCCCATACATCATGTGAAATGCCGAGCTGGATGAATCACAAGCTGGAATCAAGATTGCCAGGAGAAATTATCAATAACCTCAGATATTCAGATGACACCACTCTAATGGCAGAAAGTAAAGAGGAACTGATGTTGAAGCTGAAACTCCAGTACTTTGGCCATCTGATGCAAAGAGCTGACTCATTTGAAAAGACCCTGATGCTGGGAAAGATTGAAGGCAGGAGGAGAAGGGGACGACAGAGGGTGAAATGGTTGGGTGGCGTTACCAATTCAATGGACATGAGTTTGGGTAAACTCTGGGAGTTGGTGATGGACAGGGAGGCCTGGCATGTTGCAGTCCATGGGGTCGCAAAGAATCAGATACAACTGAGCAACTGAACTGAACTGAACTGAAAGAGGAACTAAAGAGCTTCTTGATGATGGTGAAAGAGGAGAGTGAAAAAAATGGCTTAAAAACTCAACATTCAAAAAACTAGGATCATGGCATCTTACTCCATCACTTCATGGCAAATAGATGAAGGAAAAGTAGAAACAGTGACAGATTTTCTCTTCTTGGGCTCCAAAATCATGTAGACAGTGACTGCAGCCATGAAATTAAAAGATACTTGCTCCTTGGAAGGAAGGATATGACAACATAGACAGCGTATTAAAAAACAGAGACATCATATACTTTTGCCAACAAAGGTCCATTTAGTCAAAACTATGGTTTTTTCAGTAGACATGCACAGATATAAGAGTTGGACCATAAAGAAGGCTGAGAACCAAAGAATTTATGCTTTCTTATTGTGGTGCTGAAGAAGACTCTTGAGACTCCCTTGGACAGCAAGGAGATCCAACTAGTCAATCCTAAAGGAAATCAACCCTGAATATTCATTGGAAGGACTGATGCTGAAGCTGAAGTTCTAATACTTTGGCCACCTGATGGGAGGAGCCAATTCACTGGAGAAGACCCTGACACTGGAAGAGATTGAGGACAAGAGAATGAAGGGGCAACAGAGGATGAGATGGCTGACTGGCATCACTGACACAATGGACATGGGTTGGAGCAAACTCTGGGAGATAGTGAAGGACAGGGAAGCCAGTCATGCTGCAGTCCATGGGGTCACAAAGAGTCAGATACGACTTAGCTACTGAACAACTACTTAGCTACTGAACAACAAAACAAAAGGTCTTTTTAGACCCTTTCTGCCAATGAAAAATCCTTGCACACACACTGAGATGTCTTACAATCAGACCCTGAGATGAAAATGTGTATGCAAGGGGTTCATGTAAATGAAGTACAAATAGGAAATGGAAGGAAGGCTAGCAGAGCACAGCCTCAGGAGAACTCTGGAGTACACATTGTGCCATAGAGCTGTCTCAGCTGGGGCAAGGAAATGGACTTCCCTATCTCTGGACTACACAGTCTCTGCTACTTGTGGGCTAATTGACTCTGGTAGCCCAAGAGAATATGGCTATTACACCAAAGGGTGGGTACACAGATAGAGGAAAAGGGTTTCTGGGCAGAGCACTGACATTGTCTGCAACAGGTTATACCCCAAATACCAGAGATGGAAATAGTGTCCAACTTAGGATCTATGTCTTGATGTTCATTAAGAGTATTTGACTTCAGGATATAGAAATTGAATAGATCTCACTTCAGATACAGCTTGATCCTGTATCCACACAATATATTTGGGTTCCATCTCTTAGTCTACTTCCCCTGGGTTTACTACATCCTGATATGGTCTTTTAGCAGCTCCTATCTCTCTTCTTATTGCCATTGCAGTTACAGACTTTATATCTCCATACCGAAAGCACAGGTAGAAATGAAGGAATCCATAGCTTAATTTTCGCATCAAAAATACTGAATTACTTTCACTGATCCAGTTTAGATCACATACTCAATTCTGTTCCAATTGATAAGGCCACAGAAATGTAATAGATTCATCGACTTAAGCCAGTGTTACATGTCCATTCCTAAATTGAGCTTCAGTCTATAAGCTGAGTCAATATCATTCAAATGTCATAGTCTGGACATTCAGAATAATATTAGAAAGGAAGAATAAGTACACGCTAGGAAAGAAATGAACAAATAGCCACTGGTCTCTTATTCTAACTGTTAACTGGATTGGCTGTATTCTGAACTTATGTAATTTTAAGCTATAGACATGATAGTGTTTTACCCAAGTTGTGAACCCAGTTGGAATTAACAGACTTGGGTTAAGTGGAAGGAGAGACAGAGAATTCCCAGAAGTCAGGCTGCGGTATGTGCTGAATGGGATACACTACCTCTGTTGTCACTACCACCACTATCACCTCATCGCCCTACCCCTGCAAACAGAAAAACAGAAAAGCTTTCCTGCCACATTCACTCAGTAGGAACAGAGGTTTGCTATTGCACACAGCTTTTGAAGTGGACATCCCAGAATTTCCTAAAGGCCCAATCTGGGACCAGACAGAAGAATGAGACTAATCACTTAGATGTATGATTATTTGTTAACCATTCCTTCATTTATATACTCAATAAATATTAGGCACCTACTGTACACCTGTACATCAAGTACTATTCTGAATACTAGGTGGTTCTAGTAGTAAAGAACCTGCCTGCCAATGCAGGAGATGTACAAGATGTGAGTTCAATCCCTGGGTTGGGAAGATCCCCTGGAGAAGGGCATGGTAAGCTGCTCCAATATTCTTGCCTGGAAAATTCCACGAACAGAGGAGCCTGGTGGGCTATAGTCCATAGGGCCACAAGGAGTTGGACACAACTGATGCAACTTAGCATGCACATGTACACTGAGTACTATTCTGAATCATGAAAGTGTCACGTCAGAATACTGGAGTGGGTAACTGTTCCCTTCTCCAGGGGATCTTCCCAACCCTGGAATTGAACCAGGATCTCCTGCATTGCAGGCGGATTCTTTACCAGCTGAGCTATGGGGGAGTCATAAAAGTATAGTGGTAAATAAAACAGTAGGCACCTACCATTGGCAGGGAGTTACAGACAATTACAAATAGACAAATAAGATATCTTCGGAGAATGATATGAAGAAAATAAAAGTGAATGAATCTGAGGTCAGGTAAGGAACTTTTATCTGAAAGGGTGATATTTTAGCTGAGACTTGATGGATAAGAAGCCAACCATGCAAAGATCTCTAAGCGCATTAAAGGCAGGAGAAATAGCACAAAGGCAAGAGTTAGGAATAAATTTGGCATATTAGAAAACAGGAGGGGAAAAAACAGTGGCTGAAACTTGGTGAGAGATGTGGGGAGAGGAGGGTGCTATCAGAGTGGACCTATGGCCAGACCCGTGCATAAGTCCTCTGTGTCTGTTCCAAAGGGCAGTTGGTGTTCAGCTGAAGATGGAGACCAAATTCCAATGGTTTTCTTTCTCTTCATTCTTCAATTCTGCTCTCAAGTCACTTGAGTATTCCAGAACACCATAATAAAATCTTAAGTGTTCATTTTAGCTAATATTTTTATCTTTTTTTTATTCTGTACTAGAATATCTTTACCTTTTAATTTTGGGAGCTATAGAAGCTTATAAAATTCAAGAATTTTTAAATGTTTTTTTAACAACAAAGAAAAACTTTTCTTGTGCATACCATTTTATACTTACCCTACTTCCACACTTAATGAAATACCATGGACATTGTTTCATATCTGTATGTACACCACTCCTTCATTCCTTTTCCTGATTGCATGGTATTTCATTGATGAGTGTATGGTAATTTATTTCACCAGTCGTCTATTGATGGACACCTAGGCTATTAACAGTTCTTTACTACTGTAAACACTTCTGCAATTGAACTCTCTTGAACAAATGTCCTTACATTCTATAAACTATTTAAACAGGATAAATTCCCTATATTGAAACTGCTGAGTGAGAACATAAGAATCAAGGTAAATGTTGCCAGACTGCCTATAAAAATATTGTACCATACTCCTCCCACACTTGGCCGATACTGTTAGTACATTTTGTCTTTTCAAATCTGATAGAAGGAAATGTTTATATGTTCTTTATTTATTTTTATTTTTTATTAAAGTATTGTTGATTTACAATATTGCATTGGTTTCAGGTTATAGCATAGTGGTTCATGTGGGGGTTTTTTCAGATTATATTCCATTATAGGTTATTACAAGATATTGGGTATAATTCCCTATCAGTCAGTTCAGTTGCTCAGTCGTGTCCAACTCTTTGTGACCCCATGGACTGCAAGCACACCAGGCCTCCCTGTCCATCACCAACTCCCAGAGTTTACTCAAATCATGTCCACTGAGTCCATTGAGTCATATAGTATGATCCCGTATACTATACAGTAAATACCTGTTGCTTATCTATTTTATGTATAATAGTTTATATGTGTTAGGTCCACACTCCTAATTTGTCTCTCCCCCATCCCTCTTGCCTTTGGTAACCACAAGTTTGTTGTCTGTGTCTTTGAGTTTCTGTTTTATATATAGATTCATTCATCTTAGATTTTAGATTCCACATATAAGTGATATTGTACAGTTTTGTCCTTCCCTGACTGCTTTATCTCACTAGGCATAACATCCATTTTGCTGCAATGGCAATGTTTCATTCTTTACTATAGCTGAGCGATATTCCATTGTGTACATATAAACCACACCTTAAGCCAATCTTCTGTTGATGGGCACATAGGTTGTTTCCATGTCTTGACTATTTGAAATAATGCTGCTATGAACATTGAGGTGCACATATCTTTTCAAATGAAAGTTTTCATTTTTACCAGACCCATACACATTAGTGGGACTGCTGGGTCATATGCTAGCTCTGTTTTTAGTTTTGTAAGGAAACTCCATACGGTTCTCCACAGTGGCTGCACCAACTTAAATTCCCACCAAGAGTATGAGGGTCCTCTTTTCTCTACACTCTATTCAACATTTATTATTTATAGACATTTGATGATGGTCATTCTGACCAGTGTGAGCTGATATCTCATTGTGGTTTTGATTTGCATTTCTCTAATAACTAGTGATGTTGAATGAACAAACAGTAGCCAACAAAGTTAGGGAGGCAGGGAAAAAATGTGTTGTTCAAGCAGATAGACCACACAGGAAAATATCTAAGGTATTCAGGAAAACAAAGTGAAGCCTAGGGTATTTACCTATCTCCAAACTCTATTAATGTTTGAGGAGAAAGAAGGAAGTATGTCAAAAACAAAATTCCCTTACTCTTCCTCCCATCCCTTTTGACATCTGAGACACAAAGCAAATAATACTGAACACTGGTTTATGGATACTCCATATATGCTAACAAAGAATTTACTGAGTGCCTACCTATTCACAAAAGAAAAATCATGAGGAATACAAGCACCTATACCGGAATGAGAGTGGGTTGGATAAAATGACCCACTCAGAAATGAGATCTATCAAATAAATTTTACTCCCACCAAAAAGAAAAAAAAGGAAACAAAGAATTACAACATATAAAATTCATATATAGATGATATTTTGGGAGAAAATGCAGTGCAAAAATAGTACAAACATCTTGCAAATGCTTTGCACACTCAAGAAAATTGAGAACTTGGACTTTATGAAGTAATAGATCAAATATGAGATAAGATAAGGAATAAGGTAGAAGGAAGTAGATTGGGAAAAAGGGAAAATGTGAGGAAAACAACAAGACAAGAAAAAAATCAATATATCTTAAGAAATCAAAGAAGAGACTCAATGTAGAAAACCCAGACAGGGTTGAGGACAGGACTGTGAACAGTTGCACAAAAATAAGAATTCATAATGTGTCAAGCACTTAAAAATAGTGAAATATATGTGAAGAAAAGTGGAAAGCTAACATGTGTTTTTATATGCTAAGGGCACAGAATAAATGAAACCCTGAAAAATATAATGTCCCCATGAGTGAAAAAAAAAAACACCCTGAAACTACAGATCAAAAAGATTCAGTTTGCTTTAGAAAATGCTTATAAAGAATGGTCAATATCAAGATTATTATTTCCTTAAAGCAAAAGGACAGCTTTATTGTTCACAAGGTTTGCCAACTGTTACCAAAAGTACATTCCAGGGGAGGGGATGGGACCAGGTGGAGCGAGTTAGAGGTTTTGAGGGATTTTTAAAAGCAAAACCTACAGAAGTCACAATTGGGAGACTTGCAAAAAGGGATTCAGTGGTCGCGCACCTTGACCATTAAGTTTTGGATGTTCAGTTGTCATTGGAGCTTCTCTTTGGGAATTTTCCATTAGAACCCTAGTGCAATTAGACGTCCTTATGGAACTTATCTGTTAGGTGGTTCTTCTAAGAAAACAGAGCATGTGGCTGAACCCCAGGTCTATTTTAAGTTATTAAACTGCAAGGATAAAGAAAGCATTTAGAAAGACCACTTAAAAGGAGGAGGGAGACTTAGGGACTCAGATTTTTTCAAATTACAAACGTGAAGACCCTCAAACATTGTCTATAGGATTTCCAAGTTAAAACTGTGACCATAAGACAAATAGATATATTTAAGAAAAAATGATATTCTCAAATGTATAATGACTCAGTGAATGTGTCACCCATGTCTGATTTCTCAAAATTGTACTTAAAATATAACCCAGAATTCCGTTTTCAACAATATGATGGATTAAGTTCTAGAGCTGCCAGATATAGCAAATAAAAATACAGAATGCCAAGTCAAATTTAAATTTAAGATAAACAAGGAGTATTCTTAGTCTAAGTATGGCCCATGGATTATTTAGGATATACTTATACTAAAGTATATCTGAAATCCACACTTTGTTCATCCTGAGTTTCTTACAACACTAGGTAATCTGAAAAATATTCCAAAACATACAACTAAAAATAGTGGAGATTTAAAACAACAACAAAAATATCCTTTAAATTTTATGATTGGATTCATAAGAAAAGAAATCTCTAAGGGAGAAAATGGAAAAGAAATTGGTAACTTAAACCTGAAATGACAGGAATTATTTACTAAGCATGGTGACCAAAATTCTTGTGTTTAAATGGCCATTTAGGCCAGAAAACAGTGTTTTGGAGCTGTGTAAATGAAGAGTAGGACCTGAGGCCTCTCTATACACCAGCACTCTTGGAGGGTTATAATCTCTGAAATAATTGTCTAAGAAAAATATGCTTATCCGCAAAAGGAGACAAGAAACGTCTGGCACAGCTTGGACTCTGAGTAGAAAACAAAGTACATTGCCCTGGGAATTCAAACACCAAGTTCTCCATGGAAAAAAATTAGACTTGAAACTGCATGATCAGTGAGGTTCTGAAGACCCCAAGCAGATAAATTAATTTCAAGCAGTCCTAAGTTAGTAAACTGATAGTGCAGAGCAACTGGCAGAATCAGACACAAATTCCTCTAAATGTACACTGAACCCAAGGAATTACACAGATAAAGCAATGCCAAACGTTAGTTCACCATCCAAAACAACAGAATGCAACCAAGAAACAAACTACCGCAGAGAAGAGTCATCAGAGTCATCAGGACAATAAATGAACAAACAAAAAATAAATAAATAAATAAAAAACAAAAAACAGAACAACAGAATTAGAACCCTAGGAACTTTCTATATTAGAATTATTGGACACATAACATGATGCATTTGGAAAAGGTACTACTGAAAGCGGGTAAATGCTTGAAAGAAAATATTTGAACATTTAGAAATAAAAACTATAATCATTAAAATTTAAAGTGCTGGGAATGAATTAAGCAGATTAGGTTAGAAAGAGCTGAGAAACAGAGTAAATCGAATGTAGAGCTGAAGCAGTTATCCTGAATGCAGCAAAGCAAGACGAAGTCATGGATAACAGGAGATAGAAAGGTAAAAAGAGGGGTCTAACATGTCCAGTTATACTCTCGAAGAAGAGAATAGGAGAAAAAGGGTAAAACTAATATTCAAATCATGAGTGAGGAGATTTCAAAGTGGTTATCTCTGAATTGAGGAATGATTACTCAATCCTCACTAAACCATGTGGTGTTTTTAAACTCAGGAAAAAAGATAAGGTTTTAAGAGAATATTCTCAAGATGAGAGTGCACATTTATCAGCCTTTCCAAAGGACAGTCTAACAGTATTTATTCATGGTTAAAATGTTCATGTCTTTTTACCTTGTGATCCTACCCTTAGGAGTTTACCCTAAGGTTATACACTGACAACAAGGATGTTGATCTCCGCATATTTTATAATAACAATATTTTGGGTGCAATTTAAGTATCCAGCAATAGGAAATCTAATAAATTATATCATAATAATTTCCTGGGGATATTATACAGAGTTAGAATGACTGGTATATATGTATATCCATATACATATCTCCATTCTTATCAATAAATAAAGTAGATCGCAGACAGAACAGCAAACATCATGTGGTCCCACTCATGTAACATTACATATACTTTTATATTGGGCTTCCCTGGTGGCTCAGAGGTTAAAGCACCTGCCTGAAATGTGGGAGACCTGGGTTTGATCCCTGGGTCGTAAAGATCCCCTGGAGAAAGAATTGGCAACCCACTCCAGTATTCTTGCCTGGAGAATCCCATGGATGGTGGAACCTGGTGGGCTACGGTCCACTGGGTCGCAAAGAATTGGACACGACTGAGCGACTTCACTTTCACTCTATATTTATATTTAAGCTGTCTGGACATAAAGTGAAAGTGAAGTCGCTCAGTTCTTTATATTTATATTTAAGCTGTCTTAGTGTATTAGGCGGAGAAGGTGATGGCACCCCACTCCAGTACTCTTGCCTGGAAAATCCCATGGATGGAGGAGACTGGTAGGCTGCAGTCCATGGGGTCGCGAAGACTCAGACACGACTGAGCGACTTCAACTTCAATTTTCACTTTCATGCACTGGAAAAGGAAATGGCAACCCACTCCAGTGTTCTTGCCTGGAGAATCCCAGGGAGAGGGGAGCCTGGTGGGCTGCCATCTATGGGGTTGCAAAGAGTCGGACACAACTGAAGCGATTTAGCAGCAGCAACAGCAGCCTACTGGGATTCCCAGGTGGCTCAGTGGTAAAGAATCTACCTGCCAATGCAGGAGATGCAGGAGACTTGGGTTTGATCCCTGGGTCAGGAAGATCTTCTGAAGGAGGAAATGGCACCCCAACTCCAGAACTTTTGTCAGAAAAATCCCAGGGACACAGGAACTTAGCGGGCTACAATCTGGGATTACAAAGAATTAGACATGACTGAGCATACACAGAAGCAAGCTGCCGGGGACCAGCCCCGGCTAATCCAGGGTATTCGAAGCGGGGACGGCGTCGGCGAGGATCAGGAAACAACTGCTTAATTAAACGTTAATTAAGGATATAAAGAGTAATAGAATGAGGATGGCTCAGTGAAGAAATTCAGTGGAGAAAAGAGGCTGAATAATTCAGCCAGAAGGTAAGAGAAAGAACGACATGGTGAGACCAAGTTTCTGTGAACAAGGCCCGTACTTTATTTTCCAAAGTAGTTTTTATACCTTAAGTTATGCATAGAGGATAATGGGGGAAGGGGTAGAGTCTTGCAGCAAACCAGGCTTTCTTCCTGCAAACTTATCATATGCAAAAGCTTAGGTGATTTGCATCATCTTCTGGCCCGGAGGCCTGTTAACATTTTAAGACCTTTTCTTCAGAAAAGGTATTTTTCTCTAAAGGTGATTGGTCAGGAGCCACCCTCCAAAAGCATTAGATAAAGTTGCATTCCTACAGCGCAAAGGTGTGGTGGGCTATAACAAGAAAAAGAATTAACTCAAGGGTCCCAGGTTACAAACATTAAAGCTACTACTTACACCAATTATATTAATCAATACACTGCCAGGGACACAGCAGGTAAGGGATATTTCCATATCCCTTAGCAGCAAACATTGGCCCAACAAGTGAAAATCCCTTCACCAATACAATTTCTAATCAATCTTTTAACTACTCAAAAGAATCTGTGTTTAGACAGTTTAGAACATCTCCTGCCTCTCACAGTTGGGAGGCTCTGAACAATCACATGTGGCCGGAAAAACCTATTCAGGCAGGCTAGAGGACTTCCAAGGGAGTTTGTAGGTTGAAACACTGTCACACCCAGGAATTATTAACTGGAGCTGTAAGCTAACTTTTTTCAGAGAGGTAGTGGGGGACAGCCCCCCGTAAAGTCAGAGGTGTAGGTGAAAGCACAAAGCAGAAAGTAGGCAGACTCTGGTTTTGGGGGTAGATTGCTCGAGAATTTCCAGGGAGACTCCTGAGGCTTGATCCCGCCTTTGCGTATGCCAAGCCTCCTTCCTCATGACCTTTGCCAGAGGCGGAGTTCCTCACGCTGGCTACCGGCAGTGATAGAATTCCAGTTGAGCTATTCCAGATCCTGAAAAGTGCTGCACTCAATATGCAATATGCACTCAATATGCAATATGCCGGCTCCCGGCAGCAAGCCTAAGTGTACTGCCCAATGTGGTTGTATATAAATAAAAAAGGTCTAAATGGACATTGGAATGGTTATCTCTGAGTAATGTGATTTCAGGAAATTTGACTTCTTCATATATATTTCTTCAGTATTTCATTTCTTTCTTAAGCGTGTTAAACACACATTTATCTACATAGGAAAAACGTTTCCTAATCCCAGTAAGTTTTCATTCCTCAAAACATAAGACCATTTTACTGGTTTCAGTAGGGCTGTCCATACAACTATAATTGTGCTACCCTTTTCTGTATGTTTTTTTAACGTATATAGGAATCATCTTCATTACCACTCCCAAATAACTTCAGCTGCTCAGTTGTGCCCGACTCTTTGCAATCCCAAGGACTGCATCATGCCAGGACTCCCTGTCCATCAACAACTCCTGAAGCGTACTCAAACTCATGTCCATTGCATCAGTGATGCCATCAAACCATATTATCCTCTGTTGTCCCCTTCTCTTCCTGCCTTCAATCTTTCCCAGCATCAGGGTCTTTTTCAATGAGTCCATTCTTCACATCAGATGGCCAGAGTACTGGAGTTTCAGCTTCAGCATCAGTCCTTCCAATGAATAGTCAGGACTGATTTCCTTTAAGATTGACTAGTTGGATCTCTTTGCATTCCAAGAGACTATCAAGAGTCTTCTCCAACACCACAGGTCAAAAGCTCTATACACTCAGCAAAAGTAAGACCGGGAGCTGACTGTGGCTCAGATCATGAACTCCTTATTGCCAAATTCAGACTTAAACTGAAGAAAGTAGGGAAAACCACTTGACCATTCAGATATGACCTAAATCAAATCCCTTACGATTATACAGTGGAAGTAACAAATAGATTCAAAGGATTAGATCTGATAGAGTGCCTGAAGAACTATGGACAGAGGTTCATGACATTGAACAGGAGGCAGTGATCAAGAACATCCTCAAGAAAAAGAAATGCAAAAAGGAAAAATGGTTGTCTGAGGAGGCCTTACAAATAGATGAGAAAAGAAAAGAATTGAAAGGCAAAGGAGAAAAGGAAAGATACACCTATTTGAATGCAGAGTTCCAAAGAATAGTAAGGAGAGATAAGAAAGCCTTCCTCCGTGATCAGTGCAAAGAAACAGAGGAAAACAATAGAATGGGAAAGTCTAGAGATCTCTTTAAGAAAATGAGAGATACCAAGAGAACATTTCATGCAAAGATGAGCACAAAAAAGGACAGAAATGGAATGCACCTAACAGAAGCAGAAGATATTAAGAAGAGGTGGCAAGAATACACAGAAGTACTGTACAAAAAAGATCTTCATGACCCAGATAACTACAATGGTGTGATCACTCACCTAGAGCCAGACATCCTGGAATGCGAATTCAAGTGGGCCTTAGGAAGCATCACTATGAACAAAGCTAGTGGAGGTGATGGAATTCCAGCTGAGCTATTTCAAATCCCAAAGATGATGCTGTAAAAGTGCTGCACTCAATATGCCAGCAAATCTGGAAAACTCAGCAGTGTCCATAGGACTGAAAAAGGTCACTTTTCATTCCAATCCCAAAGAATGGCAACGCCAAAGAATGTTCAAACTATTGCACAATTGTATTCAGTTCACACACTAGCAAAGTAATGCTCACAACTATTCAGGCTAGGCTTCAACAGTACGTGAACCATGAATTTCCAGATGTTCAGACTAGATGTAGAAAAGACAGAGGAACCAGAGATCAAATTGCCAACATCCGCTGGATCAATGAAAAAGCAAGAGAGTTCCAGAAAAACATCTACCTTTGCTTTATTGACCACTTCCAAAAGTAAGGTAATCAATGAATGACTTCATTTTGGTTACCTTATGTAGGTAAAGACTAAGGAAATGTATTCAGAAGTTTAAGAAGAGAAGTACAGATAATTATACCAAAAGACCATAGTATTTCAGCTTTAAAAAATGACTACAACACTACACTAATAAAACTGAATGGATATATGAGCATTTACAACTATTCCTGATGTTTCTGTAACTCTTTAACAAATTATTTTTAAAAAGAACAAAATAGGGCTGAGTAAAATTTCAAATAAAAATATTAAGGAATGTAGTATGGTTTTTTCTAAGACACTAGATAAAACAGAACAATTCATGGTAGTTTTCTTTCTTTTCTCCAGTGTTTAAGAAAAGTTGGATTTTCAGAGTGCTTCTTCATGTTGCATTCTTAGTGATTATTCGGTTTAAAAAAGTCATTGTGGCAGTGAGCAAACTGGAACCTGGATCTTGCTTTATAAATACCACTCCAAAATAAAAAGAACCAGGACTCCTCAAAGAAATGGTCTGACTCTATAGCTGAAACAGGGAAAATGCAAAATGAGTCTGGAGAGCTTATAGTGACAGAAAGTGAGGAAATGCTCAAAAAACAAGAAGATAGAGACAGATCAAGTAGACAGGGAAGCTCCCCCAAACAAGCCTCCAGAGGTCAAAGCTGGAAAAAATTTAGCAACAAAGTCCAAAGTATAAAACAAATATACATGAGTCATACTGATACAAATAATTCCCAACCTTCAAGAGCCCATTGGTCTTAATAACTCTCTTCCAAAGTATGAAAATGGAGGAAGAGCACAGCTACAGTGAAGAAATCTTGCAAACTTTACCTTAGTCCAAAATAAAGGAATATCAGTACTGACAGGTTGTGTTCATTGCATGTACGATTCTACGATCCATTGTATGATTAGAATGAGAAGCACACTTCGGCTGTGTGATATTCTTCCCTCAAACTCATAACCTCAGTCTAATCCCAAGTAAACATCAATTAAACCCCGACTTGAGGGATTGTATAATACAAAATGTCTGACCAGTGTCCTCAAAGCTGCCAAGGTTATAAAAAACTAGAAAAGACTGAGAAAATGTCAAAGATTAAAGGAGATTAAGAAGATAGGATGCACTGAATGCAATGTGGTATCCTGAATGGGATCTTGGAACAAAAGTGTGACATTAATGGAAAGATTGGTAAAATCTAAATAAAGTCTAGAGTTTACCTACTATTAATGTATCAATGTTGAGATCTTTATTTTGAGGAATGTACCTGATAATTTAAGGTGTTAATGATGAGGAAGACTGGGTGAGGTACATACAGGAAGTCTCTGTATTAGCTTTGCAAGTTTTCTCTAAATCTAAAATCATTCTAAAATTAAAAATTACTTTAAAAATAAATTAAATCCACTTCTTGCCTATCAGAATAACCAAATCCAAAACACTAACAACACCAAATGCTTTTGTGGATATCAAATAACAGGAACACTCATTTATTATTGGCAGAAATGCAAAATAGTACAGCCACTCTTGGAAGATAGTTTGATAGTTTCTTTAAAAACTAAACATGCTCTCACCATATAATCAGAAGTCATGCTCCTTAGTATTTACCCAAATGAGCTGAATATTTACATCCACACAAAAGCCTGCATATGGATGCTTATTGTTGTTGTTCAGTCACTCAGTCATGTCCGACTCTGCGACCCCATGGACTGCAGCACGCCAGGCTTCCCTGTCCTTCACCATCTCCCAGAGCTTGCCCAAACTCATGTCCATTGAGTCAGTGATGCCATGCAAACATTTTGTCCTCTGTCCTCCCCTTCTCCTCCTACCATCAATCTTCCCCAGCATCAGAGTCTTTTTCCAAAGATTCACCTCTTCACATCAGGTGGCCAAAGTATTGGAGCTTCAGCTTCAGCATCAGTCCTTCCAATGAATATTTGGGGTTGATTTCTTTTAGGACTGACTGGTTTGATATCCTTGAAGTCTAAGTGACTCTCAATTGTCCTTTCCAACACCACAGTTCAAAAGCATCAGTGCTTCAGGGTTCAGCTTTCTTTATGGTCCAACTCTCACATCCATACATGACTACTGGAAAAACATTAGCTTTGTGGTCCACTGGAGAAGGGAATGGCAAACCACTTGAGTATTCTTGCCTTGAGAATCCCATGAACAGTATGAAAAGGCAAAATGATAGGATACTGAAAGAGGAACTCCCCAGGTGGGTAGGTGCCCAATATGCTACTGGAGATCCGTGGAGAAACAACTCCAGAAAGAATGAAGGGATGGAGCAAAAGGAAAAACAATACCCATTTGTGGATGTGACTGGTGATAGAAGCAAGGTCTGATGCTGTAAAGAGCAATATTGCATTGCAACCTAGAATGTCAGGTTCATGAATCAAGGCGAATTGGAAGTGGTCAAACAGGAGATGGCAAGAGTGAACATCAACATTCTAGGAATCAGTGAACTAAAATGGACTGGAATGGGTGAATTTAACTCAGATGACCATTATATCTACTACAGTGGGCAGGAATCCCTCAGAAGAAATGGAGTAGCCATCATAGTCAACAAAAGAGTCCAACTGCAGTACTTGGATGCAATCTCAAAAACAACAGAATGATCTCTGTTAGTTTCTGAAGCAAACCATTCAATATCATAGTAATCCAAGTCTATGCTCTAACCAGTAATGCTGAAGAAGCTGAAGTTGAATGGTTCTATGAAGATCTAAAAGACCTTTTAGAACTAAAACCAAAAGGATGTTCTTTTCATTATAGGAGACTGGAATGCAAAAGTAGGAAATCAAGAAATACCTGGAGTAACAGGCAAATTTGGCCTTGGAGTACAGAATGAAACAGGGCAAAGGCTGATAGAGTTTTGCCAAGAGAACACACTGGTCATAGCAAACACCCTCTTCCAGCAACACAAGAAAAGACTCTACACATGGACATCACCAGATCTTCAATACTGAAATCAGACTGATTATATTCTTTGCAGCCAAAGACGGAGACACTCCATACAGTCAGCTAAAACAAGACAAGGAGCTGACTGTGGCTCAGATGGTGAACTCCTTATTGTCAAATTCAGACTTAAATTGAAGAAAGTAGGGAAAACCACTAGACCATTCAGGTATGACCTAAATCAAATCCCTTACAATTGTGGAAATGAGAAATAGATTCAAGGGATTAGGTCTGATAGACAGAGTGCCTGAAGAACTATGGATGGAGGTTCATGACACTGTACAGGAGACAGGGATTAAGACGATCCCCAAGAAAAAGAAATGCAAAAAGGAAAAATGGTTGTCTGAGGAGGCCTTACAAATAGCTGTGAAAAGAAGAGAATCAAAAGGTAAAGGAGAAAAGAAAAAATATACCCATTTGAATGCAGACTTCCAAAGAATAGCAAGGAGATAAGAAAGCCTTCCTCAGTGATCAGTGCAAAGAAATAGTGGAAAACAACAGAATGGGAAAGACTAGAGATCTCTTCAAGAAAATTAGAGATACCAAGGGAACGTTTCATGCAAATATGGGTACAATAAAGGACAGAAATGGTATGGACCTAACAGAATAAGAAGATATTAAGAAAAGGTGGCAAGAATACACAGAAGAACTGTACAAAAAAGATCTTTATGACCCAGATAACTACAATGGTGTGATCACTCACCTAGAGCCAGACATCCTGGAATGTGAAGTCAAGTGGGCCTTAGGTAGCATCACTATGAACAAAGCTAGTGGAGGTGATGGAATTTCAGTGGAGCTATTTCAAATCCTAAAAGATGAAAGTGCTGCACTCAATATGCCAGCAAATTTGGAAAACTCAGCAGTGGCCATGGGACTAGAAAAGGTCAGTTTTCATTCCAATCCCTAAGAAAGGCAATGCCAAAGAATGCTCAAACTAATGCACAATTGCACTCATCTCACATGCTAGTAAAGTAATGCTCAAAATTCTCCAAGCCAGGCCTCAGCAATATGTGAACTGTAAACTTCCAGATGTTCAAGCTGGATTTAGAAACGCCAGAGGAGCCAAGGATCAAATTGCCCACATCCGCCGGATCATGGAAAAAGCAAGAGAGTTCCAGAAAAACTTCTGCTTTATTGACTTTGCCAAAGCCTTTGACTGTGTTAATCACAATAAACTGTGGAAAATTCTTCAACAGATGGGAAGACCAAACCACCTGACCCACCTTTTGAGAAGTCTGTATGCAGGTCAGGAAGCAGCAGTTAAAACTGGTGATGGAACAACAAACTGGTTCCAAATAGGAAAAGGAGTAGGTCAAGGCCGTATATTGTCACCCTGCCTATTTAACTTATATGCAGACTACATCTTGAGAAATGCTGGGCTGGAAGAAGCACAAGCTGGAATCAAGATTGCTGGGAGAAATAGCAATAACCTCAGATATACAGATGACACCACCCTTATGGCAGAAAGTGAAAAAGAACTAAAGAGACTCTTGATGAAAGTGAAAGAGGAGAATGAAAAAGTTGGCTTAAAGCTAAACATTCAGAAAACTATGATCATGGCATCCAGTCCCATCACTTCATGGCAAATGGAAGGAGAAACAGTGGATACAGTGGCTGACTATTTTGGGGGGCTCCAAAATCACTGCAGATGGTGTCTGCAGCCATGAAATTAAAAGACGCTTACTCCTTGGAAGGAAAGTTATGACCAACCTAGACAGCATATTAAAAAGCAGAGACATTACTTTGCCAACAAAGGTCCGTTTAGTAAAGGCTATGGTTTTTCCAGTGGTCATGTATGGATGTATGAGTTGGACTGTAAAGAAAGCTGAGTGCAGAAGAATTGATGCTTTTGAACTGTGGTGTTGGAGAAGACTCTTGAGAATCCCTTGGACAACAAGGAGATCCAACCAGTCCATCCTAAAGGAAATCAGTCCTGGGTGTTCACTGGAAGGACTGATGTTGAAGCTGAAATTCCAATACTTTGGCCACCTGATGCAAAGAAGTGACTCATTTGAAAAGACCCTGATGCTGGGAAAGATTGAGGGCAGGAGGAGAAGGGGATGAGAGAGGATGAGATGGTTGGATGGCATCACCAACTCAATGGACATGAGTTCGGGTAGACTCCAGGAGTTGATGATGGACATGGGGGCCTGGCATGCTGCAGTCAATGAGGTAGCAAAGAGTAGGACATGACTGAGTGACTGAACTGAACTGAAGTGACATGGATCTTTGTTGGCAAAATAATGTCTCTGCTTTTTAATATGCTGTGTTTGTCATAGCTTTTCTTCCAAGGAGAACTGTCTTTTAATTTCATGGTAGCAGTCACCATCTGTAGTGACTTTAAAACCCTAGAAAATAAAGTCTGTGACCCTTTCCATTGTTTCCCCATCTGTTTGCCGTGAATGATGGGACTAGAGGGCATGATCTTTGATTTTTGAATGTTGAATTTTAAGCCTGCTTTATCACTCTCCTCATTCACCTTCATCAAGAGGCTCTTTAGTTCCTCTTCACTTTCTTCCATAAGGGTGGTGTCATCTGCATATCTGAGGTTATTGACATTTCTCCCAACAATCTTGATTTCAGCTTGTGCTTCATGTAGCCTGGTATTTCTCATGATATATTATGCATATAAGTTAAATAAGAACAATGTTTATGTTGGATGTTTATAGTCTATTTGTCATGGCTTAAAATTAGAAGCCCACAGAATTTCCCCATTGTTCATTCACTAAATTGTGTCCAACTCTTTTCAACTCCATGGACTGTAGCTAGGCTTCCCTGACCTTCATTGTCTCCTGGAGTTTGCTCAAACTTGTGATTGTGTAGATGATGCCATCCAACCATCTCATCCTCTGTTGCCCATTTATTCTCCTGCCCTCAATCTTTCCCAGCATCAGGGTGTTCTCCAGTGAATCAGCTCTTCCCATCAGGTGGCCAAAGTATTATAGCTTCAGCTTCAGCATCAGTCCTTCCAATGGATATTTAGGGTTGATTTCCTTTAGGATAGACTGATTGGGTCTCCTTGCTGTCCAAGGGACTCTCAAGAGTCTTCTCCAGCACCACAATTCGAAAGCTTCAATTCTTTGGGCCACAGCCAATCTTTATGGTCCAACTTCATATCTCTTATGGAAAAACTACAACTTTGACTATGTGAACCTTTGTTGGCAAAGGTAATTATGTCTCTGCTTTTCAATATGCTGTCTAGGTTTGTCATAGATTTCCTTCCAAGGAGCAAGCATCTTTTAATTTCGTGGCTGCAGTCACCATCCACAGTCATTCTGGAGCCCAAGAAAATAAAATCTGTCACTGTTTCCACTTTTTCCTCATCTATTTGCCATAAAGTGATGGGACCAAATGCCATGATCTTAGTTTTCTAAAGGTTGAGTTTTAAGCCAGCTTTTTCACTCTCCTCTTTCACCCTCATCAAGAGGCTCTTTATTTCCTCTTTGCTTTCTACCATTAGAGTGGTCCATAGGTGAATATTTTTCAGCACTAAAAAGAAATGCTATGAAGCAAATCACCAGTCCAGACTCGATGCATGATACTGGATGCTTGGGGCTGGTGCACTGGGACAACCCAGAGGGATGGTACGGGGAGGGAGGTGGGAGGGGGGTTCAGGATGGGGAACACGTGTATACCCGTGTTGGATTCATGTTGATGTATGGCAAAACCAATACCATATTGTAAAGTAATTAACCTCCAATTAAAACAAATAAATTTATATTTTAAAAATAAAATAGAAATAAATAAATAAAATAAAAAGAAATGAGGTAACTAGCCATAGAAAGACATTGATAAACTTTAAATGCATATTACTAACTGAAAAAAAGCAAATCTGAAAAGGCTGCACGCTATATGATTCCAACTATATAACATTCTGAAAAAGGCAAAAATCAAAGACAATAAAATAATAAGTGGTTTCCAGGAGTTCCTAGGGAGGTAGGGATGAATACATGGAGCACAGAAAACTTTTAGGGCAATAAAACTACTCTGTAAGATGCTGTAATGGTGGGTACATGTCAGTGTACATTTGCCAATACCCATAGAATGTAAAACACCAAGAGTGAACACTAATGGAAACTACAGACATTAGTTAATAATAATATATTAATATTGATTCCTCAGTTGTAACAAGCGTAACACGCTAATCCAAAACGTTCACGGTGGAATCAAAGAGGAGGGCTTGGGAAGGGGTGTGGGAACTCTGCACTTCCTGCATAATTCTGAAAACCTACACCTGCCTCCCTAAAATAAAGTCTATTTTTTAAAAATGCAATCAGTCAAAATTTAAAAGAAAATAAAATTGGTTGTGGATGAAAAGATATATGATACAGCAGGTGTAGTAAGATGCTACTAGAGGTGGCGTATATGGATGTTCCCTATATAACTCTGTCTACTTTGTACTGTTTGACGTTTTTTCATAATAAATATGGAGAAAGTCATTGTGGGTAATATTATGAGAAAACTTAGCACAGTAAGGTCAAAAGAAGCCTGTGGAATTTAACTCCATCAGGGTTTTCTCATATGATTCTGTACAAAATATATAACTTATTTTAATGGACTGAATTACTAATCTAAATTTTAAAACCCAGTTGGTTCTCTCTTCAAACACCAGAGCCTAGATTAAATTGACTTATTGTTTGAGAAGTACAACTAGATATTAACTGTATGTCATCTCATCAGTAGAGGAAAGTGAGCAGGGCTTTGTAGTTTTTGAAACAATACTGATGATGTGGTAATCTACACAACTACTGGACTGGACTTTGTCAATGTCCTTGTTACGATTCAGCACTGTTTTATTTACTATCCAAAACCTGTATTTTCATTACTCACTACAATATGACAATAACAACAGTTTTGAGTGGTGCATATTTCTCATTATGAATCTAAATACACAGAATGTTTGCTCTGTTCTCAGTCACTACACTGTGTAAAACTGGTGTGTTAAAAATAGTATGACATATTTGCATATTTATCTGTATTAAAAGCCCCATGAAACAGTTATTGCAGATACACAGCTGTTGCTTTTTACGTATTTTTTAAAGGAACCATATCTCCTCTTCTATGTAAATTACATACATTCTCAAATATATCATCTGAGCCAAGGGAGTTTCAAAGCTTTTAACTGGAAAACTTATTCTCAGAGGAGAAGAATGTTAAAGGAGAGGAATTGTAAATTTTTAGTCATTGTGTCCAAATGATAAATTTTTAACCTAAAATGATAAACTTGTTCCTCTGCCAAGTCAAATATCATACATTGTAAGCAGAAAGTAATTCTGGATGCTTTTACAAACTATGGCCTTATTTCAACATGGAGACTGTTTACCTCGTCTACAGAGCACATAAGAGATGCTGCTCTATATCGATTAAGTTACAGAAGTCTCTGCTTTGTGACTTAAAAGTGACAAATTCTGTTGTGAAGAATTTTTCTTTAAATTGCATTCTCATATCTTCATAAAAGCTAATAGTAGCATTTTTCTTTTTAGTTAAAAATGAAATTATGCCCCTGGAATGCTAGCTACTATCATCTTGTATTTCCCAGAAAAGAGATCCAATTGAAAAACAGTTCTGGCAATTTTCCTTATTTTCTCTATAATTGTAATATGGACACTTTCAATTTTAAGAAAACATGTGTATTTTCAACTCTGACCATATTAAGTTGATTAATATATAGTTCAGATGCACATGATGTGTTCTCATTTTAGTATCTGAACTATAGTTTTATTTTTAAAGGCTTTTAAATATAAATAGTTGAATCAAAGATATATTTCATAGTTCAATTTTACCATGTTAGCTAAATAAGAGGGTATTAAAAGAAAGGATTATCATATATTAAATTAAAAGTTTGTCACTTTGCAGCTCTAATCCATTTGAAAAAAAAAAAGATGATTTCGATACAATTTAATCAGTTAGAGGTCTTTATTGCCTTAAGTATTAATTGATTAGGTTCTCACCTAAGGTCAAAAGTACACTTGGCTGCCTGGAGACGGCCAATTAGCAAATTGTCAACTGTGCTTATTTACATTGACCGAACATAATAGTAGTTATTTGACAGTCAAGTCAGAAGGTCACCAAATCTTTTGTACACTTTGCCCTCCAAAAGGGCAACAGTCATTTAGACACCAGAAAGCATTCATAACAAAGATTTAGTTTATCACTTATTGACTTAAATCACTCTTAGAAACAGGTGTTTCATTCTCTTTGGACAACTGATATATCATTTCTTTGTGAAATACTTGCGGTACAGTTGAAATCCTGTGGTTGATTGTATCTGAAGATTTTTGTTCAGCAAGCAGCTTGCTCTTGAAACTCTAAATACCTTTTTTAAGAGCAAACCAATGCAATAACTATAATCCTTTGCAATATAGACTTTTCTCCTGCTAAGTGATTGCAGTGAGTTGGAACAAGTTGGACACAGGTGCTGAAATGCCTCTGGGGCACTCTTCTCAAAGGTGAAGATCAGAAGCACATTTGAGTCTCACCTTAATTGAGGACATTTGTATGTTTTTTAATATACTGGTGCTGCCATGGATATAGGATATTTTCTACAGACCAAGAGAAATGAAAACTCAAGGTTATTCATGAACCAGTAATCCAAAATTTCTTCCTATAATCCCAGTGATTTTTTATCATCATAAGTCACCACTAAATAAATTACACCTAATTTATTTAGTGGTGAAACTAGTTGCATTTGTTAGCATTTTTTTCTATTTACACTCTTCTACTTAAATTTAACATTATTCTCCCTTACATTTTTCAGTTATTTATTGAAATATCACTGATGATCCCATGAGTTAATACTTTAAGGAGTAAGTATTTTTGTTTCACGTATCATTTTTACAACTTATTCCTATAGATCAAGCTAAAAACCCATGAGTTAGCCTAGATTCCTTCCTCTCTCCAAATATTCATCTCATCAAGGATCACATTCTGTCAGTTCTAGTTACTGAATATCATCAATAGATATTAATATAAGTACCTTCCACTTCAACCCACTGTCACTGCCTCTTAGCAACTTGTTGGCTCTTGATTAAATGGCTATAATACACTTTTCTGTATCTTCTCAGTGATTCCGTGGCCTTCTGTTGGCATGACTATCTTCCTGCTAGATTGGGACTCCTTCAGAATAGGGTGATATATTTTTACTGTATTCCCAACAAACAGTGTGTGGCACATACAGACTTTCAGTAAAAATTTGCTGAGTAAATAAGTAAATGACCACAATTAGCTTTATGCTACATATAATGTAAGCCTTGATAGAAAAATAATTTTTACGATTTACGAACTCATTAAATCAAATTTTTCACTAGTTTTAAATTATTAATATTTTCCAACTATAATAAAAAGCAATAAGTTATAATTCATCCATATGGCTAAACCAATAGCATTGACTATGAGGACAGAGAGAGCCCAATCCAAAGGAAAAAGTTACTACCATACTTCTTGAGTAATTAAGCTACCAAGTACAGGTAAAAAACAAATCCATGTACTATCAAAACATGTGCTTTGTTTGTGGTATCATATGATTAAATAACAGTTACTATCTACACACTGTGGACTTTGATATATTAGCTATTTGCCTCTCAAGAACAATGCAATGTAGATATCATATTTGTCCTTTTTCAAACAAGAAAATTAGTTTCATAGGATAACTTACCCAAACACAAGTGCATAACCTAGATCTTGCTTGCTCCAAAGCCCAAGTTCTATCTACCACAGTAAAATTTGCATCCTTCTTTAGAACTTTGGACAACCTGTTGGGTTGGCCAAGAAGCTCATTCAAGTTTTTCTGTAATACCTGCAAAAATCAGAATGAACTTTGTGGCCAACCCAATATTTTACATAATTCAGAAACTTTACTAAATGTTGCATAGAGATGTTTCATACCTATTGTTGGATTGGATTGGGAAGTGTGGGGAAGATAATCAGTAGAGTCAAAGGTGGGAAAAATGACTGGAAATTAACGGTACTATGACTTAGTAGTTAAGATTGCATGGGCTTCGACATCATACAGCCCTACACTTGAGTTGCAGGTCTTCCTTGTACGATCTGTGTGATCTTCTTCTGTCTGTGGCTTGACCTCTAAATTTCAGTGCACTAATCTCTAAAGTAAATATAATAATTTTTGTTGCTGTTGTTTAGTCAGTCAGTTTTTGTGACCCCATGGACTGCAGCATGCCAGGCCTCCCTCTCCTTCACCATCTCCCAGAGCTTGCTCAAACTCATGTCCATTGAGTTGGTGATGCCATCCAACCATCTCATCCTCTGTCATCCCCTTCTCCTCCCACCTTCAATCTTCCCCAGCATCAGGATCTTTTCAAATGAGTCAGCTCTTCACATCAGGTGGCCAAAGTATTGGAGCTTCAGTTTCAGCATCAGTCCTTCCAATGAATGTTCAGGATTGATTTCCTTTAGGATTGACTCGTTTGATCTTCTTGCAGTCCAAGGGACTCTCAAGAGTCTTCTCCAACACCACAGTTCAAAGGCATTCTTTGGCACTCAGCTTTCTTTATGGTCCAACTCTCATATCCATACATGACCACTGGAAAAACCATAGCCTTGACTGGATGGACCTTTGTTGACAAACTAATGTCTCTGCTTTTTAATATGCTATCTAGGTTGGTCATAGCTTTTCTTCCAAGGAGCAAGCGTCTTTTAATTTCATGGCTGCAGTCACCATCTGTAGTGATTTTGGAACCCAAGAAAATAAAGTCTGTCACTGTTTCCACTGTTTCCCCATCTATTTACCATGAAGTGATGGGACCGGATGCCATGATCTTCGTTTTTTGAATGTTGAGTTTTAAGCCAGCCTTTTTCACTCTCCTCTTTAACTTTCATCAAGAGGCTCTTTAGTTCCTCTCCACTTTCTGCCATAAGGGTGGTTTCATCTGCATATCTGAGGTTATTGATATTTCTCCTGGCAATCTTTTTCCAGCTTGTGCTTCATCCAGCCTGGCATTTCGCAAGATGTACTCCACATATAAGTTAAATAAGCAGGGTGACAATATACAGTCTTGACATACTCCTTTCCCAATTTGGAACCAGTCTGTTGTTCCATTTCTGGTTCTTGCTGTTGTTTCTTAACCTGCATACAGATTTCTCAGGAGGCAAGTCAGGTGGTCTGGTATTCCCATCTCTTGAAGAATTTTCCACAGTTTGTCGTGACCCATACAATCAAAGGCTTTAGCATAGTTAATGAAGCAGATGTTTTTCTGAAATTCTCTTGCTTTTTCAATGAACCAGCGGATGTTGGCAGTTTGATCTCTGGTTCCTCTGCCTTTTCTAAATCCAGCTTGAACATCTGGAAGTTCTCAGTTCATGTTCTGTTGAAGCCTAGCTTGAATAATTTTGAGCATTACTTTGCTAGTGTGTGAACTGAATACAATTGTGCGGTAGTTTGAACATTCTTTGGCATTGCCTTTCTTTGGGATTGGAATGAAAACTCTCCTTTTCCAGTCCTGTGGCCACTGCTGAGTTTTCCATATTTGCTGACATGTTGAGTTCAGCCCTTTAACAACATCATCTCTTAGGATCTGAAATAGCTCAACTGGAATTCTATCATCTCCACTGGCTTTGTTCATAATGATGCTTCCTAAGGCCCACTTGACTACACACTCCAGGATTTCTGGCTCTAGATGAGCCAGAGTTACTGAGTCTTGAAGATCTTTTTTGTGTAGTTCTTTTGTGTATCCTTGCCATCTCTTCTTAATATCTTCTGCTATGTTAGGGCCATACCATTCTGTCCTTTATTGTGCCCATCTTTGCATGAAATATTCCCTTGGCATCTCTAATTTTCTTGAAGCAGTCTCTAGTCTTTCCCATTCTCTTGTTTTCCTCTATTTCTTTGCATTCGTCACTTAGGAAGGCTTTCTTATCTCTCCTTGCTATTCTTTGGAACTCTGTATTCAGATGGGTATATCTTTCCTTTTCTCCTTTGCCTTTCATTTCTGTTTCTCAGCTATTTGTAAGACCTCCTCAAACAGCCATTTTGCCTAATATAATAATAGCAACTGCCAATTAATTTGTGAAGATCAAATGATATTATGCAGATAAAATTCTTAGCAAAATTTTTACTAAAAAGAGTGCCTACTGTTTTATTTTTTTAGTTATATAAAAGACAGGCAACAGTGTCAGACTTTATTTTTTGGGGCTCCAAAATCACTGCAGATGATGACTGCAGCCGTGAAATTAAAAGACACTTACTCCTTGGAAGGAAAGTTATGACCAACCTAGATAGCATATTCAAAAGCAGAGACATTACTTGGCCAACAAAGTTTCGTTTAGCCGAGGCTATGGTTTTTCCTGTGGTCATGTATGGATGTGAGAGTTGGACTGTGAAGAAGGCTGAGCACCGAAGAATTGATGCTTTTGAACTGTGGTGTTGGAGAAGACTCTTGAGAGTCCCTTGGACTGCAAGGAGATGCAACCAGTCCATTCTGAAGGAGATCATCCGTGGGATTTCTTTGGAGGGAATGATGCTGAAGCTGAAACTCCAGTACTTTGGCCACCTCATGCGAAGAGTTGACTCATTGGAAAAGACTCTGATGCTGGGAGGGATTGGAGGCAGGAGGAGAAGGGGACGACAGAGGATGAGATGGCTGGATGGCATCACTGACTCGATGGATGTGAGCCTGAGTGAACTCTGGGAGTTGGTGATGGACAGGGAGGCCTGGCATGCTGCGATTCATGGGGTCGCAAAGAGTCGGACACGACTGAGCAACTGTACTGAACTGAACTGAAGACAGGCAAATAAAGCAGATGCTTTATTGCATTTTCCTCATTTAATGCTATTGGTGACTCTATAGTTAGGCAAAGAATAAACAAGGTGAATTCACCATACTGAAGTATATTCACCATACTGAAAGTGTGTGTGTGTAAGTGTGGGTAAGTGTGCGTGTGTGTGTGTGTGTGCGCACGCACGTGTGCGCCTATGTGCTCAGTCGTTTCAGTCGTGTCTGACTCTTTGTCACCCCATGGACTGCAGCCCACCAGGCTCCTCAGTCCATGGGATTCTCCAGGCAACAATAATGGAGTGGGTTGCCATGCCCTCCTCCGGGGGTCTTGCTGACCTAAGGATTGAACCAGAGTCTCCTTCATTGCAGGTAGATTCTTTACTACTGAGCCACCAAGGAAGCCCCATTGACTTGTGTATTGTCTCCTAATTAATAAGCATTTATTGAATGCCTATGTCTTCATAACTTAGAATCTGTGTTAGATGTTGAGGGTAATATTCCTGATTCTACAGAATTCATTTTCACTCAGACTTAAGTAGAAATGCAACACTCATTTATACTCAAGAGAAAATTTATAAATTTTAAATAAAATTCAGTCATTAGTATCAAGTTAATTTCTTGTTTAGATATCTTTGCAATGATCACAGTTAACATTTAATATTTGGTATGTAATCTTAAAAGAATGAAATTTTTAGATTTTTACAAATTTTAGCATGCCCAGCTCAAACCTTTACTGTATTCTATTAGATGATTATTCTTATTCTAACCTTTTTTTTCATCAACAACTTCTTATTCTATAATAAAACTCTGGTTGCTTGCCTAGTTGTTAGCTATTTTCTCTGTTAGCTCACCTAAAATAAAGCAAGACAGTAAGGATTGCCTTTTTTTTCTTAATCTTTTGGTTTATTTTAAACAAAGATACTGTATACATTAAGTGGAAAAAAGAAGGATAGTCCTTATCCTTTTTTCTGTTTTTACAGTGTTTCCCATAACTTTCAGTATTTGTTCTTGGCTAAACTCCTCCCTTATCATTATGTTGCTTTTGAAAAGGTTTCTTTCAGCAAATATTTATTGAAAACCAGGTTCTTTGCTGTTGCTGTCACGGAACTTGCATGAGAGGAGAGAGGAGACAAAAACTAAACAGAATAAAGGAGATTGAGATCGAGATTGAGATAATGATGTCAGGGGGAGAAGGAAGTTACAATTATTGAATAGATAGGATAGTCATGGATGGGCTCATTGAGAAGTGACATTCTCTGCTCTGTCATTTGAGCAGAGACCTCAAGGAAGTAAATGATTTAGCCAGGCATATTACTGGTATATGGCAGTCTAGGCAGAAGAAACAGCCATTTGAAATGTGGTAAAGCACTCAAGGTTTGAGCTTTTTTGAGAAGTAACAAGGAGACTAATGTGGCTAAAGCAAAGTTAATTTATAAGAGAATGCTAACATGGTCATAGCGGTAAGAGGAGAGGGCCAGGGAACTTCACTGAGCCTTATGGGGGATGTGGAAGCGGGGGTAGGTATTTGTGTTTTACCCTGAGTACAGTGGGGAGCCCAGAAGGTTTTGAGTGGAAGACCTGACCTGATGTGATGTATATGTTAACAGTGTCACCTGGGCACTGGCTTGAGCCTAGGTCCTACCAAGGGTAGAGCCAATGGACCAAGAAGTTATTTCAATAATCCAGGTGAAAAATGAAAGTGACTTGGTTTAAGAAAGTAATATTGAACTTTTAGTGAGAAGTGGCTGGATTCTGGATATATTTTGAAAGTACAACTGACAGATAGAAAGTGAGGAGTTAAAAAAAAAAAAAAGAAAGAAAGAAAATTAAAAAGAGAGGATTCAAGGGAAATTCCAAGGTTTGGGGCCTGAGCAACAGAAGAGAACATACAGCTGGTAAAAATCCTACACTCTCTGTTCCTAATGATTCTATATATCAATTTTACTTATAAAACTATTTTAACTTCTGTTTTACCCTTTGATATTTCAAAAGTAGGAGCTCAATCAACTGAAAAGTTCTAACAGCACTTTGAATGCTCTTGGTGGACATGGAGCAACTCTGTGTAAATCGGTACACTAGCAGTCACTGCTGAGGACACCACTACCTCCAGTACTTACTGGACAACATACCGTCAGCATGAGGCTGCTTGGAACGCACAGAATTATTAGATGACATGGCCACTGTCTCCTATGAGTTTATTGTCTGTCTCATCATCTAGGTAAATGGGTTTCCAAGTCTCTGACTGGGTTGGGATCTTAGGCACAGGGCCTGGATGTTGGGTGCTTTCCACTGGTCTCTGTGTGACTTCAAGCATGAGAAGTTCCAGGCAATATGGTTTTAGGGATGTAAGAACCATTATAAATATTACATCCCAAGTCAAGAGGTAGAAACCAGTCAGCAAGATGAGACCTGCCCCAGAAATCTGTGGTATTTGTCCAGTTACCTCAGAAAGCCTCCTCTCTCTTTTTTTTCTAAATATTTAAGGAAAGCCTTGCTATAGCCTTCAAACACTAACAAGTTTACTGGGGAGCTGGGAAAAGATGAATATGTATAAAGAGAAATAAGAATAGATATCAATAAGCATAAAATATGTGGTATTGCAAAATTCATATCTACAATGAATTATCCTTATTATGCTTCTTCCTTTTTTTCATTTTATGTTCTTTAGGTAAATACTATTAATAGCACCTCATTTGATAATTTTGTTTGTTGGTATCTTTTTTCTCAATTTAGTTGAATGCAAAGAAAACCTTTGAAATGCAAATAAAAGTCATTTCTCAGGTCCCCAAGAAGATTTGGGACAGCAAACCTTGAATCAGTTTTGGAAAGAATCATATAATTCCAGGAAAGTGTAGGAATCCCAGGCCTAATCCTGAGACAGATATGCTAATGCTAGGCTAAGTCACTTCAGTCGCGTCTGACTCTGTGGGACCCCATAGACAGCAGCCCACCAGGCTCCCCCATCCCTGGGATTCTCCAGGCAAGAACACTGGAGTAGGTTGCCATTTCCTTCTCCAATGCATGAAAGTGAAAAGTGAAAGTGAAGTCGCTCAGTCGTGTCCGACTCTGTGCGACCCCATGAACTGCAGCCCACCAGGCTCCTCCGTCCATGGGATTTTCCAGGCAAGAGTACTGGAGTGGGGTGCCATTGCCTTCTCCGAGACAGATAAGGACTAGCTAAACATGAAATACAAACTGTTGCTAACTTTAGTTTTCTCCAATCAGATTTTCAAGAAACATTTTCATATCTTTGACTGAGACAAACGAATTTTTCTAATGTTCTATAATCCTTTGTTAAATTCAATTAAAAAACAAGTCTACAGTCAACTAGAAATCATTTTATGTTTAATTTTGTATAATCCTCTTCTCTTTTCTTTGGCATTAGAACAAATTGCAATTACTGAAGCCCAAAGATTATAAAACAGTATTTAACCATTCAAGTTCAAAATCAAGTTCATTCAAGTTCAAAAGATTAAAGGAGAATACAGAGACTAGCATTAGAGAATAAAGTTTCTGAGACCAGATGGGGCAAGATTAAAAAGGTTTTATGGAGAAAATACAATACTCAATTTTAGAAGGAAAGGAGGGGAGATAACTTATTTTGGCAGTAACTTAGGCTTTTACTACAAAGGATATTGTTTTAATAGTCTTTGTAATTGACTATAATAATATGCTTTGTCCTTTAACATAAAGTAATATTTCCCATATCTCTATGCGGGCACTTCTCTGAGACTAAGCAAACTGTTTGGAAGACAGGAATTGAAGAAATCATATTCTTTTAAATAACTTTTCTCGGCTCTTTCATCACAGTGTAAGAGTCAGTCTAGACTCAGCACTGGGTCAGACCCTACCTGCTTCTATTTCTTCTTCTGGACAAAGTGCAAACCCACAATCCAGATCAAACACTTAGAAATCTTACTCCTCCATCTACTCAAGATGATCTCTAACAGAATTCTGTTTTTCTCTCCTTTCGCCTGTGAAGAGAATTTTCATTTTAAACCCTTCTAATTTAACAGAGAGAAAAGGTTAAAAAGAAAGTCAATCTCCATCCCCAGACCCCATTTAGAAAAACAGTCATCCGCAGTTTCCCACTGACTTGGAGCCAAAAACCCTGCCAATTTTGCTCTCATATCTCCGAGTGTACCCTGACCCTTCATATGACCAGTGGGGCTTGTTGCATAAGATCTATCTGGACGCCTTTCTAAAAGTGCTATCCTCGCCCATATTTCAAAACACTCACAGATATTTTATCATTAATTAGTATTCATATTATGTCTCAAACAATCTGTTCACAAATAGGGGAAGTGAACTAGTTGAACAGCTCTTCTGTTTGTCTAGTATTTAACATGGATGATGTACGTAGAGCCCAGGACCTTTTAAGGGAGGAGGCGGTCAAGTGTTGAGTAGGTAACTCTTGAAACATTTAGAAGTTTACCTATTTCAGAAGCTGGACTTCTCCAGAGAAACTATACTTGGCAAACAGGGTGGGGAGACACAGGCCTTTTTAAAAATAGACCCATGCCTCTTTGATTCACAGCATCCTGGATTTGCTTTTCATCATGTTAACATGCCACTTGGGAGCTGGCTGGACTCCCTTGTTCAGTGACATATATTTCATAGTGTTTTTTTTTTTTTTTTTCAAAAGACCCATTTGTTCTTTCAACCACAACATGCTTTGCATTTTTCTTTCAAATTTGAGGGTGTATATATATAGATTGATCATAACAATATTTTTAACATTCCAAACAATTTAGAAAGATAGTGGATGGGTGTCAGTTAATCTATTATGTTCATCTCTTCCTCCTCCCCCTCTTCAGCTGCTAATCTTAGAAGTTGTGTGCCAAATTGTGTAAGATATTCTTCCAATAGCTACATGTGTGACTCTTTTGTGAGCTCTACAGACAGTTATGAGGACAGATTTGGAGTTGCATATGGGACTGTCACATGGTTTGATTGCCTTGTCTTCCAGGCACTGAGATTTCTTTTCACTGAGCTTTAATACTTAGGAATTTTTAGTTATGATAAAAGTTCAGCAAAGTCTCTATTAAATTATGTACACACTTCAAGAATGGGAAAGGAAAATTTTTTACTCGCCACCACTCTGTGTTTGGCATCTGTATATACTTAATAGTTCATATGGTTACTTTTTACAGTAGTGAAAAAATTCATAGAATCTTTATGAAAATCAGAGTTAAGAGCCTTTATTATCCTCCTTGCTCTTTTGGAGCAAGAACTAGTAATGCTGCAACAGAAAAGAAAGCAGATGCATTGTAAAAAGGTCTCATATAACTTGTGTCCAATTGTAGAGGATAATTTGTAGGAAAACGTGATCTATCAACTGTTAGGAGCCAAAAATCCTATGTCTTTAGTCTCTGAAATGGTAAGGTATGAATTACTTTATATACACATATTGAAAACCCTTTTTCAGGACACAAATACCACAGCCCTTCATCCCATTGAACCACAGTGCCCCCCTTGAGGGACAAACAGCCTTACAACAAAGTCTTTCTCCTTATCTTAATTCAAATACTTTTTAAGAATAAACAGTGTCCTAGTGATATCTGCATCTAGTGAATGAAGACATAATATTAGAAAAGTGTTAATCACATACACTTATGTTAATTTCACCCTGTAAAACAAGTATAATGGTTAGTTATTCAGAGCTGCTCCTTTATTTGCTTCAGTTCTAATTCAGAAATATTAATGATGCCTACCATATATTGATTGCCACTCTGAGCCTAAACTCTATAAAATAGGTATTTTACATACACACTCCTAATCCTCAGAATAACACACCAAAGTAAATGTTATTATTACCCCTTTCTTCCCAGTTGAGTCAGAACTCAGAAACAGTTTGAAGGAGAGAGGTATATTTTCTTGTTTTGCACTTGAATTTCCTTTTCCTATTTTAGGTTGGGGAAGTCATGTAACTTGCTGAGTAAATTGCACTAGTACCTTACACAATGAAACTTGTGAGTGGTGGAATACAAACCGAAGCTTCCATGTCCTCGAGCCACACCCTGAAAATTCTGGAAGCTATGCACAGAGGCGCTGGACTTCACCACATTCTCATGGCTCTCTGTTACCTAAGGAGCAGCAAGTTCATTGCGACTGCTCTGGATACCTGGCAGAGGAACTTAACGACACGTAAAGAGGTACCTACAGTATCTATTTTATTTCTAGTCTACAAAAGAGCAATTTATGAAGAGGTTTTCTCCAGATAGTATCAAGTCTTTCTCAGTGCATTTCATAAGGATTTGAACTAAATCTGGCATAATAAGGTTTGATTGAGCTGTTATGTTCTGCCTCGTAAGTGGCTGTGCGCAATTGAGAAAGAAAATTGCTTAATAGAAAGTTACAGTCATCACTAACTTTATCTTAATTCTCCAAAGCAATAAGCTAAGAGTGCTATAAGAGCAGCTTAAGGCTGTTAGAAAATGCTGAAAAACACTCTATTTAGAAACATTTCTGCCCATATGTCACACTGTACTTTCTTGTGATGGGCATTTATTTTTCTGATATTTTGTTCACTTAGGGTAAGTTTTATCCTCTGTCTCCAAGGATATTTCTAAAGGGATTTATCTATCCATTCTTCTAAAATATTTAGCAGAAATTCTGTTTGTCAGCATGAGATCTGTACCCTGGTTTGGGTTTGTAACTTCTAGCTCTCCCACAGACATCAAAAGTCATTTCTGAAATATATTGAATTTAGATCATAACATTATTTATATGACTGTGTCATCAGAAATTAATGAGCTGTTTATGAAAAATAGATTAAGCTAATGATTGGAATTTATTCTAGGAAGAAATAAGAAAGAATCTGTTCTTTCTTACTGTTGAAAGTTATACTGGCAATATAATTATTATTTGCAGATATTACCTACCTAGCAAAGGCATGAGACATGTGAACCAGTAAAACTAAGAGTTTTAGTGAGTTTAGAGCTTAGTAAGATTCAGGGTTTAGTAAGATTGCTAGGTATGAATAAAACTGTTTAAATCATTTACTTTCCAAATGTCAGAAATTACCAATTTAAAAAGATAATAGGAGAAAAAAGATAATATGTGCAATAGCATCAAAACCTTTAAGAAACTCAGAACCTCTGTAAGGAAAACCATGAATCTTTATAGCAAGATGAAGCTTTAAAAAATTGGAAAGGTACACTATATTTCTGAATGAAAATGATCTGAAGATACCTATTTTTTATATTTTTATTTTAAAAATAAATTTTATTTCATTAAAATCAGTCTCACAGGGAATGTATTTAACACAATGATTCTGAAATAGATATGGAGACATAAAGCAGGCAAAAAATAGCCTGGAAATTATTACCAAAAGAAGAAACTGGAGGCAAAAGAGGAATATAGAGGAAAAGGAAGAATTAGAAAGACTTACACTGCCAGATATTAAAATATAATGTAAAGATCCAATTAAAATCATGTAACATTGGTACAGTAACATTATAATCAATGACTCAAACTTGAAATTTCTCTTAAAATTATGTGCTTTAACATTTGCAAAGGTGTGACTGTGTCTTTACATCCAATCAGAACACAGAAGCCATGCTGCCTGTTGCTGACTTGGCAAAGTTTGCTTTGGTGAAGCCTTGTTTTATATGAATGAGCCTATGCCTAACTGCACCTACTAACAAGGTGGAGTTTGCTAGCAGTCCCCCAAACTGCCTCTTACTCTGGTTATGAATCGTGGAGTTTCTCTGAATTCAGTGGGGTATATGGCTTGCAAATCGGAGAGCCTTTCCTTTCCCCGCGACTCATGGCATCTGTAGAATTCCTACCAAAGTTGCTTTCTTCAATTGATAGGGACAATATGTCCTGGATATGTGCTTTACTTAATTTTTGCTGTGGCTGACATTTTTTAATTTGAGCTCTTTCACAGATTCCCTCCCCACTCCTCCCCTAGTGGCTTCATTTGGTATTCAATGCAAGCTAAAAATAAGACAGTATAAACTTTTACATTATTTAAGCTAATCTTAAGTTTTAATATAGAGTAAACATATTTATTTAATAACATATTTCTTCTCACTTATCCATAAATATGGGTTTCAATTTGGAAAGAGTTTCACTAAGTAAAGTTTGTAGATTATTTTAAGTGAGGCTAAGGGGCAAAATAAACACTGGTCATCTTTATAGATTTTGTAACATAAGATAATTTTTAGGCAAGCTAACCATACCCACCTTACAAGTAAATGTAATGCAAATTACCATATCAAACAGAAAATTTGAGCCTTCCAGTTAGACGTCTTTAGTTTTCTGCTTAGTTAATGTCAATTTAATTACTGCTTATAGTAATTTGCTACAGAATCGCTGTATGTCATTATTTTGCTGTTGGAAGAGATTACATTTTTAGCTAAGAAGAAAATGAGTTTGAGAAAGATATTTTGCCAAGTTGAAATTTATGGCTGGGGCTGTAAGGTATAAGGAATGTATCTAGCTTTGCCTTAAAAATGACTTGCTATCAGAAGTTAAATGATCATTTTGTAATTTTCTATAAAGTGAAAGAAAGGTATTTTTAATTTAATTACCCATGCCTGAAAGGATATTTGAGTATATTCTTATTGGAATAATTAGCAATTTGAACATAGCATAATAAGCTATTATACTCTTTCCAGAAATTTTTTGATTCTTTGGTTTTCTTTGAAGGTGCTAGGAGAGTACAGAATGACATGATATTATTCAACATGCTGATACTTCTTAGGATCATAATGTTGGTTGTTAAAACTTTACTAAATCGACTTGACAGTTTCAAATTAAGTATCATCTTGTGTTTTTCCTTCCTCCATATCTTTTTAATGACAGTGTCATATAATATGATGGTTTTATGAGTGGTTTTGCTATCTCATTCATCAGAGTAATCAATGGGGAAAGGAGCCATATGGGTTTTAGTCCATTTGTATTGGATAGGACAGATGGCATTATTGATAGATGGAAATATTCCAAATATTTATTGTATAATGATATCACAAGGACTCTGACTTCTGAATTTTAAAAATTTAATTTCTACAGTAACTGGCAAATTAAATAATTTATGCAGTTGCCATGTATCCATTTAATCATATCAATGTGTGAATTGTAGCATTAATTACCTTTCAGTTAATACTGTATTTTATATGATGGGCATTTCTTTTTCTAAGCCTTTGTGTTTACTTACCTGATTTCTGGACATCAGTTTGGTCTTGAGGATTTTAAACCTAAACAATATTTAGAGCAGACAATATGTAAAGATGGGATGCCAGAAGTGAACAAAGTGAAGATTCAATAATGGTTCTTTTCCAATATCATCTTTGTCCTGTGGGAGGTCAGAGGGAAAAGGTACTCTAAAAGAATCTTTACATTTTCTTCTTGCATAAGTTATCACCCTCAACACATTTCTTAAAATTATATTGAATATAACTGGGACATAAGGATATAATGATGCAATTCAGGTTCTAGTTCTATTTTATTTTCTCAACTTGGAATCGAGTTATTCCAACAAGGATTATGGCTGGTAACCATCATTACCATTAAAACACCATCCTCCCAAATGTTTGACACCATTGCAGAATCACATTTGCACTACTGGAAATAAATGAAATTCAATGAAAAAGAGGTCTTCACTTTTGTATTTTATATTTTTGTTTTCCTTAAATGCATACTGAATGTATATAATCATGCTTAACTTTGCAATTGCAAAGTTAAAAGTGATAGTTTGAGTCAGTCTAAAACTTCCATTGTTCTTGTTTTATTTTTAAAATATTGTCAACCCCTATTATTGAAGGCCTACTATGTATTTAAGCACTACTGGGAGTTTTCTGTTGCTTACTATTTTACTTAGGAAATTAATATAAATTCCCTGAGTACTGACATTTTTTCCAAACTAAAACTTAGAACACATTGTCCAACAGTGTTTTTTTTTTTTTAATTTGTGAATTAGTTACTGTGAAAAAATTACAAGTTATTAAAGATTTTTTACATTTGTTATAAATTAATAATTACTTCCTTTACTGACCTGACACCACTAAATTCTGAGACCTAGCTCACTGCCTTGTCAGAGAAGGCCAATGGCACCCCACTCCAGAACTCTTGCCTGTAGCAGCAGCAGCAGCTCATTGCCTTGCACATGTCAAATTCAATGTTCGTTGATTATGATACTGATAAACAAAGTAGGATAATATATATCCACTAAGGGGATTGGAAATAGAAAGAGCTTAATTATATGCTTTCAAAATGATAATGTGATCCCACTAATGAAATAGCAACGTTATACTCAATTTTGATAAGATCAATCATTTTAAAAAGTTCTTACAGAAATAGATAATGTAATTATATTGGAAGATTAAGTTGACCAAGCTTTATTTAGTCTTGTCCAAGAGGACAAGAAAACTTAGACCTATCCAGAGACATCCCATTCAAACAGACTCTCTATGTATAATTTAGGGCAAAATTATTTGTATTCTTACTGCCCTGGCAAGTACAAATGGACCAAATAAATCCTGATGAGCCCAGATTTCTCCAACACTCTAGGACAATTTGGGCTTCCCAAGTGGAGCTGGTGGTAAAGAGCCTGCTGCCCAATGAAGAACATGTAAGGGTCGCAAGTTTGATCCCTGGGTCAGGAAGATCCCCTGGAGGAAGGCATGGCAGCCCACTCCTGTATTCTTGCCTGGAGAATCCCATGGACAGAGGAGCCTGGCAGGCTGCAGTCCATAGGGTTGCAAAGAGTCAGACATGACTGAAGCAACTTAGCAAGCAGCACCAGGCACACTAGGACAATTTCAGAAGCATTGATTAAAATGGCACAGATAGTATTCTGATAGAAATAGCAGGACCAATAATAAACCAAAAAAAAAAAAAAAAAAGACTGGGACTAATTAAAGTGATATGGAATTTTAAATATTCTACATATATTTACTTTTCCTTTTTAAAAAAGCCAAAGTCTAAGTAAAATAAAAGGCATAAGTCTTTTGTTGTCACTAAAGACTTCTATTTCCTTTGTATATGGAATAAAAAATATGAGTGCTTTCCAGTAAATTTGGGGAATATCTTTTTTGTATTTTTATGATACTAGGAAGGGAGTAATTTTTAATTTGAACTTTGTATCACATTTGCAGCCTTTAACCTATGCTGATCTTTTCTTTTCTCATTATCAGTGTTTATCTCTCTCCCTCTCTCCTGTCTTTCTTAATACTCTTTCTGACATTGAGAGAAAGAATTAAAAGTAGACAGACAAATCAGCTGTTACTTTGAATCACCAAACAGGAAAACTTCCTCTCAGGCAACACTGCAGTGTAGTTATATTGTTATGTGATTATTGCTATTTTAAGAAGATTTCATTCTCCTAATTTTAAATTTTATATATTCCAATAAATGTTTTTCCATTGATGGAAAGAAGAAACAAATCTAGAATTGAGCAGTCTAATTACATTTAAAGTGAATGAAGAACTCTCTTTACCACTGTATTTGCTAGAGATTTTTCTCACGAACATTTTTATTTAAAGTTTTGGGTACAACCCATCTTCCCCAAAACCCCTTCCTTTAACATTTCTAAAACTTAGACATGAAGACTAAGCCTCAGATTTTAATTTGTGTCCCAGTAATTTCATATAGCCCCAAGTTATTTAGAGACAAATAAAAGATATTACAATTATGTTTTAAATAAACAAGGCCTGGGTAGAAACAACTTTTTAAAAATAATGTTTTAAGAGTACCAGAATATTTATCCAACTAATCTTTAAAGATGTGATGCTCTTACAGAGGAAATAAAGGTGCTCAGTAATAAATTTCTAAATTTAGTCCTGGACATTTGAACTTGGATTTAATAAAATTTATAGGAAAAAATTTCCAAGGCAATTGACTTAATTTCTAAATACAGGATGGTAGTAACTGAATAAAGAAATCAATTGTTTCACATATAAGCTGAAGTTCTTGAACAAAAGCAGCCTGTCAACTCCAGTATATTTAAGTACAGGAAAGATTGATGTTTGCCAAATGTCAAATCAGGGAAAAGAAAAATGTTTTCAAGTTTAAAGACTGCCAACAATGAAAAGGAAAATAAATAAAAATTTAGATGTACAATATTGTTCTACCTTGTCAAGAAAATGATCACTGAAATCAGACCTCCTTTTACAAAAAAGATAATGTACAATTTCCACCAAAAAACTACTCGAGTTTAACAATTAAAGCAAAAACAAAATTTTAAAAGGTACAAAGTTATGGCTGACATTAACAAAAATTGTGCTCTTAAATTATCAAAAACCTTTGCCCTAGATTTCATCTTCAATGATCTCCTACTGATTAATTAATCGGTTATATTTTAAAAGAAAGCTAGGAGTTTGAAAAATATCAACATGAACCATGTGGGACTCCATCATAAATTCAATAGTTAAAATATTCAGGTTTCTGTTTATTTCTTCTGCGTTATCAGGTTTATGACATTTATTTGGTAGCTAGACATTGTTTTGAATGTGCAATGATTTGAGTTATTAAAATACAGTTCGCTTATGATCCATGTTAAGAACATGCAGTGCATTCAAATAACTAGGTAACATTAGGCCTTTCATCTCAAAGCAGTATGTTTCATTTCCCTGGGGTTGGGATTAAATTGAGATTTTGTATTCATTTGAAGTATAATTGTAATGAGAATATTTAACATGGGTCAAATGGAGAATAGTGGCACCCAGGAAATGCTTAGAAATCATTTGCTCTTTTTATACATGGTCCCACAGTGGGATTGAGAAAGATTACCACGCCTTGTTTAATGACATTATATTGTTCTATTTGTGAATCTAATGAAATCTTTGGAAGAAAAGAGCACAAATTGCTCAAATGAATTTTAGAAAATAAGGCATCTGAATCAAATAATTATACATTTGAAATACATCAGATACTGTTAACAGTCTTTACCTACAGAAAGTCAGAGATATGTATGTATATTTTTAAACTCTTAATGTTTCCTTTTTATTCCCATAATGGAAAGTGGGGGGAAATTGTATTTTATTTGCCCACAGACATGGGAAAGAATTACCCAGCAGAGCTATGTATCCACACAGATATTTCCAGACTCCTTTTTCCCCTGAAGCAGTCTTTTTATTGGAGCATCATAAGTGATTTTCCATCTTTCTCACTGAAGTGCTCAGGTGTATTAGCACCACTCTCCCTCTCAGGACACTGACTTTGTTAAAACCAAGAGGAAATAAATTATTTCTTTGTGCTGCTTGTTTGTGAGTGCTAAACTGTATCAGCCTGTGAGCAAAACCATCCTGTCACTGAATAATCAGCTACTGAAAACCACGTAAAAATTATATTAGATTGGATAGTATCACAGATCTTAAAGAAAGTTTCTTTACAAAACAGTGCAAATGTCAATAAAATTCATTAAGCTCTACAGGATATTCAGAAACTGTTTTTTTAGTACTAAATCATCCCCAGCAATTGCTTAGGGCTAGATTACACTGACTCCAAAGAAAATGATATTAGGTCAATGTAACAGCCTAAAATAATATAACATTTTCTTAGAGAGTTACATGCCCTAAGAGGAAATGTATTTATGTTAAGCACAGTCTAGGATGGAGGCTTGTTTGAATGTCCCAATAAATCCAGTCATTACTTTGGGAAACAAAGAAGTATGACTTACTCAGGAATTATTAAAGAAAGGAAAATGTTTCATTTGGTAAACTCCCTATAGTAACATGGAAGTTCTGCTATATGACCACCATTCTTGGTCTTCCCAATTGCATTGGAAATAAATATATTAATACAGTTACTATTCATTGTTTATGCTTGATAAAGGACTTTCAAGTGTGCTTAGAAAACAGTCACTATTTGGCTCAGCAGTAAAGAATTCACCTGCAATGCAGGAGACGTGGGTTTGATCCCTGGGTTGGGAAGATCCACTGGAGCAGGAAATGGAAACCCACTCCAGTATTCTTGCCTGGAAAATCCCATGGACAGAGGAGCCTGGCAGACTACAAAAGAACTGGACACAACTTAGTGACTAAACAACCACAATATATCATACACAGTAGTGACAGTCCTCATCATAATCTGGAGCAAGGCAAAGATGCCTCGCAATAGCACTATAATTTAAAATTATTCTGGAAGTTCTAGACAATTCAGTAATGTAATGAATTGACATCAGATTTATTAGAAAAAAAAAAGGAGAGAAAAATTTTATTCTCATGAAATTTATAATCACATACAATATAATTTACATCAAAAATATCTAAAATTGCCCAGGGCTTATTCATCCTATTTCAGAAGAATGTGATAAATTGGGATAAAGGGAATGGGCTGACATAACATGACTTTTCTAATACATTTTCAGACTCCTACCTTAAGTAAATGTATATTTATGTTGAGACATTATAACATAGAGGAAACCCAAGTGAAGCTACTGGAAAACTACTTGAATTAAAAGAGGAACTAATTAAGATGGCAAGATACAAAATAAATAGCATACTTAAAAAATATCTATCCATCAACAATATCTTGATTTTGAGGTGAGGAAGAGGGAAAATAAATTCATGGTAACAATCACAATTATAAAATATCTGGTAATATCCTTAATACACATTGCACAAGACCCATATCTGGGATGAATTACAGAGCTTTCCTGAGCAACATACAAAAAGATAAATAAATGTAAAGAATTATGCTTCTGAATGGGAATATTCTAAAGATGGCAATTAATGTACAGGTGTAATATTAGCAACTCAGTCAAAATCCCGGTGGGATTATTTTAGGAACATGAAGAAATCATTCTAAAATGGTTAGGATTCAGAATAGCAAATGTGAAATATCATATATTAAATAGATTAATATCATATATTAAATATGAAAATCTTATCTGTCACTGTATTTTAAGTGGCATGATACAACTGCAGCTAGAATCTACACTTGTAATCTCCTGCATTGGCAGATGAGTTCTTTACCACTGTGCCACCTGGGAAGCCCTATAAAATGGAACAGAAAAGCATAAAATTAACTCAGCATTTGTGAATACGACAGAAGCTCCTAATAATGTACCTAGGACGTGCTATTCAGTGAAGGATAATGAGAGATTTGGCCGAATTGGGGGAGAAAAAAAGAGAGATACAATGAAATTAAGACACCACATACATACATTTTGAAGAATTTTAGTTACATAGAAATGTTCATAAATAGAAAAAAAACAAAAATATTTATACAATATGAACTTAGTCTGGTAAAATAAACATATACATGGAAAAAAAGGTGAGGGGATGTTGATAGACTGAAGGTGATGTGTTTTCTGCTTTATACAGTTTTGTAATTTCCATCTTACTTCTTCAATTATAGTATATTACATAAAGATCAAAGTTTTCACCTTTGGTTTTTAAAGCCATCTTCATGTTATCCAAGTAGAATTATCCCTTGGTATCCTTGGGGTTTTGGTTTCAGGACATTTTGCAGATGACAAAAATCTTAAGATGCTTCAGTCTTTTATATAAAATCTTATAGAATTTGCATATAACCTATGCACATCCACCCATATACAATTGACCCTTGAACAACATGGGTTTGAATTACATGGGTCCACTTATATGTCAATTTGTTTTCAATAAATATGCAGTCATTTCTCTGCATCTGCAGATTCAACTAACTGCAGATCAAATTTCCATCCACATTTGGTTGAATCTGTAGATTTGAACCCATGGATATGGAGAGCTCTCTGTACTCATTGCATTGTATCATTTTATATGAGGGACTTGAGCATCTGTGGTTTTTGTTACCTGCAGAAAGTCCAAGAATCAAGCCCTGGTGGGGATTAACCATTAATCACCTCTAGATTACTTATAATACCTAATACAATGTAAATAGTGCAAATATTATGTAAATAGTTATTGTCACAGAAAATCCAAATTTTGCTTTTTGGAATTCTCTAGAATTTGGAGGGGAGAGTATTTTTGATCTGCAGTTGGATGACTCGATGGATGTTGTACCCACAAAAATGGAGGACCAACTGTACATCACAAATATTATATATTTTCTAGCATATGATACTTACAGACTTTTTTTTCAGGAAGGTACTGGTTTGTTGTTGTTTTAATCTCTAAACTCAGCAGGCCTTTATTTTTTTTTCCCTTTTACAGTGATGAGCAGTTAGTGCTCTGTCAGGCAATCGTATCCAACTCCTTGCAACCCCAAGGACTGTAGCCCAACAGGCTTCTCTGTTCATGGGATTTTCTCAGTAAGAATACTTGAGTGGGTTGCCATTTCCTTCTCCAGTTACTGTTAGAATAAGATCTATAAGCAGGGGACATATAATAATGCTTACTATTATATTTCCCATACCTAGCATAATGGCTGATACATGGCTGATACATAGAGGCCATGCAAAAAGTATTTGACTACAGAAATAACTAATCAACACAAAACTCACCTATTTCCAAAAAATGTTATGGAATTAACTCTGTCATTAGAATATAATCTAATCAATAAATGCCAATAAGTTGATTATCTACTATATAAGTTGGATCAATTAAAATTTTTTCCATTTTTATTTAATCTATTTAGATGTGGACAGTACAAAGGCAAGAACGGAGAAAACCAAAGAAACAGCTTACCACCTTACATTTTGACATGTTGGTCCTAAAATTTGATAGTCTTCCTGAGTATCTTACTTATTTCTTTTGGGTAGACCAAGACTTCTCTTGAGGGAAAAGAGAAACCACTCTACTATACCTCTTCTTTAAAGAGTTCAATTTTTCATTCCTAGAGAACCATTTTACCTTAAAACAACTCCTTGGAATCTACATTATAACGACATCACAATATTAGACCCTTATATTTCTCCCAGTTCTGTTGCCCTCATCTTGAGAGAATTTTTTCTTTCTCTCTACTATTATATACTCACTCTCCCTTTGCCTTCTACGAAGCATTATCTTGTTCTGCTCCAAGAGGCTCTTCTTCCCCCAGAGCCATTATATTCAGCTATTTTGCTGAATTATAGAAAGCTATCATGTTGTAAGGGCTTTGCTGGCAGCTCAGCTATAAGGAATATGCCTGTCAATACAGGAAACATGGGTTCAGTCCCTGGGCTGGGAAGATCCCCTGGAGAAGGAAATGGCAACCCACTCTAGTGTTCTTGCCTGGACAAGAGAAGCCCATGGACAGAGGAGGGTTTTGTCCTTACTGCATTTCTCTGAGCCACAGCATAAAATAAATGGCAGTTAAATCAACTGTGCTATCAACTTTCTTTAAAAAAAAATCTTAATATTGCCTTCTATATCTAACAGTTGAACATTTCACTGATTTATTTATTCAACCAATGCCATTTATTGACTTCTTACTAACTCCTTAACATTATACCAGGTATTTATTTGGGACACAGAAATGATTGAGATAATTCTTACCCTTGTGATACGGTCACATTGCTTTCTTTATGAAGCTGTGAGAGAGATGATTATTCTATAACTGAGATGTTGAATCCTGATTTCTAATTGAGCTTCATAGGCAAGGACTTTTGAAAACATTTAATTTGTGATATCATTCTATCAAGAGGACAATACATTATTTTTAAGTAATTTCTGTGCTTAAAGGTATTTGGAATGCTATTTTATAAAAATACACTTATATTTTTATAACCACTTCTTGGTTATACTTCCAGTAGTGTACTACTTGTATTCAACTTTTAAAAATTATAGAGCAGGCAACTTTATTCCATTACAACTTTTCAGATAAAAACTTCTGATCCTGTTATGCTTGCTATTATTTTCAAAATATAGGAAGGTACACCTTTGGTATCCCTCAAGAAAAACAACATGTTTTATCTTTGTTCACCTAAGGACACTACAAAGAAAATACCCAGATAGCTTTCCAAGATGAATAGTTCTTCCTGATTTTCACTTGACTCAAAGGGTAGAATAAATGAATAATTCTGTATGCAAGTTTCTTGGTTTGCTTACAACTTTCTGCTAAGACTCCAGAGACCTTTAAGCAAAAGATTCCACCAATTACATTTGTTGTATGTGTGTATGTGTGTACATTTTTTTCAGAAAGCATATGTTAGTGGGGCTATTAAGCAATTAGCTTCATGCATATAGATAGTTCATTTTGCACCAAACCATATGATGTGACTGGAATTTATAGAAAACCATCTTTCTTGCCAGGAATTGAGGCGAGTTAATTCTCTAGTTTGGAGAAGTGTGGTCTTATGACTGCAATCTGTACCCTTAAAAATCAGTAACCTAGAATTCTATATTCAATTGCTTAGAAAGGCACATAAATATAAAAGTTTTATCTTTATTAAACATCGAAATTGGAAAGAGAAAACCAAGTACCTGACTCATGTTGAATGCTCTCTACATGTCTGTTAACTTACAATGAAATGAAATCAGCAAGGGGTGAGATTAGGGTTGTGGGTTTTTTTAATAGAATATGTGCCATGAGGTCTCATGTCCCTCTCAGATTTGGCTCTGAGCTTTCTAGCAGTCTAGGCAAAAAGGGAAATGCAATCAGTGAAGGAATCTGTGATGTCAATGAGATAAAAACAAACTGGCTGCTCAGGAGAAACTTAGCTGTTTCTAGAGATTTAATAATTCCAGAATAAATGAATGATGCTGAAATCTGAGAAAAATTTATCCCATTTGCATTTTTAGGAGGGCACCATCTTTCCAGCGAATGGCAGAGAACTTCATGTGTCTGAAGACCAAAGCCTAAGAGTTGTTCAGGAAAACTACTATTATGGAGGTGAAACACAGTCATAGCCTGATTACATGCCTTAATTCAAACAATATTTGGAAATACCTAGAAATACTGAAGCAGAGGCAGATGGATTGCATGTACTTTGGGCAGGTATATATTTTCCAAGTGTAAAACAAGATTCATTGTCACCTTTTGAAGCTCTAGTTGTGCTTTGCAAAAGGAGTGTGTTACCATCTTCTCTCATTTTTAAAGCATTCATATCCCAGGCCACAACCCTTAATCAGTTTTTTTTTCTTTCTTTTTTTGGGGTGGTGGAGATTATACTAAAACTCCATGGAATGTCTACTACAAGATATAAAATTCTACATGATTGGCCTTTTGTAACTATTAAGCAAAACCAGTAAATCAAAATGATCAGATTAACATATTTTCAGCAGAAGTATCCATATGAAAGGAAATGTTGACATTCTTTATGAAAGCTGCTTTTTCCCTTTACTGCTGCCATTTTTATTGTGGATTTCCCTGTTCAGCACTTAGTTCCAATTTTTTAAATGATCCATTTCAACACTAGGCAGCAATATTCTTCTAGTCATATGAGTTTTTGGTTGCATTTTATTACACTAAAGATTGCAGAGCTGTACTATGAATTACAGTATTAACATCCCCTATATTTTAGAGGACTGTGCGCACAAGAATTATTACACCTGGGTCCAGGAATTTTTCCTTTTGGCCTTTGAAAAGTCCAATGCAATTTAATCTTTAGTAGTAACTAGGTTATGAATGTATTGTACAATTACAAAAAAATTTAAAAGTACAAAAACAATGGATAATTGATTCAAGAATTCCAAAGAAATGTTTGGCTTACAGGAGGTACCCAGTTGAAAATGGTAAAACTTTCAAGTAATAACCGACTCACATAAATATAGATTCTTAGGACTTTCTTAGATACAATGCTGTAAATTCAGGACCATCCTGAATGGATACTTCCACTGCCAGTGCTGTCTCTACCCTAGCTTGCTGGTGATGTAGGGAAAAAGGCAAGGACACAAATAACTCAGCAAACCTCTTTTCAACACGTTGTCAAGTCCCTTATAAAGCAAGCGCAAACATGGCAGAAAGCCATCACCAAATTTCAGAGTTGAAGAATGCATAAATTGTTACAAGCTTATGCTATAGATCAACTACCCAGATTTTGGGAGGTTTCTGCTAATACCTTACTCTCAACCACCCTTGTCATTTCTTTTTCTCCTGGCCTACGTGGGCTTTACTGCCCACTTACTCCTCCAAAACAATAGGCCAGGTGACAACTCGTTCCAGCTAATATTTCAGCTGATGTGATCATTGGAACTTTACTGAATTTCAGAACTTCACCCTTTTTATTAACCTTAGAATCTCTACCAAGGACTCCCCTATCACTTAAGTAAATGATTAATATTGATTCAAAAAATGACAAATTGAAAAAGCTTTAGGGATTTTTGTCTCTTCCCTACAAGTAGCAGAGTTCCTGAACAACAGTCAGTTTTCACTTGTGATAATTTTGTTTTATGATCGATTTAGCACAGCACAGTACTCTTGTTAATCTTTTGAGAAATGTTTATACAGTCTTACTTTAAATTGTTTTCTTTTATTTAATCTTTGTTTTTTAATTAGTGGAAAATTGCTTTACAATCTTCCATACATCAACACAAATTAATCATTATTTTATATATATATATATATATATATATATCCCTTCCCTCCTGAGCCTCCCTCCCTTTCCCCCATTAAATTTCTTTTTTAATTGAAGTATAGTTGATATATATTACAATATAGTGATTCACACCTTGTAATGGTAACTCTGTTTATAGTTATTATGAAATATTGGCTGTATTCCCCATGTTGTACAATATATTCTTATAGCTTATTTTATATCTAATAGTTTGTACCTCTTAATCCCTTACTCCTATCTAACCCCGTCTCCCTCCTCTCTCCCCACTGGAAACCACCAGTTTGTTCTTTGTATCTGTGAGTCTGCTTCTTTTCTTTTATATTCACTAGTTTGTTATATTTTTTACATTTCACATATAAGTAATATCATAAAGAATTTGTCTTTATCTGTCTGACTTATTTCACTTAGCATAATGCCCTCTAGATCCATCCATGTTGCTGCAAATGGCAAAAATTCATTCTTTTTTATGTCTGAGCTTGCCAATGCAGGAGATACACATTCAATTTCTGGATGGGGAAGATCCCCTGGAGGAAGAAATAACAACCCACTCCAGTGTTCTTGCCTGGAAAATCCCATGGACAGAGGTGCCTAGTGGCTGGGCTACAGTCCATGAAGTTGCAAAGAGTCAGACATGACTGAGCAACTGAACACAATGAGCCCAGTATTCTACAGTATACACACCACATTTTCCTTATCCATTCATCTTTTGCTGGACACTTAGGTTGCTCCCTTTCTTAGAAATTGTAAATAACGCTGCTATGAACATTGGAAGGCATGTATCTTTTCCAATTAGTGTTTGTGGTTTTTCTGGATATACACCCAAGTGAAAGTCACTCAGTCATGTCCATTTCTTTGCTATCCTGTGGACTATACAGTCCATAGAATTGGGTAGCCATTCCCTTCTCCAGGGGATCTTCCCAACCCAGGGATCAAATCAGGTCTCCCGCATTGCTGGCAGATTCTTTACCAGCTGAGATACCAGGAAAGCCCATACACCCAAGTTCAGTTCAGTTCAATCGCTCAGTTATGTCTGACCCTTTGCGACCCCATGGACCTTAAATTTCATGTTTGTGATTGGAGACCAGTTTTTCTTTTTCCTGTAGATCTCATTTAAATGTGATTGAGAACAACCCCATTCCATTAGATGAAGACTACCTCAGTTTATCAATCCTTGTATCTTTCTTCTGGTCTCCCAATCAGAGATAATATTTAAAATATTTAATATCCTCCATAGTACCCATTCCAGTTCACCAGCCAGGCAAGACTTTCTCCGTGGCTCCCTCAGAGTCAAATTCCTATGAAGACTGATATTCCTACAGCTACAAAGACAAGACCAAGGGCCAGCCAGCCTAAAGGGATCCCTATGAGAGCCACTGGCAGTAACCAGGAGGCAAGGCTTTGAGAGACTGGCTTAGCATCAGTTAGTCAGAGTAGGTGTCTGGCACCTAGTTAACTGGGCATTAACTCATTAGCTGTTACATCAAGGGTATCCTGGGTGAGAAGCCTGTATGACCACGGCGCATTTACCAACCTATGCATGCTATGTTGCTTCAGTCATGTCTAACTCTTTGCAACCCCATGGACTATAGCCCACCAGGCTCCTCTGTCCATGGGATTCTCCAGGCAAGAATACTGGAGTGGGGTGCCATTTCCTTCTCCAGGGGATCTTCTTGAGCCAGGGATCAAACCTGCATCTCTTGGTTCTCCTGTACTGGCAGGCAGGTTCTTCACCACTGATGCCACCTGGGAAGCTCTTACCAACCTGCTGCTGCTGCTGCTAAGTCACTTCAGTCGTGTCCGACTCTGTGTGACCCCATAGACGGCAGCCCACCAGGCTCCCCCGTCCCTGGGATTCTCCAGGCAAGAACACTGGAGTGGGTTGCCATTTCCTTCTCCAATGCATGAAAGTGAAAAGTGAAAGTGAAGTCGCCTAATCGTGTCTGACCCTCAGCGACCCCATGGACTGCAGCCTTCCAGGCTCCTCCATCCATGGGGTTTTCCAGGCAAGAGTACTGGACCTGTAGAGGACTTTTAAAATACTTTAGTAACCTGTATTATCTGTGGAGACTTTCCTATAAATATTGGCCAAGTATCAGACCTGCTCACAACCCATCATAAGCAACTGAACCTACAGACTTAGACAGTTTGAGGATAAACAAGCATTTTAGCCAGCTATCTAAATGTTTCCTTGTCTTCCATACTTGAATCAGACCTTCTGCTTTGAATGTGGGTTCAATGCCTGTAAGACTTTCAATATCTGTTTACCCAATATCTGTTTGACTTTTATCAAAGTCAAATATCTGTTTGACTTTTTTCTTCTAAGCCTCAGTTTCCTTTTTTGTAAAATAGTTATATTCAAAGCATTTCAATGTACTGTTACTGTGAGGTTTAAATGAGACAATGCAAGGGAAATTCTTAGTATAACACCTGGAATACAGTTAGTGCTACTTATTACCCACTTTTCACAGGATCTTCAATTAATGAATTTTGTAATCATATATGCAGGTACAAAGAGAAATGGTGTATTTGGTTACATGAACACAGGCTGTGCATTGTGTTAAAGCAAAAAGATGAACAGAGAAATAGGCTATTATTGGGTATGAGAGGTTTTCATTCTTTCAGACATCATAGGGCTATTGTATACTCTGATGACATGAAGAAGCCTAGGGTTGCAAGGACTGATGTCAACTTGTGGCTTCTGGGCTTTTATCCCTAATGAGGAAGAGCTCTTCTCTCTCTCTAGAAAGAGGGAGATCCTCTGTCAAGCTTCAGGTCTTCTTGTACTCATATATTATCTTTTCCTTTGACTTTTGCTCAAAACTAGGGAAAAGAGCATATCTTAAAAGCACCAATGTCAGGAAACCCCAGGCTCTTTTGTTTCTGGGCAACATGAATAAGAAGACTGTCATAAAAGATATAGAAACTTAGGAGGAAATAAATAAAAATGAGTCCTAGAGGGCAGCATAAAAAAGGGTATAGCAAACTCTGTTACCAAGTAAATGAGTCTTTTTAACAAGGTCTTCTTGTCATCCTCCTAGATTGGCATCAAGTCTTTATTTGAACCATGTCATACCAGGTGCTCTGAGCAAAAGTCAATTATACTCTAGAGACCTGATGAAGACTAAACATCAAAATAAGACTTGGAAGGAAGCACTGTGGCACACCATTTTCTGAGAGTTTCTCTGAATCACGTCTGTTTGCTTCGTCTTCCCTCTTGGTGTTTTATCATATTCACAATATGCGGTTTTTCTTTTCTGACTTCCCTTCTCGGAAGTCTTGTTCACAAGTGGGTGTCATTGGCCCAGTCATATTGGTTTATTAGCATTGACTAATTAACTTTTCTTGATCTTTTCTTCATCATCCATGAGGTGGAAAAATTCCTCAATTGCATTTCAAAATCTCCCAAAATCTCTAGTGATTTGTAAACCAAAGTTTTATGCATTATTCTAACTCTAAAATTTCTTAGTCTGAAAAAAAAAATGCATATTATGATGGTCCTTCTTTGAAGGAGTCTTATTCAAACCACTTTCCTCCTGTTCTTTCCATGCAGCAATCTTTGTTACTGCCAAAGAATAGCTGCCATGACCATCTTGATTAATAAATGAAAGCCAAAAATAAAATAAAGAAAAAAGTAAAGTCTCTCAGTCATGTCCCTCACTTTGTGACCCCATGAACTATATAGCCCATCAGGTTCCTCTGCCCATGGAATTCTCCAACCAAGAATACTGGAGTGGGTTGCCATTTTCTTCTCCAGGGGATCTTCCTGACCCAGGGATTGAACCTCGGTCTCCTGCATTGCAGGCAATTTCTTTACCATCTGAACCACCAGGGAACCCAGACTTATATATGAGAAATTATTAAACCATAATTGCAGAAGGTAAACAGTATCCAAATATTGTTGATTCACCTTAGGTTTATATGTCTGTTGATATGATTCTCTTCATTAAATGAAAAATTCCTCTTTTTTGGTAAAGTTGATATCAATTAGCAAAATCAGATTTGTAAATATCCCAACTTCTCTGTCTTTGCATTGTTCTTAGAAAGAGGAGAGGTCTAAAAACCACCCATTTTTGTTTTAATAATACTAATTTATGTAAATATTTCACTATTTGGAAATTAATCATAAATATTATATTGACTTTCTTAACACATACATTTGTCCTTGTTACTTGGCATAGAGGTGGAAAATAAGTATCTAGTGTTATAAATGTGTGAAACACTCCCTTTGATCTATTAGAATTTTTCATAAATTCAATATAGCACATATCATTTTGAGCTACAGTATTAACTTATATCTCTGTTTCATCCTCCCCCTCAAGATTGGTGGTTTCTGGATAACAATACCTTGCCCGTCTTATTTTCATTCCTTGTCATCATATAGGTTCTTGTAGTGGTGCCTGGCAAATAGCAGGGGCTCAATAAATGCTGTCATCAAATAAATGAATGATATTAATGTTATAGAGGTATAAACATTGTGTAGAGTTGATATAAATGCTTAAATTCAGTAGTTTTACAAAACTTTCAATTAGTTATCTGTATCCTAATATGCATCACTTCATGGCAAATAGATGGGGAAACAGTGGAAACAGTGGCTGACTATTTGGGGGGGCTCCAAAATCATTGCAGATGGTGACTGCAGTCACGAAATTAAAAGACACTTGCTCCTTGGAAGAAAAGTTATGACCAACCTAGACAACATATTAAAAGGAGAGACATTACTTTGCCCACAAAGGTACATCTAGTCAAAGCTATGGTTTTTCCAGTAGTCATGTGTGGATGTGAGAGATGGACTATAAAGAAAACTGAGCACTGAAGAATTGATGCTTTTGAACTGTGGTGTTGGAGAAGACTCTTGAGACTCCCTTGGACTGCAATGACATCAAACCAGTCCATCCTAAAGGAAATCAATCCTGAATATTCATTGGAAGGACTGATGCTGAAGCTGAGGCTTCAATATTTTGACCACCTGATGCAAAGAACTGATTCATTGGAAAAGACCCTGATGCTGGGAAAGATTGAGGGCAGGAGGAGAAGGGGACAACAGAGGATGAGATGGTTGGATGGCATCACCGACTCAATGGATATGAGTTTGAGCAAGCTCTGGGAGTTGGTGATGGACAGGGAGGCCTGGAATGCTGCAGTCCATGGGGTCGCAAATAGTCAGACACTACTGAGCAGCCAAAGAACCCTATAAAGACCAATAGTCAAGCTTAATCCCAAGCAGGTTATATGACTCAATATTACATAGCAAGAGGGATGTGGTCACTAAAGACCTTTCCTAAAACTTAAAGCAAGACTTACAACTGTTCATCAGTTCAGTTCAGTTCAGTTGCTCAGTTGTGTCCGACTCTTTACAACCCCGTGAATCGCAGCACGCCAGGCCTCCCTGTCCATCACCAACAACTGTTCATATGTGTCAGGAAATAATGGTTAAACTTGACATTAATTGTCAGTAGGGAAAAGTAGAGCTAGACTGCTTTCAAATGGGATCACCCCCTTCAGTTCAGTTCAGCCACTCAGTCATGTCCGCCTCTTTGCGACCCCATGAATCGCAGCATGCCAGGCCTCCCTGTCCATCACCAAATCCCGGAATTCACTTAAACTCATGTCCATCAAGTTGGTGATGCCATCCAGCCATCTAATCCTCTGTCATGCCCTTCTCCTCCTGCCCCCAATCCCTCAAGCATCAGGGTCTTTTCCAATGAGTCAACTCTTCCCATGAGGTGGCCAAAGTATTGGAGTTTCAGCTTCAGCATCAGTCCTTCCAATGAACACCCAGGACTGATCTCCTTTAGGATGGACTGGTTGGATCTCCTTGCAGTTCCAGAGACTCTCAAGAGTATTCTCCAATACCACAGTTCAAAAGCATCAATTCTTTGGTGCTCAGCTTTCTTCACAGTCCAACTCTCACGTCCATACATGACCACTGGAAAAACCATAGCCTTGACTAGATGGACCTTTGTTGGCAAAGTAATGTCTCTGCTTTTGAATATGCTATCTAGGTTGGTCGTAACTTTCCTTCCAAGGAGTAAGCGTCTTTTAATTTCATGGCTGCAGTCACCATCTGCAGTGATTTTGGAGCCCCCCAAAATAAAGTCTGACACTGTTTCCACGGTTTCCGCATCTATTTCCCATGAAGTGATGGGACCAGATGCCATGATCTTTGTTTTCTGAATGTTGAGCTGTAAGACAACTTTTTCACTCTCCTCTTTCACTTTCATCAAGAGGCTTTTTAGTTCCTCTTCACTTTCTGCCATAAGGGTGGTGTCATCTGCATATCCGAGATTATTGATATTTCTCCCAGCAATATTGATTCCAGCTTGTGCTTCCTCCAGCCCAGCATTTCTCATGATGTACTCTGCGTATATGTTAAATAAGCAGGCTGACAATATACAGCCTTGATGTACTCCTTTTCCTATTTGGAACCAGTCTGTTGTTCCATGTCCAGTTCTAACTGTTGCTTCCTAATCTGCATACAGGTTTCTCAAGAGGCAGGTCAGGTGGTCTGGTACTCCCATCTCTTTCAGAATTTTCCACAGTTTATTGTGATCCACACAGTCAAAGGCTTTGGCATAGTCAACAGAGTAGAAATAGATTGTTTTCTGGAACTCTCTTGCTTTTTCGATGATCCAGCGGATGTTGGCAATTTGATCTCTGGTTCCTCTGCCTTTACTAAAACCAGCTTGATCATCTGGAAGTTCATGGTTCACATATTGCTGAAGCCTGTCTTGGAGAATTTTGAGCATTGCTTTACTAGCATGTGAGATGAGTGCAATTGTGCAGTAGTTTGAGTATTCTTTGGCATTGCCTTTCTTTGGGATTGGAATGAAAACTGACCTTTTCCATTCCTGTGGCCACTTCTGAGTTTTCCATTTGCTGGCATATTGAGTGCAGCACTTTCACAGCATCATCTTAAGTCATGGTCAAAGGACAGGGTAGAATGAAGAGGAAACTGATACATATGGTCTCCATTGTACCAGCCCGTAAGCTAGGAAGTTTACATGTTACTTCCTATAGTTCTCACAGCACTATTAGTTATGTAGTATTATTCCCATTTATTAATTATGAAATATTGATAGATTTCTCCTTCTCCCAGCTACCAATTAGGAGTCTTGGAGTTTAAACTAGGTCTGTAAAATCTAAAACCCATTTTCTTTTCACCATAGCAGAATACATGATTGTGTTTCACTCCCATTTTATATCCTTTGTTAAGTTAGGCAGGGCACAAATCAACTATACTAATTATTCCCACCAGCTTTATTAGAGGTTATATCCATCTTAGCAGTGGGAAGAGTGAGTGTTAAGGAGGGCCTTAGTGGACAAATACAGACTTTGACTTGAAATGGACTTTGATCTATAACCTTGTTCTGCCTCTTTCCTGAGCAAGTTAGTTAACCATGCTAATCTTTAATTATATCATTTATGAAATGAAGGTGGTCACAGAATTTCCAAATGATAAGTACAATCCCTGAAGCAGAGAAGGCCTTCAAAACTGGTGGCTATTTGAATCACTAGTTAAGTAAAATAGTAATTCATTCTCCTTTCTGAGGATGCTACTTAAAGCAAAGCTTGCCATTAGAGAAGCACAGAAAAAGAAAAGAATTGTCTCCAGGGAGGGCTTAGTTGGTTTCATGATGGAGGGATATACCTCACAGTATGGATCAGCTTGAAGTAAAATGCCTTTGACACACCGTGAAGTATGGCCTATTATATTGAATTTATGTTTTTGCTTGTCATTTGCTTCATTCAGAAGTGATTGATAATCCATCTTGAAACTCATCAAAAATTTTGAAGAAGCTATTTTTGAGAAAAAAATACTACAAAGTTACCTTCAAGAAATTTGTAAACATAATATACTGTAAATTATAATCAATGCCTTATAAATGCAATGGAGAAGTCAAAACAAGGAAAGAAGATTCCAGGTTTAGAAGATAACTCTAGATTTGAGGTTTTCTGGGTCTTAAATCATTGGTATGGACTCTAAAAAGCTAAAGGAATATGAGAAAAATAAAAGGACACCAAGACAGTTACCTTTGTGGTGCAAACATAAGAATAGTGACAGAAAAACTAAAATATAGTGAACTGAAACTGATGACAATGCTAAAAACTTAATCATGACACCATTTAAATGCAACTTTTGTAGTGAAAAAACAAAGAAGTGATCATCTCACTGCTTGGGAAACACACTACAAAGTTAAAAGTTGAAAGCAAAGGTTTTCACCATTCACTTTCTATTCTGTTTCATCATCTCTAGCCATGAGGATCTTCAAATTGGAAAAGCAAAGCAATAACAACAGTAATAGCAATAGTACTTTGTTATTGACACCATGCTTTTAATGCTTTTTCAAATCCCAGAGCAATGTTCTAAAATCAGAGTGGACAGAAATCATGAATTCTGACTGATGAAAAGTAGAATTGTGTCCTTGACACGCCTTTCTTTTAAATTTCTTTTTTTTTTTAAACTTGTACCTGAACTTTATTTTTTTAATTTATTTATTATTATTTTTTTACTTTACAATATTGTATTGGTTTTGCCATTATGACTACTTTTTAAATCATTAAATGTAACAAATCAATAATAATAATAAAGCAGACCCAAGGAGCAGTAGAACATAAGTAATTATTGACTATCTCCCCTCAAAACAGCAGCACAAACACTTAACACTAATAAAATTTAAATCATTGCATCCGACAGCTATTCCCAAACTTATAAATAGACATCACTAGGCAATTCCGTCCAATTCATTTTCAGCAGTTAATATCAATGCATTCAGCTGTTGGCAGCGCATTTACATCTTAACATGGCTAAATCATTCAGACTGGAATCCCACTAAAAATTACACCATGATTAAACAGTGTCTTGTAGTGGAAAGGCTCAGGCTTTTAGATAGACCTGGGTTCATATGCAGGCTTTCTAAATTATTAGCTGTATAATTATAAGATAAGGACACCAGTACCTACTTGTCAGTTGTCATGGTAAATCAATGCAATGATATATTTGATGAAACTGATATTTATTGAGCACCTCCCATGAGTCAGGTAGCCTACTATTTAATCTTCTAGGCAACTTAATGAGGCAAATATTACAGAGTCAGGCTTTGAACCCAAATCTTAGTTCAGATTTCTTGTGCCTTTTACACCTCATTATAAGATGCTTCAGAGAAGGCAATGGCACCCCACTCCAGTACTCTTGCCTGGAGAATCCCAGGGATGGCGGAGCCTCATGGGCTGCCGTCTATGGGGCTGCACAGAGTCGGACACGACTGAAGCGACTTAGCAGCAGCAGCATAAGATGCTAGTCATGTGTAATACAACACTGTATTAGATGTCTAGCATCTTTTTCGGTTTGCATGACTAAAACTTTGTACCCATTGAACAGCAACTTCTCCAGCCTGGCAACCACCATTCTACTCTCTGCTTCCTTTGGTTTGACTACTTTAGATACCTCATATAAGTGAAATCATGCCATTTTTGTCCTTCTGCAAATGGCTTATTTCCTTCTCATGATAGACTCTTGAGAGTCTCTTGGACTGCAAGGACATCAAACCAGTCCATCCTAAAGGAAATCAGTCCTGAATATTCATTGGAAGGACTGATGCTGAAGCTGAAACTCCAATACTTTGGCCACCTGATGCGAAGAGCTGGCTCATTTGAAAAGACCCTGATGCTGGGAAAGATTGACGGCAAGAGGAGAAGGGGACGACAGAAGATAAGATGATTGGATGGTATCACCAACTCAATGGAGATGGGTTTGGGTAAACTCTGGGAGTTGGTGATGGACAGGGAGGCCTGGCATGCTGCTGTTTGTGGGGTCGTAAAGAGTCGGACACAACTGAGCGACTGAACTGAACTGAACTGATGTCCCCAAGATTCATCCATATTGTAGCATATGACAGAATTTTCTTTCCTATAACTTAATAATATTCTATTGTATGTGTGTACCATATTTGCTTTATCCATTAATCCTTTGATGGATACTAAGATTGTTCTTGCTACTTATTGTTGTTCAATCGCTAAGTCATGTCCAACTCTTTGCAGCCCCATGGACTGCAGCATGCCAAGCTTCCCTATCCTTCACTATCTCCCAAAGCTGGTTCAGATTCATGTCCATTGAGTTGATGATGCTATCTAATTATCTCATCCTCTCCTGCTCTCCTTTCCTTTTGCCTTCAGTCTTTCCCAGGATCAGGGTCTTTTCTAATGAGTTTGCTCTTCACATCAGGTGGCCAAAGTATTGACGCTTCAGCTTCAGTCTTTCCAGTGAATATTCAGGGTTGATTTCCTTTAGGGTTGACTGGTTTGATCTCCTTGCTGTCCAGGGGACTCTCAAGAGTCTTCTTCAGCACCACAGTTCGAAGGCATCAATTCTTTAGCACTTGGCCTTCTTCTTCTTACCTCTTGGCTACTGTGAAAATGGTGCAATGACAATGAAAATGCAATTTGTCTTTGAAATTCTGATTTCAGTTCTTTCAGATCTTTCTATTGATCCAGAAATCCCCCTTTTAAGTATTTATCTTAAATACTTAAAAGTATTTATTTTAAAAGTATTTATCTTAAAAGTGGAATTTCTGGATCAATGGTATTTCTCTTTTTAACTTTTTGTGGAACCTTCACATAGTTCTCCACAGCAGCTCCACCATTTTACATTCCCACCAACAGTGAAAATGAGTTCCATAGCCTCAGCAGCACTTACAGTGTTATTAATAGTAGCTCATTTTTATAAAGCCTATCCAAAATATTCAGCTTAATTTTTGTAGAAACAGCTCTGCTTTGTTTAACACTCATATTTCATAGGAATATGTAACATACAAGAAAGTGCAAAAACTCAATAACAGTTACAATTAGCATATTTAAGTTTGGAATAAAAACAACTGATCATTTGAAAATGCACAGCTCAACTGGTAGGGACAGTGGTAGAAATCTGGAGAAGAACTCGCAGCCCAAAAAATGCATCCTTCTATGGAGTATTAATGAAGTGTTTAAAAAAGAGAGGAGAAAGGATTACTCTTGTGGAGGTGAGTTAAGAGAGAGCCTACTCCTTGAAATGAAAGGGTTGAACAAGATGACCTCTGAGGGTCCTTCAAGATCAAAATAAGCCTCTGTAGTAGACTATAAATGGTAGAACTGGATTCAGATTTCAAAGCTATCATCAGGGCCATACATTCCATAAGTCCTTGAAGGTTTTAATTGAGTATACAGATTTCATACCTTGCACACTGACCCCTCCTCAGATTTTCCTTGACAATATTAAGGAATTGTATAGGCTTTCTTCTAGTTTAAGAGTTTCCACCTCTGTTTTTAAAACTGATGCACCTGAAATGCACTGTGAGTAGAACTTATGGCTGCTGCTGCTGCTGCTGCTGCTGAGTCGCTTCAGTCATGTCCAACTCTGTGCGACCCCATAGACGGCAGCCCACCAGGCTCCCCCGTCCCTGGGATTCCCCAGGCAAGAACACTGGAGTGGGTTGCCATTTCCTTCTCCAATGCATGAAAGTGAAAAGTGAAAGTGAAGTCGCTCAGCGACCCCATGGAGCTTATGGCTAGGCCAGGCAAAGAGAAACGTAGCTTCTGACTGGTGAGCAAGGCAGACTTTTCTGCAGTTCTGTTTCCCTTTTACAAAATGAGAAGACTAAAGTGATGATGACTATGTCTTTGTCTAGTCCTACAGTTTAATAATTCAATGATTTTTTAATACTTTCTGTACTCAGAAATCTTCACGTAAAAATTGTCATGTACTTGGTAGCAGCTACCACCTGAAAGGTTTATTACTATTTACAACTCTGCCTTCCTATGTGGTAATCAGACTGAATGTTTCTACTGAAGATCAATAACTCCATGCCCTGTAGCTGTTACTATCCCTACGACTATTACTATTACTAATACATACCAGGTTGCTCTGTCACCTAATGTCATAGTCACTTACAGTGGAATCCAGATTGCTCTAGTTTCTGCTTCATTAGTAATTTAGAACATTTCTCTGCCCTCTCTGTTTGGAAATATCACATGTGAGAGTGTTATACTCCAATTCATTGCGTATCATGCAGTTGTCTCTTCCTCATACAAGGCCAGTCAGCAGAACTATGTTTTGATGAGCAGCCTTTCAGTTCTGGTCATCAGGCTGCTTTTAAGAACTTTGTAGTTATTACTCTTTTCTTGTCATTTGATTTTCAGGTGGGATGAAATTATTTCAAAAGGTTTGTTTCAGCAGTTGTTCATGTTTACATACCTGTTGAATATTAGACAGTAGGTTGTTGGTTTTTTTTTTTTTTTCATGATTTGCTGTGGTTTGGGTTTTCTGCCACATAAGAGCTATATTTTCTGTCAATTTTTCTACATATGTATCTCTTCATTCAATTCAATTCTATTACTCTTGGTTAAGATCTAATGAAACCTTACAGAGTACATCATGAAGAAGGCTGGGCTAGATGAAGCACAAGCTGGAATCAAGATTACTGGAAGAAATATCAATAGCCTCAGATATGCAGATGACACCACCCTTATGGCAGAAAGTGAAGAAGAACTAAAGAGCCTCTTGATGAAAGTGAAAGAGGAGAGTGAAAAAGTTGGCTTAAAGCTCAACATTCATAAAACGAAGATCATGGCATCCGGTACCATCACTTCATGGCAAATAGATGGGGAAACAGTGGAAACAGTGGCTGACTTTATTTTGGGGGGACTCCGAAATCACTGCAGATGGTGATTGTAGCCATGAAATTAAAAGACGCTTACTCCCTGGAAGGAAAGTTACGACCAACCTAGACAGCATGTTAAAAAGCAGAGACATTACTTTGCCAACAAAGTCAAGACTATGGTTTTTCCAGTAGTCATATATGGATGTGAGAGTTGGACTATGAAGAAAGCTGAGTGCCAAAGAATTGATGCTTTTGAATTGTGGTGTTGGGGAAACTCTTGAAAGTCCCTTGGACTCCAAGGAGTTCCAACCAGTCCATCCTAAAGGAGATTAGTCCTGAGTGTTCATTGGAAGGACTGATGTTGAAGGTGAAACTCCAATACTTTGGACACCTGATACAAAGAGCCGACTCATTGGAAAAGACCCTAATGCTGGGAAGGATTGGGGGCAGGAGGAGAAGGAGACAACAGAGGATGAGATGGTTGGATGGCATCACCGACTCAATGGACTTGGGTTTGGGTAAAGTCCGGGAGTTGGTGATGGACAGGGAGGCCTGGCATGCCGCAGTCCATGGGGTCACAAAGAGTTGGACATGACTGAGTGACTGAACCGAACTGAATGAATGAAACCTTAAAGCAGAAATCCCTATAAATTTGCAGTTCCATACTTCCAATAGAGAACTTTATCAACTGCCTGCACAATCTATGCTGCTGCTGCTGCTGCTAAGTCACTTCAGTTGTGTCCGACTCTGCGGGACCCCAGAGATGGCAGCCCACCAGGCTCCCCCATCCCTGGGATTCTCCAGGCAAGAACACTGGAATGGGTTGCCAAAGGCATCACTAAAGGAGCTCAGTTATGTTTAGAGCTATTGAAACTGCACACAGAATGCTAATACCATAGAGTGACCTACTGTCTGAGTATCCTTTAAGGAAACACAGTTCCTGGGCATTTGTTACCTTGACTTCAAATGTTACCTACAACCTACTGAATTTGAAGAATAATCCAGGTTTCCAAAAGCATAATCTAACTGATTGAAACTCATGGGCTCCAGCTGCATCCAAAGATACACAAAAATGTTTTCATTAAAGAAGATTGTTAGGAAACCCAGTTTCCCTCCATTTCTCCTGGAAAATGGGGCAAGTGATTCAGAGCAGTCAATCAACCTTAGTGCATAGGTAGCTATTTTTAAATCAACTTTTCATACTATAATGATCTTCCTGACCTTGCCACCTGAGTTTCCATGAAATGGAGCAAGTTTAATTAACCTTGCTTGGAGGTTTAGATCTGCTTCAGGCTTTGATGCCAATCCCATTACTTTGCAGAAGAAGGATTATGAATTTACTTTTGTAGCCTAGAAGACTCAGAATATGAGTTCCACTATCCCAGTTATTGCACTTCTTGGTTTTCTTTTTCTTTCCTTGAAAGATATAGAGTAGCTTTCCTAGAACACCATTGTCATTCTTCTAGAAGCATCTTGTCTATCAGATGGCTGAATGAATCCATTGCAGAAACTAAACCTACACAAACACAGCAAACAAACATAAGCATCAGCTTTGAAAATAATTTACAGAATTGTAAGAATATGCAGGTAATTTAATAATTGTTACATTTACATCTGTCACAGTTTGATTTGTTGGAAATTACATGAGTTGGATTCTATAGCATGTGTTTATTTTACTAAACAAATTGTGTCCCAACCTGTCTCATCTATCCTGGACATCTAGAATCTAGCAAGTGAATTTATGCTGATGGTTCATCAGCATCAACAGTGCTTTGGCACATCTAAGTACTACTTTTAGCCCCAGGAAAGGATCCTAATCTCTAGGAAAAAATTTTAAATAAAACCTTGGTAATATTCACCTCTGTAGGCACCTCAATTTGATTGATATTGCTGTTTCCTAAAAGATGATTCTATTTGAACGTTGCACATGAAAGAATAAATCTTAGTTTAATAATTTGAGGTTGTGTTTTATCTAGCAAAAGTCATTTGCTTTTAGTTTGTATCATAATCAGTGTATTGCTTTGGCCCTTACATGGTTATGTTTTACCAATTGTGTAAGACTGATATATATTCTAAATGTTGTATACTGGTAATACACTGAATATTAGCTATTGCACGATATTTCAAGGAAATTTAACTTGAGCAATTACTGATTTCATCCAGATTCTGGTGTCTCTGTTTGTCAAGAAGTTAATGTTTTTTTAAAGATAAAATGACTTTATAATCTATCATTATTTTCTTATCAATTACAATTTTATAATCTCCTGATTAGCTGGCACTTGATGCTTAACTTTACGTGTTAGCTCTGCAGGGTCCTTTTAGACATTATTATTGCAAAGAAAAATCAAAAATCAAAGTGAATTCTTAGTATTATACTTGAAGCAATAAGGTACAATTGCTGAAACAGCAGCCAAGCATTGCACTATAGAACTAACTCACAGCTTGGTGCCCAGTCCCTGCTGAGAAGGAAATGTAGGGGAACTGGCAGAGTTTTCCTACATCTGCTCCCTGCTGCTAATGAGCTTTAACCTGTTTCATTCTTATTATGCTTACTGTTTAGATATTTTGCTTGCAAAATTAATTCTTTAGCTGAGAGAACACATGAAAGAGGATATGATTTGTAAAGTAGGACTGTTTAAAAATTAAAAGGTATCAACGAGGGAGATTAGAGGCTATAATGAGTGATGTGGTTACTTAACATCAATTCAAGGGCAGAAGCTCAGGGGGTAAGGCTGGCACTGCTTCTCAGTTTCTGTAATGTGGGCTACAGCTTTAGGAAGAACAGTTTTTGTTTTTCATTGTGCATCTACACCAATATGCTTCACATTTATTGAAAAGATGTGTTTTTTTATTTGAAAGCTACCTTGATCCTCTAAAAAGTGCCAAAGTTTTAGTGATGTGTAGCCTCTGAAAACAATTGTGTTTCAGCAATAGTACTTTATTATAATCAAGAACTAATGAATACCTATGCCCAACTATTGTAACCTATCCCTGATCACCCAAGCAAAAGCAACAAGAACTCAGAAAATAAATAGGCAGGCCCTGAGATTATTCTCAATAAATAATAATCATCATCATTTTTATAGCCATAGACTCTTGCTATGTAAACAGCTTTCACATATTCCTTTGTTCCTCACTTTAACTTTCTAAGGCAACCCTATAGGTATTGTTCATTTTATAGATGTAGAACTGGAAACTTGAAAGCACATTATTTATCTTAACTGGGTGAAAATTCGCAATGGGTCCATATAAATCAGTGCACATCCAATCAATGGGGAACAGGATGGTAATCTAGATCTGCGGAATCAACCTCACCATGCTCATTGTCTTTGTCAATAATCATTCACAAAGCTATCCTGCTTCTTGAATAGAAGCCAAATGGATTAGCTTTTCAGCCAAAATTGCACATTATTTTTGGTGATGACATGGTTTGAAACATTCTGCAAAAAAAAGCAAGTTACTCTACTACAGCATTTCTCAAACTTTTTCTTTAAAATGCTACAAAGTAAGAAAAAATGCTTTACTATCTATGCCAAAGCCTTTGACTGTGTGGATCACAACAAACTGTGGAAAATTCTTCAAGAGATAGGAATACCAGACCACCCTACCTGCCTCCTGAGAAATCTGTATGTTAAGAAGCAACAGTTAGAACCAGACATGGAACAACAGACGGGTTGCAAATTGGGAAAGGAGTTTGTCAAGGCTGTATATTGTCATCCTGTTTATTTAACTTATATGCAGAGTACATCATGGAAAGTGCCAGGCTGGATGAAGCACAGGCTGGAATCAAGATTGCCAGGAGAAATACCAATAACCTCATATACACAGATGACACCACCCTTATGGCAGAAAGCAAAGAGGAAATGAAGAGCCTCTTGATGAAAGGGGAAAGAGTGAAAAAGTTGGCTTAAAGCTCAACATTCAGAAAAGTAACATCATGGCATCCAGTCCCATCACTTCATGGCAAATAAATGGGGAAACAGTTGAAACTGTGACAGACTTTATTTTCTTGGGCTCCAAAATCACTGCAGACGGTGACTCTAGCCATGAAATTAAAAGATGCTTGCTCCTTGGAAGAAAAGCTATGACCAACCTAGACAGCATATTAAAAAGCAGAGACATTACTTTGCTGACAAATGTCCATCCAGTCAAACCAGAGTCACCAGAGTCATGAATGGACGTGAGAGCTGGACCATAAAGAAGGCTGAGTGCTGAAGAATTTATGCTTTAGAACTATGGTGTTAGAGAAGACACTTGAGAGTCCCATGGACTACAAGGAGATTTAGTATTGACTGGTAGTCAATACTAAAGCAAATCAGTCCTGAATAAACATTGGAAGGACTGATGCTGACACGGAAGGTCCAATACTTAGGCCACCTGTTGCGAAAAACTGACTTATTGGAAAAGACCCTGATGTTGGGAAAGATTGAAGATGGGAGGAGAAGGGGACAACAGACGATGAGATGGTTGGATGGCATCACCGACTCAACGGACATGAGTTTGAGCAAGCTATGGGAGTTGGTGATGGGGTGGCTCAGACGTTAAGCATCTGTCTACAATGCGGGAGACCAGGGTTCCATCCCTGGGTTGGGAAGATCCCCTGGAGAAGGAAATGGCAATCCACTCCAGGACTATTGCCTGGAAAATCCCATGGACAGAGGAGCCTGGTAGGCTACAGTCCATGGGGTCGCAAAGAGTCGGACACGACTGAGCAACTGAACTGAGACTGAGACTGATGGACAGGGAGGCCTGCTGTGCTGCAGTCCACGGGGTCACAGAGAGTCTGACAGGACTGAGTGAATGAGCTGAACTGAACTGAAGAAAAAATTCATGCAGATGTCCAGTTGTTGACTTCATTCTTTTTATTATAGTGTTACTTGTACATGTAACACTATAAAACTAGCTATGAGCTCCTCTCAGTTCAGTTCAGTCACTCAGTCGTGTCCAACTGTTTGCGACCCCATGAATCACAGCACGCCAGGCCTCCCTGTCCATCTCCAACTCCTGGAGTTTACCCAAACTCATGTACACTGAGTTGGTGATGCCATCCAGCCATCTCATCCTCTGTTGTCCCCTTTTCCTCCTGCCCCCAATCCCCCAAGCATCAGGGTCTTTTCCAATGAGTTAAGCCTTCGCATGAGGTGGCCAAAGTACTGGAGTTTCAGCTTCAGCATCAGTCCTTCCAATGAACACCCAGGACTGATCTCCTTTAGGATGGACTGGTTGGATCTCCTTGCAATCCAAGGGACTCTCAAGAGTCTTCTCCAACACCAATGTTCAAAAGCATCAATTCTTCAGTGCTCAGCTTTCTTCACAGTCCAACTCTCACATCCATACATGACCACTGGAAAAACCATAGCCTTGACTAGATGGACCTTTTTTGACAGAGTAATGTCTCTGCTTTTTAATATGCTATCTAGGTTGCTCATAACTTTCCTTCCAAGGAGTAAGCGTCTTTTAATTTCATGGCTGCAATCATCATCTGCAGTGATTTTGAGCCCCCAAAAATAAAGTCTGACACTGTTTCCACTGTTTCCCCATCTATTTCCCATGAAGTGATGGGACCAGATGCCATGATCTTCGTTTTCTGAATGTTGAGCTCTAAACCAACTTTCACTTTCACAAAGTGAAAGAGTTCCTTTTTCACTTTCATCAAGAGGCTTTTTAGTTTCTCTTCACTTTCTGCCATAAGGGTGGTGTCATCTGCATATCCGAGGTTATTGATATTTCTCCCGGCAATCTTGATTCCAGCTTGTGCTTCCTCCAGCCCAGCGTTTCTCATAATGTACTCTGCATATAAGTTAAATAAGCAGGGCGACAATATACAGCCTTGATGTACTCCTTTTCCTATTTGGAACCAGTCTGTTGTTCCATGCCCAATTCTAACTGTTGCTTCCTGACCTGCATACAGGTTTCTCAGGAGGCAGGTCAGGTGGTCTGGTATTCCCATCTCTTTCAGAATTTTCCACAGTTGATTGTGATCCACACAGTCAAAGGCTTTGGCATAGTCAATAAAGCAGAAATAGATGGTTTTCTGGAACTCTCTTGCTTGTTCCATGATCCAGCAGATGTTGGCAATTTGATCTCTGGTTCCTCTGCCTTTACTAAAACCAGTTTGAACATCTGGATGTTCACAGTTCACATATCGCTGAAGCCTGGCTTGGAGAATTTTGAGCATTACTTTACTAGTGTGTGAGATGAGTGCAATTGTGCAGTAGTTTGAGCATTCTTTGGCATTGCCTTTCTTTGGGAGTGGAATGAAAACTGACCTTTTCCAGTCCTGTGGCCACTGCTGAGTTTTCCAAATTTGCTGGCATATTGAGTGCAGCACTTTCACAGCATCATCTTTCAGGATTTGAAATAGCTCAACTGGAATTCCATCACCTCCACTAGCTTTGTTCGTAGTGATGCTTTCTAAGGCCCACTTGACTTCACATTCCAGGATGTCTGGCTCTAGGTGAGTGATCAGAACTTTGTGATTATCTGGGTCATGAAGATCTTTTTTGTACAGTTCTTCTGTGTATTCTTGCCACCTCTTCTTAATACCTTCTGTTTCTGTTAGGTCCTTACCATTTCTGTCCTTTATCGAGCCCATCTTTGCATGAAATGTTCCCCTGGTGTCTCTAATTTTCTTGAAGAGATCTCTAGTCTTTCCCATTCTGTTGTTTTCCTCCTTTACCTATAGCTTTGTATCAACTATACAATCAAAGAAAACTTACAGGGTAAATAAAAATAAACCTACAAAACCAGTACAACTATGATTAAAGCATCACTTTATTGTGACACAGACTTTAATTAATTTTAAAATTATATAACTTTCACAAATATATACATCTTTATTGAGAAAGACAATTGTTTTAATAATCCTCACACAGATTAATAAATTTTAGGAACAAAGATATCCTATTATATATTTATTTCTACTCACTGCTAATGAACTGCTGCACATTAATATTTAAAATATAAGACTGACAATATATCTCCTGACCAAATAGTTGCTGACTCCTGTGTTTGACTTCTTTTCTGGCTGGTATAGCTATACTGCTGTAAACTCTAGAAGATGGTGAGGGACAGGGACGTGTGGTGTACTGCAGTCTAGGGGTCGCAAAGAGTCAGACGCAACTTGGTGACTAGTCACCAACAACAGCTATACCGCAGTGTGACAGATAAGGACTCATTTCTCCCACTGTTCCTCTCTGTATGTACCATTGTAAAACCTTCTTGGCCTCTACCTGTCATGAGGGCATCATTCATGCATTAAGTCCACCTACGTTCTCTTCCTGTTAGCGTAAGACTCAGTAGTACATTACTGTACTGCAATTTCCTGATGTCAAATCATAACCTCAATGTTATGTTTATTAAATGTCAGGACTCTGAAGTTTTATTCTATTAAAATATTTTTAAGGGTGAATTTTTACTACAAAGCAGTTTTGTTCTTATAACTGACAAAAGATCCAGAGCAATAATAGTGAATGACTGCAACATTCAGTGCCCATGTTTGTGTATGTACGCAGTCACTCAGTGTGTTCAACTCTTTGTGACCCCATGAACTCTGCCAGGCTCTTCTGTCCATGGAATTTTCTAGGCAAGAATACTGGAATGGGTTGGGATTTCCTTCTCCAATGTTTGTATATGTTAGAGGCAAATGATCACTTTAACCACTAGTACTTTAAATGGTCACTGTAATCAACAGGTCATAAACATATGTGCTGCTGCTGCTGCTAAGTCGCTTCAGTCGTGTCCGACTCTGTGCGACCCCAGAGACGGCAGCCCACCAGGCTCCCCGTCCCTGGGACTCTCCAGGCAAGAACACTGGAGTGGGTTGCCATTTCCTTCTCCATAAATATATGTAGAAGTATCCAAATAAAAGGTGATCATCTAGACAAATCTAAATGTGCTTATATTATTCTCATAATGACACTGAGATGGGAATTGATTTATCCCTATTTCACAAGTGAGGACACTGAAAAGTTAAATGACTATTCTAAGATCACACAGCCAGGAAGTAGCAGAGCCAGGATTCAGGCCTCAGTTGTCTGGCAAGTATCAATGTTCTTAGTCACTGGCGGTAACAGTTGGAAGGACAGTAATGTCAGCACAGCTGCATTCGTTAGTTTCTTAAATGCACAGGCTTATTTTTCTACGTGCCCTTTTTTAATGAAAAATATACAGAAATAGAATTTTTAAAATTACTGTTAATGAATGCCTACTTAATTGTGGGCACAACTAATGTATTTTTTTTTCACTAAAATAAAATCTTTCCTTTTTTCAAGAAAATAGAGTAAGCAAATTTATTGTTTGACTAATCAGGCTGTATAGAACTCACTGGACAAAAATATGTGTGTGTGTGTGTATTCTATTGTAAAGCCAAGTATCTTATTTCAAAGGCAACCCTAATTGAAAAGAGTCACTGGAGCTTCTTATATTGATTGTAAATATAGCAATTTCCATTTGAGAATATACTTCAAAGTCTTCCTCAAAGCTACCATTTTTTAAAGTTGTTCATTCATTGACTTGTTTGCTTATCCATCCATTTGACATTTAAAGAAAACATTTTTCTTATTATAATAGTAATGCATATTCATTACAGAAATTTGAAAAATCCATTAAAGTACAAAGAAGGGAATGAAAATCCCCTTCTCCCTTCTGTACCCAGAGCTAATGACTATTTTGTACCTGGTGCGTGTTCCTTCATAAAGATACCCTGATATGGGTGGGCCCCTTAGGCAGCCTTGCTGTTTGCCTCTCAGCAGGACTCAGCACCTGATTGTCACCCCTCAAAGAAAATCTACCTTTACAAAGTACAAGATAAAAGTAAATATTTTGCTGAAATTTTCAGGAGGAGGCAGAGAAGAAGAACAGTATAGCTTGCACAGAAAAACTCAATAGAGAATCTCCATTAGATATTCGGGTTCTCTGCCACATCCCTCGATGCTATTAACTGCCAACTGCCATAGTTCCTTGCTCATCGTTAATCCCGCCACACACAACCCAGCCTGTCCTGGGCTTCAGCCCCTCTTCTCTGCGCTTTCTCTCACAGATCTCTCCACTCAGTAAGTAAGGGCTCATCTTAACACCCTCCAGGTAGCACTAGTGGTAAAGAACCCTCCTGCCAATGCAGATGCAAGAGACGTGGGTTCCATCCCTGGTTGGGAAGATCTCCTGGAGGAGGGCATGGCAGTCCACTCCGGTATTCTTGCCTGGAGGATCCCATGGACAGAGATCCTGGCAGGCTACAGTCCATGGGGTTGCACAGGGTCCGACACGACTGAAGCGACTTAGCACGCCTGCATCTTTATACGCCAGCACGGGTCTGCAAGATGCACTTGTTGATTTGTTGTTGTTGTTGTTACTTATAATGGATAAATGTTATACATTATAAGTAACAAATGTTGCTTATACTTACTTTTTTCTTGTCTCAGATATATATGCACACACATATTATCTATGCATTTTAAGAATCTGTACCTGCTATTCTTTGATTTTTCTTCCACACAATATATTTTATTTTCCTTTACAATTAAATGTTCTTTATAAGCATGGTTTTTAATAGGTCATCTATCAGAAGACTTCATTATCTGATATCTTATAATGTCTTTGACCCCTATTTCACTGTTGGGTATTTTGCTTGTTAATAATTTTTCTATTACATATGGCACTACAATAAACATCCCATATATCTCTTTTCTTTGTGCTCATCTCTATTTTATCAAATTAACTCTTTAAACTTGGAATTTGAGTCAGATTGAATGACCATTGGGAAATTGATTATAAATTGCCCTCCAGACAAGTGTTAGCATGAAACACTCATTGAAGACGTTAAATACCAGGCACCATGCTACCTACTGAGGATTCAAAAATATGTAAAATGTATTCCCTGTTATTAAAGAGCTTATAGTTGAGTATTTGCTTTAATTAGATGGTGGCTCCTGCTACTGTCTCTGAAAAGTGTATTTGAATTTCCACTCAGTGAAATGGTTGAGAAGCTGCTGGCTCTAATCCTAAATTTAAAAAAATTATGTGTATGTATATATATATATATATATATATATATATTTATACACCACTCTATTCTTAAAGTCAAATAAACTTTCATATACAATGTTTGCCAGCATCTAAAGCTATGGGCATATAAAATAGCTTTTGCCTTAGCCCCCAGATTATAATTTTTAAAAATGTATTACTTTTTATTTATGGATTAAAAATTATTTTCATTTGATCTTGAAGAGGAAATCATTGTTTTGTTCATATGTATATATTATATATAAAAACTAGCATTTTAAAACTTGGTTACAAATGAATGGACATTGATTAAACTCATGGACTTTGAAGAGTCAGCTGAAATGTACTTCACATTTGTTTTCTCCTTGTGTCTGGACATGGTAAACATTTACAGCCATTTTCAAGAGTACCAGAATGCAAGGGACATGAGACGGGGTGGACAGAAATGCATTAACCTCTGGGAAAGGCTGAATAACAGTGATTTCCCAGATTAGTAGAAGGGTAATGTAAACTGGCAAATATTGTACAATTACATTCAACTCTATGAATAGAATTTTAAGTCAGTTCTTATCGCCAACATGTTTAGGCAGAATCATGTGTTATGTGCTGTCTGTAATCATCTCTTACAAATGCAAAGGGACAGAATTCACATTTATGGTCTGAATTTGGTAGTTAAAAGAGACTTTTTGTGCAAATAAGGCTGCTAAACAATCTAAATGACAATAGAATTCTTTAAAGACTTTACAATGCGTAATTGATGGATAGCAAAGGTGGGCCTTGGAGAAGGCAATGGCACCTCATTCCAGTACTCTTGCCTGGAAAATCCCATGGATGGAGGAGCCTGGTGGGCTGCCCGTCTATCGGGTCGCACAGAGTCAGACACAACTGAAGTGACTTAGCAGCAGCAAAGGTGGGCCTACCAACAGCCAAGCTTTTAGATGCCCTTCTCCTTCCTTTGTTTCTCATTTTAGGTGACTAAATGGTCCTTATTTTTCTAAATGTGACAGCACTTTTCTTAGGCCTGAATTGGAGATAGTTATTTTAAGAGGATTTAAAAAATCACTTGACTGTGTGGATCACAATAAATTGTGGAAAATTCTGAAAGAGATGGGAATACCAGACCACCTGACCTGCCTCTTGAGAAATCTGTATACAGGTCAGGAAGCAAAAGTTAGAACTGGACATGGAACAACAGACTGGTTCCAAGTAGGAAAAGGAGTACATCAAGGCTGTATATTTTCACCCTGCTCATTTAACTTATATGCAGAGTACATCATGCGAAATGCCAGGCTGGATGAAGCACAAGATGAAATCAAGACTGCTGGAAGAAATATCAATAACCTCAGATACACAAATGACACCACCCTTACGGCAGAAAGCAAAGAAGAACTAAAGAGCCTCTTAATTAGAGTGAAAGAAGAGAGTGAAAAAGCTGGCTTAAAACTCAACATTCAGAAAATGAAGATCATGGCATCCGGTCCCATCACTTCATGGCAAATAGATGGGGAAACAATGGAAACAGTAACAGACTTTATTTTTTTGGGCTCCAAAATCACTGCAGATGGTGACTGCAGCCATGAAATTAAAAGACGCTTGCTCCTTGAAGGAAAGTTATGACCAACCTAGACAGAATGTTAAAGAGCAGAGACATTACTTTGCCAATAAAGGTCCGTCTAGTCAAGGCTATGGTTTTTCCAGCGGTCATGTATGGTGTGAGAGTTGGACTGTGAGGAAAGCTGAGCACCAAAGAATTGATCCTTTTGAACATTGGTGTTGGAGAAGACTCTTGAGAGTCCCTTGGACTGCAAGGAGATCCAATCAGTCCATCCTAAAGGAGATCAGTCCTGGGTGTTCATTGAAAGGACTGATGTTGAAGCTGAAACTCCAATACTTTGGCCACCTGATGCAAAGAGCTGACTCATTTGAAAAGACCCTGATGCTGGAAAAGATTGAGGGCAGGAGGAGAAGGGGACGACAGAGGATGAGATGGCTGGATGGCATCACCAACTCAATGGACATGACTTTGGGTAAAGTCTGGGAGTTGGTGATGGACAGGGAGGCCTGGCACGTTGCAGTCCATGGAGTTGCAGAGTCGGACATGACTGAGTGACTGAATTGAACTGAACTGAACTGAAGAGTAAGGATAAAGGCAGATTTAATTTTAACAGCTCCACCACTATGACATACACAATACCTTACATTTTGAAAGAACTTACTACACTCAAAAGGAAAAGAAATATGTGGGTTTTGTGTGTACAGTGGCTTACACAAAATGATTATCATTTGCTCTCTGGAAATGAAATCCATCTTGGTCTTAAATTCTTATATTTCTTCACAGAGTTGAAATGCCATTTGAAGGCATTCAGAAATTTAAAGTAACTGATTTAACAACCTTGGACAAAGAGAGCATGTCTGAAAGTTTGTCTCAATGTTTGGCTTGACCTAGGAGAGTTTCTCTGAGACTTATTTTCTAAACAGTACCCTAGCACCTTGGGCCAGCAAAATGGCCTTTAAGCTTGAGTGAACAAGGTATTTCTTTTCCTCTATTGCAAAGCTTCACTATTTCATCTTTTCAAACTCTTTTACTGCACTCAGTGAGGAATTATATTGACAAGGGTAGAATTTATCTCCTAGAGGAGAATGCTATGCTTCTGTTAAGTGCTAATATAACATTTATGTGTTGGTACCTTAATAACAGCCCCAGCTTACCTAATGAAAGTTGAAAGCAAACAGTACTCTCTGAGATTTTATTATGACTGAAGTGACTGCAATTTGAGGCAAATTATCCCTATTTTTGTTCCCATATCAAAAACAGCGATGCTAAAGCAATTGCTACATGTTTGGTATGGAATTAGGTTCCACTCTCATTAATCTACAAGGAAGAGCATTTTTCATGTAAACAGCTCACGAGGGTCAGAGAGAAGAGCTGTTTCTGTGAAAAATGCTTGTCAATAACTTTGTGAGTGAATTTTGAAATAAAGTGCCTGTAACCTGTCATTATTCCTTCCTCTCAAAGTCGAGAGTGAGTGGATGAAAATTGAGCATGTGAATTGAAAGCAGGGTGAGTGTTATGGCCTTATCGACTTCAGGTAAAATGACTGTTTTAACTTGTTATTATTTTTCCATTCAGAGGTCAGGCAATGTACAATATTACCAGCATAGACTGCAGTGTAAGCAAATTGGTATACAAAAAGGCTATTACCCACACTCACAAAGCAAAGGAAAGTAGAAGTCACTAATATCAAGTGGGCTTGTGATCTCTACAAAAACGGAACAACCAACAGTGCTTTGAAAGAGAATGGCTCAGTATTTTAAGTATAACGCACTTTGGAGACAAAATATAAACCTGTTTAAATAAAGATGCATATGTTTAGAAAGCAGTGACCATTTTTAAAATCACATATTAATCTTAGTTGTTTTTCAAAGGAATTATGGGACCTAAATGCTGAGTGTTAGCACCTCAACTATATGTCACCTTAAATCTTTTTTCTGCCTAAAATCATCTTTTTTAAAAAAATCTTTACTTATTTATTTTTGGCTGTGCTGGATCTTCATTACTGCAGGGCTTTTCTCTAGTTGTGGCAAGCAGGGTCTACTCTTCAGTTGTGGTACACAGGATTCTCATTGCAGTGGCTTTTCTTGCTGCAGAAGCACAGGTTCCAGGGGAAATGGGCTCAGTATTTGCAGCTCCCAAGCTGTAGAGCGTAGGGGCTCAGTAGCTGTGGTCCACAGGCTTAGTTGCTCCACAGCATGTGGGATCTTCCCAGATCAGGGATCGAACCCATGTTTCCTGAATTGGCAAACAGACTCCTATCCACTGAGCCACTAGAATCCCCTAAGATCATCTCAAAAGTAATAGGCTGTTGAGTTTTTGAAGTATATCCGATATATTCTTATCAAAAGAAAAATATTGCTGTGGTTTTCCTTTTCACCTAGAAAAAAAAAAAAAATCAATGAGACTTCAGTACACCAAAAACCCTTTCCTTGTTTTCTAAATTTTTATTTCTAATTCTGACAGTTTAAGAATAGTGTGGCTCTTTCAGGTATGCAAGGAAACATCTTTTCTCCAAGTAATCTCAAGCCCATGGAAAGTATACATTTAATACTATTGTTCAAACACCTTATCTTTTCTGTTTCAGAAAACCATCTAGCGTTTTTGTCTTTAATACTGATTTTTCCATTACAGACTCTATTGGTCAGAAAATGAGCAGATTGGCTTAGAAATTAAAAGAGGTTATAGAAGGATTCAATGATCGAAACCAAATTTAGGAGGAGAAAGGATTACAATAGAATTTTGAAGACATGTTCATATGCCTATTCAGCAGATTTTCCCCCAAATATCAAAGGTTTGCATTCTTTTATTTCTAAAAAAGTTTTTCCTGCTTCAAAATAATTATAATAACCTAAGATAAATATATTGGCATTTCTTTGCTTTGTGTTTCCTCAGTCTGTTTCTTTAAACAGATGTTTACTACCTGGACATTGTGACAAGCATGATAATACAATAACCTCAAGCTCCATGGAGGCAAAGGTTTTTATCCACTTCTGTTCAGCAACATACCCTAACCACCTAAACCAGGACCTGGCACACAGCAGACATCTGACTGATATTTGTTGAATGCTGAATAGACATGATTGGGGCTTGCACAGTGTGTTTAAGAGGCTGTGAGTAGGTCAGGGAAGACTTTTCCCAGAGAAACATAGGTCTAACATTCAGGAATACTGACGTGATTAAACTAGAGAAAGTTGGAACAGAGCCTTAAGTATCAGAAGAGCAGAGAATTCCAAAACTGAAGTTAGCAGAAAGAAGACCACCTGCTGTTAATTCTACGTGGCTCGAGCTACAGAGTCGGGGTAGGGCAGACAGTTGTTTGAAGCACACAGGGGCCAGACCTGAAAGGCCTCAGAAGCCATGCTAAGGAGTTTGACGTTAGGTCAAAAGCCACTGAATGATATTAACCATAAAAGGGCTTTTAAAAAACTGATGTATCTTAGAAAAAGATTACTCTGGCTGAAGTATAACAGATGGATTGAAGAAGATTGGAATTGGTGAGACCAGTTAGGTCTCAGAAATCTAAGCAACATGTAAATGACAGTGGTCTAAATTAAAATCAAAGTAAGGGCACAGAAATAAATAGGCATATTTTCAGTGATTTAAGGAGTTAAAAATGACAAGACTTGTGACTGCTTCGAATGAAGTAGGGAGAAGCTACAGAAGACAGAAAAGACAAGGACAAGACTCTGCTCTCCAACTTTGGGCCACAGAATGGATAAATGCCATTTCCCAAGATGAGGCAACTGTATTTGGTAGAGAGGATGGCACATTTATTTTTGGACGTGCTGAGATGTTTAAAGTATCAAGTTGTTGTAATCTTGGTTTCTGTACCGATTTTCTTTTTCCTACACTCCCAATCTAGACTTGCACAAATCCATCACAAATGAACAAAACAAACCTAAGGACCTATCGGAGTAGTTATGAGCCTACTTTTCTCACAACAACACAATTTGTATTTTTCAATATAAAAATATTCTTCTTCCCCAAAAATGTCTTTTTCAAACACAAAGGAATGCAAAGAGTAAACTGTTTCTAAGACTTAATTGTAACTATCCTGAATGGTGACTAAGAAATGAAAAGCATGACACCATAAACAAAGGCACACAAATGAGGTACTGTTCCCTTAAGGAGTTAATGTCGAGTGTTATCTGTACAGGTAAATATACTTCAATAGTTTTGCATTTATAGTTGTATGACATGCAGGAACTAACATTATAAGTTGAGCTGAATGTATATAGGCCCATGTATGCGTTTGAATATAATATGATTTTTAATCTTTTCTCTCTCTTGATTCCACCAAAGACATTAAAATGAAGACTCAAAATGCAAACATATATGATAGGGCTCCTAGTTTGTATTGTAATCATGGGCAAAAATAATTAATTAATTAATTAAGAGCTAGTAAACAAAAATATGTTATATGTCACCTGTATTTCAACCTGTTTCCATTTATTACATAACTATTTAATTTACTAAATTCTTGCTCAAGTGTGTATATGTGAACCTAATATGGTTTCCAAATTATAGCAGATCTATTCTGATGTCAACCTCCTGCTTTTATTTTTTTTAATTTCTAGGAAGAACACGAGTGTTGTGGCAATGCCAGGGACACAGGTAGCACCCTGGTGGTGGCGGTAGTTCCCTATCTTTCCAGAGATGCTGCTGTTGAATGGCATGTCATTGTGGTGGCAGATGAGCCATCTAGAGGGAAGCATTTTGCTTTGAATAAAATATCTGGTGGTCTTCAAATTGAATGTAAAGCTATGATTTCTAATCCTGCTTCTAGTTCATCTTTCTTCATTGCTTTAAGGTAGATGCCGCCCCCAATTTCCTCACCTGATTTAAACAGAACTCCAGAAGATCTGATGACTGTGTTTGTACAAGCAAGGAGAAGGCTCTCTGAAGACAACCAACCTGCACCACTGTGTTTTAGAATAAGACAGCATTAATGCCAAAAAAAGACAGCGTCAATGCCCATTTACTGCAAGTAGGTAACAGAACTATTAGAAAGATGAAAGGAAAGTACAGACTCTAGAATCACATCATGTATGCTTGTCAGAAAGAGAATTTGAGAGAGAAAGAGAGCTGAATAACATGAGTAACGTAAGTAGCATGGGAGACTACTGGACTGCCAGTCTAGTTAGTGAGGGTGAATGTAAGATTGGAAACGTGAACCCACTCTTTCCTCTATTGATCTCAGCTCTCTTATGCCTTTTGTGTTAACCTCTCACAGTCCTATAAATGATTGTAGTGTTTAAAGATATTTTTCTTCTATATAACCCTCTTTGTTATATTCCAAACCATACTGTACACTTTAAACATTTATCCGTACATATTAGTGAATAGGTTTGTGTACACAATACCATAAATACTATACTTTAGGGATGACCTATGGGATTTAAGGGCTTCCCAGGTGGCACTCAACATAAAGAACCTGCCTGCCAATGCAGGAGATGAAAGAGACACAGGTTTGATCCCTGAGTTGGGAAGATCCCTTGGAGGAGGGCATGGCAACCCACTCCAGTATTTTTGCCTGGATAATCCCACAGACAGAGGAGTCTGATGGGCTACAGTCCATCGGGTCACACAGAATCGGACACAACTGAAGCAACTTAGCAAACATGCATGCATGGGATTTAGACTAACCTAAACAGAAGCAGAAGATATTAAGAAGAGGTGGCAAGAATACACAGAAGAACTGTACAAAAAAGAGCTTCACAAACCAGATAATCACGATGGTGTGATCACTCATCTACAGCCAGACATCCTGGAATGTGAAGTCAAGTGGGCCTTAGAAAGCATCATTACAAACAAAGCTAGTGGAGGTGATGGAATTCCAGTTGAGCTCTTTCAAATCCTGAAAGATGATGCTGTGAAAGTGCTGCACTCAATATGCCAGCAAATTTGGAAAACTCAGCAATGGCCACAGGACTGGAAATGGTCAGTTTTCATTCCAATCCCAAAGAAAGGCAATGCCAAAGAATGCTCAATTGCACTCATCTCACACACTAGTAAAGTAATGCTCAAAATTCTCCAAGCCAGGCTTCAGCAATACGTGAACCATGAACTTCCTGATGTTCAAGCTGGTTTTAGAAAAGGCAGAGGAACCAAAGATCCAATTGCCAATAGCTGCTGGATCATTGAAAAAGCAAGAGAGTTCCAGAAAGACATCTATTTCTGCTTTATTGACTATGCCAAAGCCTTTGACTGTGTGGATCACAATCAACTGTGGAAAATTCTGAAAGAGAAGGGAATACTAGAGCACCTGACCTGCCTCTTGAGAAACCTATATGCAGGTCAGGAAGCAACAGTTAGAACTGGGCATGGAACAACAGACTGGTTCCAAATAGGAAAAGGAGTATGTCAAGGCTGTATATTGTCACCCTGCTTATTTAACTTACATGCAGAGTACATCATGAGAAATGCTGGGCTGGAAGAAGCACAAGCTGGAATCAAGATTGCTGGGAGAAATATCAATAACCTCAAATATGCAGATGACACCACCCTTATGGCAGAAAGTGAAGAGGAATGAAAAAGCCTCTTGATGAAAGTGAAAGAGGAGAGTGAAAAAGTTGGCTTAAAGCTCAACATTCAGAAAACGAAGATCATGGCATTTGGTCCCATCACTTCATGGGAAATAGATGGGGAAACAGTGGAAACAGTGTCAGACTTCATTTTTTGGGGCTCCAAAATCACTGCAGATGGTGACTTCAGCCATGAAATTAAAAGACGCTTACTCCTTGGAAGGAAAGTTATGACCAACCTAGATAGCATATTCAAAAGCAGAGACATTGCTTTGCCAACAAAGGTCCTTCTAGTCAAGGTTATGGTTTTTCCAGTGGTCATGTATGGATGTGAGAGTTGGACTGTGAAGAAGGCTGAGTGCCAAGAATTGATGCTTTTGAACAGTGGTGTTGGAGAAGACTCTTGAGAGTCCCTTGGACTGCAAAGAGATCCAACCAGTCCATTCTAAAGGAGATCAGTCCTGGGTGTTCATTGGAAGGACTGATGCTAAAGCTGAAATTCTAATACTTTGGCCACCTCATGGGAAGAGTTGATTCATTGGAAAAGACCCTGATGCTGGGAGGGACTGGGGGCAGGAGGAGAAGGGCACGACAGAGGATGAGATGGCTGGATGGCATCACCAACTCGATGGACATGAGTTTGAGTGAACTCCAGGAATTGGTGATAGACAGGGAGGCCTGGTGTGCTGTGATTCATGCGGTCACGAAGAGTTGGACACAACTGAGCGACTGAACTGAACTGAACTGAATGTGAATCTGACTCTGTATACATTACAAACTGCAAGCCAAGGTCTCATTCCCAAAACCAAGTCTGACTCAAAAGGGAGCCCCATTATTTGTGTTCCAAAGGTATTTTACTAATCTGGCTTTGATTTATCCATCTAAGAGACAGAAACTACCAATGTGCACTTGGCATATTTCACCATGTGGCTGGCTACCTCAAACAGGAGGTCTGAACCAAAGGGCACTTTATTCTCATTGAGTCATGGTCAAGAGTCAGAACTAGTATCTGACCAACTGGTTAACTTCCAATTTGGATTGCAATGGGAAGTTCTCACTCTTCCTGGGCCCGTGGAAGTGCTCCCTCTTCCAGACCCATGGAAGTTTTGGTTTTCTTTGGACCAGCCTCATATAAATAAGACTGACTGAATTTGATTCAGAGTGGTCAATCCAAATTTGATATACTATTCCTTTATTGTATTAGCTTAAATTGTGTGCAAAGCACCTCAGTGGGTTTTCAATGCAGTTGGACCTCAGGCCTTGGGGTAGGTGAATTTGAATTCATTATTTGCAAATTGAATTGTGTTTTGAACATTTTATGGAAGTTAGCTTTTAAAATGCATTATTTCTTGTGTCAGATAGTTCTTAAGTAAGGTGAATAATTCCCTGCTCATTTATCTTTTGTTTAAGCACAGATTTTAATGTATAGAATCTGTCTAAATCAAGAAAGTTTCTAATATCTAACTAACATCTTTTCTTCAGTTTGTTGTTGATTGTTTTTTTGTAGACTAAACAGAGTAAAAACAATTGCATCACAACAGTCCTGTGGTATTAATATTTCTCTATAATATGGGGAAGAGAGCAAGTCACAGGTGGTTCTGATCACCATGCCAAGAGCGGTCATTTGGTTCCTTAGGGGATGGTAAGGTATAGAATCCTCGGTATCGGCATTCTGAGTCCATTTCCTTTTCGCTACTCCAGGGTATGCTACAAGAAGGGGAAATAGGTGTATGGAAATTAAAGAAGTGGCTGCTTCCACATGTCATTAGAAAGCCTACCATAGCTTTGAAATTGGCTCATAAAGGGAAAAACAGAGACTATACTAATAAATTCAGTGCCTAATGAGCATAACTAAATCTTTTTTGCAGCCTTGAGATTTCCATAGTTTAATCCTTTGTGAAATAAAATGCACCATAATGGCCATCACAAGCCACCTTGGGACAACTCTAGTTTTGGAGAAATACTTACTACATACGCCTTCATAAAAATACTTCTGGGCATATCTCTTTGTACCTGTATGTTAGCATTTAAGGGCAGGGTCTATACATTCACATTTTATGAATATGATATGAAACATTAATCTGGATTAATTTAATAATGTAAAAGATGGTACTCTAAAGTCCCAGTATCCTATTTTCCCCTATGTAACCTGAAGCGATATTAAAAGGAAATTCAACTTGACATTCTTTAATATATTTAAAACATAAGACAAAGAAAGCAATGAAAACACAGCAAAGAACAAGCTCCTCTCATCAGGAAGGAAAGATCAAACATAGAGCCAAACAGAATATGATGGCTTATTCTATAAGGATTAGTTTTAGAGGAAAAAAAAAATCACCTGGTTAAATGTATTTCCTTTCTGCAGCATGCCTACTTGATTGGACAATGCACAACATCATGATATTTTTTGAATAAATTATACTCATTTTGTTTGAACAAGAAATTTAACATATATTTAAAGAGTACAGTTCTGCAGGGAAGAGGAACTGTGCTGAGCTATGCGTTATACTAATGGCACAGGGTGTAGAATGAGTCATCACGGTTTTTATTTATTCATTCATCCTTAGATCCTTTTAAAAGTCTCCAAGGCCCTAACGACCATCATCATTATCATCAGTAAAAACTGCTTTCTGGTGAAAAGGCAATAGGCATTAAATTTAGAGGCAGCATTAAATTATCAGTAGAGAGGACCTGAAATAGTACTACGTGCTTATTCCAGGACACAGTATACTGAAAGTTCACAGCACCAGTCAGGCACTCATCTTTATAAAGTCTGAGATTAAGATGTTCTCTTCTCCTTTATAAGACAGTGTCATTTAGCCCAGGAGAAAATAAAGGCCAGTTGCTATGCTCCAATGTCAAACACTGTAAGTCCAAAGAATGTCATAAGAAGATTCTTAATTATAAAGAAAACTTTAAGAATTATGAGTATCAAAACTTTAGTTCCTTGCAGGTATTAAATAAACACTGTCCACTGAGTGAAAAAGTCAGTAAGAAGTGTTTTGAACTAAACCTTGTTAAGTCCTTTCTATCTCAGAAGAATTTTAAATATTCCATCATCAGTCAGCAAACATAATAGAGGCTTTACTCCTCTGGGTAATCTCCAGCACCAGATTCAAAGAGTCAAATTCCACTCATCTGCTCATCTGGTGATGAACTTAGTGTGTCATCTAAAAACAGGGAAAGTCAGTACCTTGTGATCAATCCAGAAGGGCTTCCCAGGGGGCTCAGTGGTAAAGGACACGCCTACCAATGCAGGAGACATCGGTTTGATCCCTAGGTTGGGAAGATCCCCTGGAGGAGGAAATGGCAGCCCATGCCAGTATTCTTGCCTGGAAAACCCCATGGACAGAGGAGCCTGGCCAGCTAGAGTCCATGGGGTCTCAAAGATTCAGACATGACTGAGCAACTGAGCACGAATGCAAGATCAACCCAGAAGACTGTTATGCTTGCCAGTCCCAACCACCTTCCCTTACCCATGGTTCTATCACCATATGGGCAGTTGATGCAGTTCAGAAAGTTATCATGGAAAGAGCAGACCAGAGAAGATGACTGCATTCCTTTGTGGAAACCTTGTTGGTAGTGCAGAGTGCTTTGAATTTTGAGCAAGACTGTTAGAGATTACTCTCTGCTATAAATGGTCCAGTCTGTTAAACTCCCTAAGCGTTATAAAAACAAAAACAACAGACATAAAGCCCTATTATGAAACAAAAGAAGTACCCTATATTGTAAAATATAACTTTTAGTATACTACTGTTGACAGATTTTTCCATCTTCATGAATGTGGTTCTTTTTTTATTTGGTCAAACATTTTTTAATCAAGAGTGACAAGTATCTTTTCGAAAGCAACTGGGAATTTCTTCAATGCCTCAACGTCCTTTTCCATAAAATGGAAATGCCAGCTAAGCTTGTCCACACACAGGGTGCCGACAGTGATCAACTGAGGCAACGTATGTAAAAGCATTCTTGTTCATTGTTAAGTATTGCACCAGTGCAAACTGTTGCTGTTGTGTTTGTCGCTATCCTTCTGAGATTCCTAGTGGCTTTAAAAAGGATATAACTGGGGATTGACTCTGTAGCACATTCTTTAATACATAGGCCTCTGTTTGCCCCTATATTTGAAAGCATAGTTTAAAGATACATTTAGTTTTATTGTTGATCTTTATAAATAAAATTTCCTAGTCCAGACATATACTGAAATAGAAGTCCTCAAAGGGAATTCATGTTCATTCACACTCCTAATTCTTCGATGCTGCTGCTGCTGCTGCTAAGTCTCTTCAATCGTGTCCGACTCTGTGCAACCCCATAGATGGCAGCCCACCAGACTCCCCTATCCCTGGGATTCTCCAGGCAAGAACACTGGAGTGGGCTGCCATTTCCTTCTCCAATGCATGAAAGTGAAAAGTGAAAGTGAAGTCACTCAGTCGTGTCTGACTCTTAGCGACCCCATGGACTGCAGCCTACCAGGCTCCTCCACCCATGGGATTTTCCAGGCAAGAGTACTGGAGTTGGGTGCCATTGCCTTCTCCACCATAGTCCTTCTAAAAAGTGGAAAATACATCCTTCCTTGATCAGAACCTTTCCTTCTATTGCCTTTTGCAAAATGTTTACTTCCCCTAAACTCTTTCTCACTGTGGAGAGTGATAAGATATTCAACGTCCATCATGCCCGGCTTCCCTTACCAGAGCAGACTAGGCAATGCCTTGTCCAAGGTAGCAGGCTTACAGTGGGGTCCCCTGTGGGGAAAGAATCCTACAATTCTGTTTTTCAGTATTCTTTTTGTTGTGATCCTTAACATGCAAAATTCAAGCATTTCCTCATTTTTTAAAAAGAACTTTGAACAAAGCATAGGGAGGGCTTCTTTTGCATTCTCGCTTGTTACTGGAGCATTATTATCATCTTTGTGTATGTGTTTTGTTGTGTATTTGTGTGACTGTTTTTTTCGGTGCTGAAATCCAGGAATTAAATGTTATCATCTTTTTAAACTCTATAAAATGCTAATAGGAGCCTAAGTGAGATGTTGTATTTCTGTGATTAATGATTTGGGGCTGGAAAAATTATTCTTAATTATTGGTTTCAAAAGTAAAATAATGTTTTATATTGGCATCAGTTTTGATGTGTATGTTCAGAATCCAGTAAGGAAGTCCTTTTAATGATGCTTTGACAGTAATTGGACTATTTTTGTTACTATAACACCCAGAGTTATTTGAAATGAGTTATATAAGAGCTAGACTTTATAGACTTACAGAATTTTACTGAACTCTGGCAGTTTTTGAACAATTCAGAACTTTCTAAATCTTGTACACTCTACACACTTCTGGAAGTAAAGTTGCAATTTAGGTTGTTCAAAATTTTAGACTAAGATTAGCTGGCTAGGTAGACTTAGGTCTTCAAATTAATAATCACAATGACTTAACTAAACATGTCTAAGCTAATTAAAAGTTTAAGCTATGTTTGCAGTTAAAATAATTTCTGAACTCAGCATTTGTTTTATTTTACCTTACCAAGAACATGGTAAAATAATCCTCAGAAGAGGTTAAATTGATGCTGGCAAATTCAATTTAATACAGAATCTACAAGTATATTTATAAAGAACTGAAATTTGTAAAATAATTTGAGTTTCAAAACCTGTAGTTATGAAACCTGAAGCTGTAAGAAACAGAGAGCATTTATTGTTAATAATATAATGAAGGGTTCCCCAATGATGCTACCCTCCTTGACAAATTTTACATGGTTTAAAAAAGAAAATTCTTCTCTTCAAAATTAATTTTCATTTCCCAAAAGTAAATCAAAGGGTGTTTTCTGCCAGAGTGAACTATATAAGGTACCTCATAAGGTATTGTTTTAACTGCACAAAACTCAGAACTCAAAATATTTTAGCAAGGGTACAGAGATTAATAACCCCTGCCTATTTGCAATTTAAGTGTTAAAATAAAGCAGGGATATGTAATGAAGGTGTTAGACTGAGAGCTCAGTTTGTGTAGCGACTGTATGGGGGTAATCATAGTAGTCCTAAATGCTAATCTGGAAGACATCTTATAAAGCATTTCTTTATCACACACCCTTTTACTCATCATGAAATAAAATTCATATTTTAAGACCAGACAAGAAATATTTTAACATAAATTTTTTTTCTTTACCCATTTGGGTCTCCTTCTTCTCTAGTGTGCATTGCTGTATGGTCAGGACACTCAAGTTGACTGTTCTCTTGCTCTCTGTGCATTCCCTGCTTGACCAGGCCCTGCTTCACTCACAGGACTATCCAATCCTCTTAATTATGGGGCTTAATTAGTAACTGCCTACGTACTGTTCCCCCTCTGGTTGCTGGTTTCCCTGGTGACTAATGAGCCAACCTGAGGTCCACTCCCCCTATAAAAGGAAGCTTCCCTCTCCCAGGAACAGTGAAGGTGCTGTCGTGTCCTGTTTGTTACCTGCTGAATGCCATGGGATATTGTTCCAGGCCCTCAGCCTCTGACGTTTTAAGACCCCTCAACAGTCTTGAGGCTGAACAACTCCAGGGCTTGCAGGCCTGTGGGGTGCAGCCCAACAACTGGCAAGCCAGCTATGAGGCCAAGGGAACTCTGTGAGTGCCAGGTTGTCAGGAAATAAGAATGGGAAACTAAGTTTTGGGAGTTAATCTGTGTCTGTAAGCAATTATAGACCAGGCTTTAGGGGTTTTAACTCAGGCACAGGCTTATGAATTGGACGTGGCCTGTAACCCAGAAGGGTTTGGCTGGGGTCTGTGACAACAGCAAAATAATAAGAGTACCCTTGGGCTTCTGGTCCCAATTAGGGAAGCAGGCAGAGCAACAATACATTGTGATGGAACAACAGCCATACACATCTACAATGAGTTACAACAGATGGAGGACCTTATAGAAGGCCCACCTGAGTCATGAAGCAAGCCAAAAGAGCATGCAACATATGGGAACCCCGTGGATATGCGTAGCAACCATGGAACTGAATTTACTGGCCAGGAAGTTTGGAATGGGCCAATAAAAATGACAAATGCTGGCATGTCCACCTGCCTTACCACTCCACTGCTGCCAGGCTAATGGAAAGGATAAATGGACTACTTAACAACAATTGAGATGGAATCCTGCCCTCTCAGCTGCGGACCAGGAGGCTAACTCATGTCCTGTGAGCCATAACTGAACATCAGGGCCTACACACCACGTTCACCCAGAGGCAACACCATCCAAGTTCAGCTGTTGACCACCGAAAGACTGTTGCCAACTCTCGGACAGGACAGTAACTCACTTTTGCCCTGACCGCAGGGCTCGTCTACACCAGAGGAGCTCCCTGTAACACAGCCCTGTGACTGGCAGGTAAGTCCCCGGTGGCTCAGGTTTGCCTCCCCATGAGGTTAGGGTTGTAAAGGGACCTCGCCTGTCTTCTACCCAGCCCCACCTAAGACTACTAAGGCAATTAATTGAGGCCCCGCTACTGGAGAAAGGCATCATTATATTAATCTTGTGGTCTGTCATTACACTGCCTTGGCCCTCTATTTGGCCCTGGCTGTGGGGAATGACGGAGAAGGCAATGGCACCCCACTCCAGTACTCTTGCCTGGAAAACCCCATGGATGGAGGAGCCTGGTGGGCTGCAGTCCATGGGGTCTCGAAGAGTTGGACACAACTGAGCGACTTCACTTTCACTTTTCACTTTCATGCATTGGAGAAGGAAATGGCAACCCACTCCAGTGTTCTTGCCTGGAGAATCCCAGGGATGGGGGAATCTGGTGGGCCTCTGTCTATGGGGTTGCACAGAGTCGGACGCGACTGAAGCGACTTAGCAGCAACAGCAGTGGGGAATGAGGGTGGACAGGCAGGATGGTGCTGCAGACCAGGACAAAAGCCCCAGGCAGGGCTGGTATTATCTCAGAGTGCTGTTACTGCTTGTATTTTGCTTAATAGTCATGATTTTCCCATACTGTTCCTCTTAAGCATCTTGCCTGTAGTCCATAGTCTGAGCAAAGGGAATCTGTTCATGGACTGGGCGACAACCGTGGCTTCACTGAAGAATGAATCTGATTGCTAGCTTGACAGTGAGATGCCATTGTCGTCTTCCTCTGGACTTCTGTGAAAAATTGACTTGATACTCTTTAGCTGTTGGTGTCTGTAGTGCATTTGTGGTATTTGGTTTCTGTGCACCTCCACATACCTGACTGTGGCGGAAGAGGGGTGGACCAAGATTGTAAGAGTCAGGGAGGGTAAGTAGGGGTGGAGCGTGTGGTCAGGCCGTTCAAGCTGGCTATTCTCTTGCTCTCCATGCATCCCCTGCTTGACCAGGCCCTGAGTCACTCACGTGACTATCCAAACCTATTAATCATAGGGCTTAATTAGTAACTGCCTATGTGCTTGCCCCGGAGAAGGCAATGGCATCCCACTCCAGTACTCTTGTCTGGAAAATCCCATGGACGGAGGAGCCTGGTAGGCTGCAGTCCATGGGGTCGCTAAGAGTGGGACACGACTGAGCGACTTCACTTTCACTTTTCACTTTCATGCATTGGAGAAGGAAATGGCAACCCACTCCAGTGTTCTTGCCTGGAGAATCCCAGGGATGGGGGAGCCTGGTGGGCTGCCGTCTCTGGGGTCGCACAGAGTCGGACATGACTGAAGCGACTTAGCAGCAGCAGCAGCAGCATGTGCTTGCCCTTCACTGGTAACTCATGAGACTACCTGAGGTCAATCTCCCCTATAAATGGAAGCCTCCTAGATGTCTCTCTAGGATCTTTGCCTCTGACATGGATAGGAAATCTTAAAATAAACTGTCAATGTTTCCATCACTGTCTCTGGGCTCTTATTTGGATTTGAGTCTGGGCAACTGCAAGGCTCCCAGACCTGCAGTGGACAGACCAACAGTTGTTCATCTGATTATGCATTAACCAGGCCTCACGATGGCAGAAATACCTGCTCAACTGTAAAGATCAATTTTTTTTTTTCGGGCACTAGCAATATAACTTCACAGAAGGTAGCATTCCTTTCTCAATCTTGCAAAGGGTCAAGATGACCTACCACTCACTTTTGTTCATGCAGAACTTTATGTACAATGCCAATATGTCATTTCCTGTAAAGATACTAATTGTTGTGGAACAGACTGGGTCAGACAGCCTGGAGAAATACTGAGCTGCACCTAATGGAGATTCTTAGCTTAAACACTTACTTATGACCTTATTAATATTACCAGCTGTATTACTTGTATTTCACCCATTTTATTGTTTCTTGCATTACAAATGTGTGACTGAACCTCAGATAAAAATGGAGACTAGCAACTTCAAATGACTGCCCAAATATATAGTTCTATAAGATCAATGATGATAAGAGTGTAACTCTAGATACAGAAGAAGCAACAAGAGAGAACTATTTCCTGGACCATAAAAGACTAGTGAGACCGATGGTCCAGAGGCCTTGTTCTGTTAACAGAACCTAGTCCTGTAATAGCCCACTGAGTAGCTTGTCAATGAAACTGCCCCCTGACTTGGGAATGAGTATTCCTAATGCTATGGGACCAGTTGGTCATCATGAAATGCCTCACAAATCTTGGCCAAAATTAAGTCCAACAGAGGAGGAAATGATAACATAATGTTGCTCACCATCCAGTTCCACAAGACTCATCATTGGCCACAGCAGTTGCTGACTTACAGTACACCCTCAGAAGAATTCAGTGTGATCAGTATGAGGCATCTGTCTTCTGGGGAAATGGCAAAACTGGCCCTTAGGTAGTTAAATATTTTCAGAAGAAAATTTTATGAACCCAGTTTCTTGTATCTTCCCATACACAGAAAAGCACTAACCATTAACTAAAATGCCTGTCCTTCATAAATAGCAGTACACTTCTACCAAGATGTGTGCTTAATTGTGTGTACTCTTTCACCAGAATCTCATATACATTGCCCTCCCCACTAAGCTCTTCAGAAAAGTTCTCAGAGCTTTTTAGTCTCAGCTAAAGACTGTCTCCTGAATTATAATCCTCAGACTGGCTTCATCAGCCCTCACAACTGAGATGGGCCTCACTTAGGAGAAAATGTTATGTATGTAAACTTAGCAAACTGGTAAGTTTGGAGGGAGAGAACAGGTAAATTTATTCCATTATAAAGTAGGGGGGGTCAAGCTCTTTTCTAGAAAATTTATTATAAGATTATTTAAGTAGCAAACACTTATGGTAATAATAGTATAGAATCAATTTTTCAAAAATTCCACTTAATTCAATTTTCCACAGGTGACAGCCCATAAGACCAAAGCCTGGGGTGGTGATGGTTATAGATGAACATTTTGTGTTAAGAGGACATCTTTCAAAAGTTATACTGGATGCTTGGGGCTAGTGCACTGGGACGACCCAGAGTGATGGTATGGGGAGGGAGGAGGGAGGAGGGTTCAGGATGGGGAGCACATGTATACCTGTGATAGATTCATTTTGATATTTGGCAAAACTAATACAATTATGTAAAGTTTAAAAATAAAATAAAATTTAAAAAATAAATAAATAAAGACTTTTTTTATGTTGACAAAAAAAAAAAAAAGTTAACATATATGGTTGGTATTTTTAACTCTTAAACTGACAGTATACCTCATTGCCTCAGCCAAAGCCGAAGGATAGCTATAAGGCATGGAGTGAGAATATTGAATATGACCCTTCTAAAACCTGGCTTTTCTCCCCACCCACACACACAAATAAACCCCACTACATTATGACTGAAAACAGAGTATAGGCAATGAACCTCTTTTTAATACTAGATTGTTAAGATGAATGCATTTAATATTTTAAAACTGGGAAACCATTGCTGACTGCATCGAGGAGGAAATTTCACAGCTGATTCTTAGTTTTTTGTTAAGAAAGCAATGATCTTGGCAAGTTTCATAGTTCAGGCATCAGAACTCTGCTGCTGTTCCAAAAAATAAAAATAAATAATAACTAGTTAAATTAGTGTTTGGGGAAATGGATTAGAGTGTAATGTATGCAAGCAATTAAGCAACACGGACTTGATTCACTGTGATGTCTAAAGTGGCATTTTAAAAAATGAAAGTAGCTAAATTTGGCCCTGATAAAATATATAGCAGCAATGGGTTAGGAATTTTGCAGTTTTGCCCAAAGAGTCCAATCAAACAACCCATATATTAGGTGGCTGTTAACATGCTGGCAGCTGAATTTTTTACATCAGTTTCCAAGGTTGCACAGTAATTACATCTACTGTGAGTCATTTTTGCAGCATATTTTATAAAACTTTTACAGGTTTGCTGGGAAGGGATTATTCAAAGTCACCTTTTATAGATTCTGCCATGAATATTAGACAGTTCTTTGAAAATGTTAGTGTTTACCACTTCCATTGCTTCTGGTTTAAGCCTAGTTGGCATTTGAGAGTTTATGTATGAGTGGAGCTTCCTTTTCTGTGTAGACCTGCTGTTCCCTAGCATTGCTAGTTTATGTTCCCACTGAGCTGCTGCCAGGATAAAATAAATCCAGTTGCCTTTTGCTGCTCAAGGCCAGCCTAGCAACCATGGAAAGAATTAGTTGCTCTGAGCACTTGTCCTTGGATGTCATTGGAAGGTAGTGATGTGCAGTTTCATGGTCAATACAGTCCACAGAGAGTGTGTTCATTTGAATGGCTGACTAATTTAGATTTAATATTTTGGTCCTTGCTCTTTATTCTTACTCTCAATTATATCCAGCCAGTGCCCAAAGATGTGTTGAAGACTGTGATTGGATAAATTACTTTGCATAACATTTAGATCCACTGATTATGGATAAATAACTTAGCATTACATTAGGTCCATTGCTTATTAAGTCATTTGTGCTTTAGTTTATTCTATTTACATTAGCACATTTTCACACCTGAGTGAAAAGTCCTGGTTGTTTCAGGTTAATATTTTAAACATACTCTTATATTTCATGGATGATATTGCATTCATTTTAGAATATTAAAGCCTGGTGAGAAATTTATTACATTTTGGAGATGGTGCATGATCTTCTTGGGAGCTGATGTCAGTTTTGGAATTTAGGATGGAGGAAGATAAATGTCAGGAAAGCTGGAGCTCCTTGGGAAGCTGAAAGGAGGGAAGGAAGCACACTGGTCTTCTCCACTGGAGTCATCAGCAACCTCAGCACCATCTTCAGCAAAGCTCCAATGAGGTGTGTTCACTCTAGTTCAAAAGATGTGGGGCTGTGAAGATTGTGGGTGAGCAGTAGAACCAGTCTGTGCTCTCACTCAAGGATCCAAAAAAACATGTAATTTTGTTTTAAACACCTAGTTTCTCACATTATTTTTATGAGAATGGTTGTTGAGCTCTGCTGATACTCTAACTTGCCAGTCTGAATCTTCTTGTCTTTCAAAAAACTAGTCCTGGCTATTGTGCCATTTGGATCTTTTTCTTTTCATTCAAAGAAGAACAGATTTTGAAAATAGATTTCAAACTTTAATGTTTGTAATTAGCAATGTCAGTATCTTTGGAAACTTCATTCAGCACATCTATTGAATGTTTATTCTTTAGTGGGATCTCTTCTGAGCATTGGGGATTCAGGGCTAAACTGATCTCAGAACAACTAAAAGACCTTGATCTCATCGGGCTTCTATTCTGGTGGAAGAAAAAGGTGATAAAGAAATTATTATAAGTGCAATGGAGGTAAATAGAGCAGATCAAGGGAGAAGGGAAGATAGGGTAGTAGCTATTTTAGATTCGGTGCTCAAGTGAAACTTTTGTAAACTGTGCCATTTGAGCAGAGACCTAAAAGAAGTGAGGATGGAAGTGTTGCAAAACCCTGGAAGAATAGCATATCAGAGGGAATAATGAGCTCCCACAAAGATCCCAGAACAAGAACTAGATTGGTGGATTTAGAAGAAGCAAATGTAGTAAGAGTTAAGAAAACAAAAAATTAGAAGGAAGTAAGGATAGGGATACAAACAGTGGTAAGATCATAGAGGACCTTCAAGGTCCACATAGGTAAACTAGTACAGCCACTATGGAGAACAGTGTGGAGATTCCTTAAAAAACTGGAAATAGAACTGCCTTATGATCCAGCAATCCCACTGCTGGGCATACACACTGAGGAAACCAGAAGGGAAAGAGACACGTGTACCCCAATGTTCATCGCAGCGCTGTTTATAATAGCCAGGACATGGAAGCAACCTAGATGTCCATCAGCAGATGAATGGATAAGAAAGCTGTGGTACATATACACAATGGAGTATTACTCAGCCATTAAAAAGAATACATTTGAATCAGTTCTAATGAGGTGGATGAAACTGGAGCCTATTATACAGAGTGAAGTAAGCCAGAAGGAAAAACACCAATACAGTATACTAACGCATATATATGGAATTTAGAAAGATGGTAACGATAACCCTGTATACGAGACAGCAAAAGAGACACTGACGTATAGAACAGTCTTATGAACTCTGTGGGAGAGGGAGAGGGTGGGAAGATCTGGGAGAATGGCATTGAAACATGTAAAATATCATGTATGAAACGAGATGCCAGTCCAGGTTCAATGCACGATATTGGATGCTTGGGGCTGGTACACTGGGACGACCCAGAGGGATGGTGTGGGGAGGGAGGAGGGAGGGGGGTTCAGGATGGGGAACACATGTATACCCGTGGTGGATTCATTTTGATGTTTGGCAGAACTGATACAATTATGTAAAGTTTGAGAATAGAATACAATTAATTTAAAAAAAAAAAGAAAAAAAAGAAAATAAAATCCAACAGGTAGGTTGGATTCATTCTGAACATCCTAAGTTACCATAGTAGTTTTCAGGCAGAAGTAACATTTTCTGATTTAACCTTTCTAAACAATGTCTCTGCCTGCTGTGTGGAGAATATTGGGTTGGTTTAGGGGATGGAGATACGAAAGTGGAAGCAGAGGACCCATTAGGAGACTTTGCAATAGCTTATGCTAAAGATGTAAGTATCTTGAGCTAGGTTAGTAGCACTTGAGGTGGTAAAAAATGGTCAAGATTCAGGAAATATTTTGAAGGAAGACCTGATAGGATTTGTTGGTGAATTAGGATGAGGAATGGTGTGTCTGGTGGTGGTGGTGCTGGTGGTGGTGGTCGGAGGGAGTGGAGCACTGGTAAAGAGTCAAGGATGCCTCCTGGCTCTCTGGCCTAAACAAGTAGATTCCTACTGGTGCATCTTATCAAAATGGGGTAGACTGGAGAGAAGCAGGTTGGAAGGCAAAGGGAATTGTATTAATCAGCACAGACTACCGTAACAAGATACTATATACTACTGAGCTTAAACAACAGAAAATCACCTCTCATGGTTCTAGAGGCTGTGAAATCTGAGATCAAGGTGCCTGCCACTCTGATGTCTGGAAACAATTCTCTTCCTGTTGGTAGACAGCTGGCTTCTCGTTGTGTTCTTACATAAAATCCAGGCTCTCTCCTATCTCTTCTTATAAGGGCACCAATCCCATCAGAGTTGGGGTCCCAGCCTTATGACCTCATTTAACCCAATTTTCCTCCAAAAAGCTTATGTGCAAATAGCATTGTCTTGGGGCTTAGGGGTTTGACATACTAATTTGGGAGAGGAAACATGAAAATTTGGTCCTTAACTGGAAGATACAGTTTTGGCCATTTTCGTGCTTTTCTCTACTGCAAATATATCAATGATTTAAGTAAAAATGACCAGGCAGTGCATCTGTATGAAACTCAAGGAGACTATGAGGCTGGAAATATAAATAAAGAAGGCATCAGCATTTAGATTTTAAACCACAAAAGGGATAAAACATCTAGGGAGTTGAAAGCAAAGAGAGAATGCTAAGAACTGGGGCTCCTTTTGGAGGTGAAAGAGTTGTAGGATTCAGCAAAGGAAACTGAGGGGGACAAATCTCAATGAGGTAACAGGAATGCTAGCAATGTATGGTATCTAGACATCAAAGAAAGAATGAGCTTCAAGAGAGACAGCTCAACTGTGTCGAATTCTGTTAGTAAGTCCAGTAAGCTGAGAACTAAGAAATGACCATTGAATTTTGCTAGGAGAATTCTGGGGATCCTGATAAGAATGGTTTCTGTGAGTCTGTGGAGAAAAAAAAATGCTGAATGAAATGGGTTGAGGAAAAAAGGCAATGAAGAGATAGATACGCAGAGTGTAGACACAGAAGACTTTTACTCAAGGGAAAAGTTTTACTCAAGGGAAAGCAAAGAAATAGGACAATAGTTAGAGGTGATTTGGGGTTTAGAGAGAAGTGTTTTTTTTTTTGTTTGTTTGTTTTTTTAAAGGAGAACTACTATAGTCTGAATTTATGCTTATTGGAAATAATGGAGTAGAAAAGCAGAAACTTAAGGTACAAGAAAAAGGCAGATTAATTGTAGGAGTGAAGTCCTAGAATGGTCCAGAAGGAATGTGATCCTTATACAAATGGAAGGGTCAGCCTTACATAGGTACATGGTCCCCCAGTGTAAAGGAAGAAAAGTCAGGTTACATGGAGTCAGGTTTGATAGTGGGAAGATGAAGTAATTCTCTTATTTTCTCAATTTGGAATTGAAATAAGTGGTAAGATCACTAGCTGAGAGTGAGGAGGAGAGACAAGTGTTAGAAATTGGAGGAAAAAGGATAGAGTGTGGGTGTGAAACTGTTAGCTTAGAAAGTAGAAGAATAAACTGACTAGGTAAATGTAGTAGAATTACTGAAGGCCCATTTAAAACCAGTAAATGTAATCTAGGGTGAGAAGAATGAGAATTTCTCTACTTAACGTAAGGTCACCTGTGTTTTTTCCTAACCACCTTTACTCTTTGGTGCAAGCAGGAGTAGGTGGAAATTTGGGTTTTAAGAGAATTAAGATTTCGCTAGGTGGGTAAGAGGAGAAGGCAATGGCACCCCACTCCAGTACTCTTGCCTGGAAAATCCCATGGATGGAGGAGCCTGGTAGGCTGCAGTCCATGGGGTCGCTAAGAGTCGGACACGACTGAGCGACTTCACTTTCACTTTTCACTTTCATGCATTGGAGAAGGAAATGGCAACCCACTCCAGTGTTCTTGCCTGGAGAATCCCAGGGACGGGGGAGCCTGGTGGGCTGTCGTCTCTGGGGTCACACAGAGTCAGACATGACTGAAGCGACTTAGTAGCAGGTGGGTAAGATAGAAGAGAAAATGGATTTTTAAAGCTATTTCTAGTTGTCTTTTGCTAAAACTAATTTCCCTAACCAAAACTCACTGTGTATTCTGATATGTAGGCATTCAGCTTTTTTCTTAGTCATGCCATAACTAAATAACTTAAAAGCTGAAAAACAGCTTTCCCAACATAAGTACTATAATTTTTTCTCACTTATTTAATTCAAATTGAGGACTCTATTTTTAAATTTTTTTGACCAGTTTTTCTTACATAACAGCATAAGCTGTAGAGAAATAATTATGCATGTTATTAACATTGGTACTTTTGAGTTTCAAAACAACTTGTTATAAGAATGTCCAGGAAAATATGCTATTCATACAAAGAAGTTTATTTAAAAATTATTCAGATTATACTAAGTGAATGCATGAAACTCCATAATACCATGAAAACTATATATGAATTTAGTTTTATTGAGCACCATGATGAAGGTAGCATTCCAAACTGATCAAGCAACTTGAAGAGATGGCAGAAGAGATGGCTATATAGCCTAACCAAGATATAAAAGCAGAGATCTTCATTCATTTGAAATATAGACTTTAGGTCTCACCTCTTTTTTTTTTTTTTAATTTCCTTCCTTTCAATTCCCTCTAGAGAGGGGCCAGGATGCAAAGTGGTCACAAATAAAGAATTGGACACTGTAGAAATACAAAATACAGGAAGTTGTCATAATTAGAGCTCAGGGAAGGTAGATATTCCCTTCCCTTTCTGACTGGTTAGAACATGGTGCTAGTGGTAAATTACCTGCATGCCAAAGCAGGAGACATAAGAGACCCAGCTTCAACCCCTGGATCTGGAAGATCTCCTGGAGAAGGGTGTAGAAACCTATTCCAGTATTCTTGCCTGGAGAATTCCACGGACAGAGGAGCCTGGCAGGCTACTGTCCATAGGGTCGCGAAAAGTCAGACATGACTGAAGCAACTTAGAACGCAGGGATCCTAAGACTTAACGTGAAGTTTTTTAAATAGGAAAAGCAAAGTGATTATAAATCTAGAATACTTGAAAAAGACTTCTTATTGGATAGATTTTTGGCTCCTGTTTGTAAGTACCTATGACTTGCATTGCTATAGCTTCATGTCCAGGTAAAACTCAGAAAACTGCTTGCTTCAGGATCTTAAAAAGGAAAGTGAAGAAGAAAACTTCAGTTCCTTTCATAGTTGTCCAACTAATTTATCAAAAGCAAGAATGACAGTTACAATTCAGGTGGATACCTTATTCAGAATTTAAAAGTGGGTATCCAGTAGAAGCAGCCATTCTGTATGTCTCTCATTATTAACTTGATTATGCTTGCATAGAAGCATGGGACCAAGGCTGAACCTCAGCGCTAGGCATAGTGGAGAGCGCTGAAAGGGGAGCCAGGAAAGAAGAGAAAGGAGAATTTAAACAGTCTAAGAACTTCTGTTTTAATAACTCTTGGGTACAGTTGTCTGCTTATTTATTCTTGGTGGTTCTTAACTTCCCTTGAGAATATAATACATGCCATAGTTCACACACATATGCACAGCAACATTTTATACATATATATAAAACTTGGAAAACAATATCAAAATTCCTGACCCCAAAAGTAGGGATACCCACATTATGATCTTAAAGATGCAACCAGTCAATAAGTTACTTATGGTGTGACATCTTGAATTTGTGATGGGGGTGTAATGATGTCTTGGGTACATGTTTTTTGTGTGTGAAATCACCTTTATTTTCTCCATTAATTTGAAAGATATGCTGAAACAGAAAAGTTAAAACAACCACTAACTGAAATGTTTATAGAATGTGAAAGAATATAATCAGAAACCTCATCAGATATTTTTAAGGTCTAACAATCTGTACTCGCCCTTCTCAGACTTGGTGCTATCTAATCCTATAGAAACTGCTTTTCTGAATTAGATTGGATCTTGACTAACCAGAATTATTGCACAGTTGACAAACTCAAAATTATAGCTGTGTTGTCAAGTACTACAGAAGACAATGTTTCTAAATCTCCAAAATATGGTTAAAAGAAGGCTTTTCTCCCATGGAATGTACCTAATAAGGTTCTGTAAACTGGATATGATTTCTAAGCTGGAGGCTAAGAGAGTTCTAATTCTGTGGTAGACATCTCCCTCAAATGTTTAGGTTAACATTTATTTTCACCACAGAGCACCTACAGACTGTATTTCTCTTTTTCATGGCCCAATGGGGCTTTCTTGTGCATCAGACTTCAAATAGTAATAGGATTTTTAGAGGAAAGGGAAAAGAGAATAATCAGATAATCAAATAATAATAATAATCAGAAGGCAGATAATCCACATCTCCAAGTCAAAACAAAGGTGTAAACAGCCTTTCTCAAATAGCCTGAATAAATTTGCATTCCCTAGTCTTTATCAGTTCAATTCAGTTGGTCAGCCCTGTTGACTCTTTGCGACGCCATGGACTGCAGCACGCCAGGCTTCCCTGTCCATCATCTACTCCCAGAGCCTACTCAAACCCATGTCCATCGCATCGGTGATACCACCTTTTAATCTCCCTCAAATAAAAGTGCCCCTTTCCTCATGTAGCCCTTCCCCCACAGCCCTCCCCACACATAGGTAGAAAGTTTAGTAACGCGGTCTAAACTTTAAAAAGAAGGTACAACTCTTTTCTCACATATCATACTAATTCAGATAAGAGGATTTAAATGTTAACATTGCAGATGTTTTAAAAAGGAAATCTAGTTTACGATTCCCAAATCAATTTGTGTTTTTTAATTGTAAAAAAATAAAAAAAGAAACTTGATATAGGCCATGTATCTCATATTTAATATAAGGAAAAAAACATAATGTTTTCTTTAAATCTGGGCTGGGATTCTCTAAGAGGGAATACAAGAATCATTAAGTATTCAAGATTCTCTTAACTTCTCAACTGTGAATCTCAATAAAGGTAAAAGAAGGTAAAGCCATTTAAGCATCATCTGTGGAAGGAATCTTGGTCAAACACCAAATTTGCTCCATGTCCTTAGCAAAGATATGATTCCGTAATATAATAGCTTTCAAGATAAATTTTATGTAAAATATTTCAAACTATGCCCAGGAAATATAAACATTTAAAAATTGGTACAGGTCTAATTTATTTTCAGTGAAACAAATATATGATTCAAGGTAATAATAGTAGCATCTCATAAAATAGTGCCATTCTCATGGAAGAACACACAATTCAAACAAGATTGAACTTCATCTCTGGTTACCTTTTCATAAACGTGACCCAGTCTCCCTCTAGCAGAGTGTCACTTTTACATGCGCATTCAAACATGATAAATGTCATCTTGGCATGTGTTTCACATAAGGACGGCCAAGCCCTTGGCTACCACAATGCACTCCTGGAGATGTGTGGTCTCCCTCTGCCCTTTACCCTGGGGTTTCATGAACCAAGTCCAGGAAATGCGGTAGAAAGGGCAGTGGACCAAGAGTTGAAAGACCCCACCTATCTCCGCACTTTCTAACTACGCAAGGGTACGTGAAACCCTTAATCTCTCAGTTTCAATATGCTTCTCTATAAAATGCGGGGCAGTCACACCCTCTTGGCCCACAGAATTGTTATAAGAATCAAATGAGATAATATAAGTGAACACACTTGAGAAACCACACTGCACACACACAAGGTAAAGGAAAATCTGGATTCAAGCTTTTATAGTTCTTTGGCTCTTATGTGAGTTATGAGGAGTTTCATAAATCCAGTCCATTTTTATGGTTAGCTCTAATACTTTATAATGATCCAAAAAGGGTTGGGAACATGTGCTATAATTGTGCAGGAGAAGAGCTGCGACTTTTTCTTTTCCATCTCAATTAACCTCTGCTGAAGGTCACAGACAGGCCAGAGCTAAAAGTCTATTTTCCGTTTTGATCTTTTCACACCTTCAAATGTAAAGGAAAAAATAGCCAGTTGTAGAATATTCAGTTTTCTAAAATACTCTGAGGAGAAAGGAACATTTTCCTCATGTGGGTCCTTTATTCACATTTTGCTTAAATGAATAGATTTTTTTCCCAATATCTTCTTTGCCTCTTTGTCTCAATCAAATTTGTGTGTGTCTGATTATAGTCATCAATGGTCTGTGACATTTCTACGTGATATCTTACAACAGTGGAGGGCCAATTTGTCTCTGGGGCCTCATAGGTTTGACAATGTTAAGGCTAGTGTAAGTAAAAGGAACTTACCACTATAATAATCCTAATTTCATAACAGTTCAGGCAATTTGTCTTACTGGTGTTCCTTTCGGTCATAATCAAAATGTAAAAGCGCAGCACTTTTTAAAAGGTATACATTGTTTCACAGTGGGTTACCATTTGTCATGGAGAGAAAAGTTTTTTATTTTATGTGCAACAAATACTGTTTGAACACCTATCATGTGCATGACAGTATGATAAGAATGATGACATAAGAGTAATGGAAACAATATTAACCACTAGTTGAGACCCTACTAAGTGCCAGATACAGGGCTACAAGCCTCATATGAATGGTCTTATTTAAGCCTCACAAGTAAGTATTCTTGCCCCCATTTAACAGTAGAAGAAAGAGACTCAACAAAGATAAGTAACCTGTGCAAGATCATCATTCAAAGATACTGATTGATTGTACAAGTCAGATACTAGCTGTGTTTTCCTTCCTCTGGAGATCTAGGTGAGACTGTCTTGAACAATTCAGTTACTCAGCTTTCGAATCCCAGTGCCTTCCCAAACTTTCCTGCCAATTCCCTGGTCTCCCTTCATCTCTTGAGTCCCAGCTATACCTGAAATATTAAAAATTTAATATAAAATTTATTTCAATTTACATTTAAATATAAAGCTTAAATATAAAGTCATTCTTAGCTTTGGGAGAAATATCAATAACCTCAGATATGCAGATGACACCACCCTTATGGCAGAAAGTGAAGAGGAACTAAAGAGCCTCTTGATGAAGTGAAAAAGGAGGGTGAAAAAGTTGGCTTAAAGCTCAACATTCAGAAAACGAAGATCATGGCATCTGGTCCCATCACTTCATGGGAAATGGATGGGGAAACAGTGTCAGACTTTATTTTTGGGGGCTCCCAAATCACTGCAGATGGTGACTGCAGCCATGAAATTAAAAGACGCTTACTCCTTGGAAGGAAAGTTATGACCAACCTAGATAGCATATTCAAAAGCAGAGACATTACTTTGCCCACAAAGGTCCGTCTAGTCAAGGCTATAGTTTTTCCATTGGTCATGTATGGATGTGAGAGTTGGACTGTGAAGAAAGCTGAGCACTGAAGAATTAATGCTTTTGAACTGTGGTGTTGGAGAAGACTCTGGAGAGGCCCTTGGACTGCAAGGAGATGCAACCAGTCCATTCTGAAGGAGATCAGCCCTGGGATTTCTTTGGAAGGAATGATGCTAAAGCTGAAACTCCAGTACTTTGGCCACCTCATGCGAAGAGTTGACTCATTGGAAAAGACTCTGATGCTGGGAGGGATTGGGGGCAGGAGGAGAAGGGGACGACAGAGGATGAGATGGCTGGATGGCATCACTGACTCAATGGACGTGAGTCTGAGTGAACTCCAGGAGTTGGTGATGGACAGGGAGGCCTGGCATGCTGCGATTCATGGGGTCGCAAAGAGTCAGACACGACTGAGCGACTGAACTGAACTGAACTAATGACAGTAATTGGCACTTTTTTCTGTAAAGGAACAAATAGTAAATATCTTTTTACTTTCAGGCCATAATCACAGCTGCAACAACTTAGACAACACATTAACAAATGGACAGGGCTGTGTTTTGATAAAACTTTACTTATGAACACTGAGATTTGAATGTCATATAATTTTTTATGTCATTAAATATTCCAGATGTTCAAGCTGGTTTTAGAAAAGGCAGAGGAACCAGAGATCAAATTGCCAACATCCTCTGGTTCATTGAAAAAGCAAGAGAGTTCCAGAAAAACATCTATTTCTGCTCTATTGACTATGCCAAAGCCTTTGACTGTGTGGATCACAATAAACTGTGGAAAATTCTGAAAGAGATGGGAATACCAGACCACCTGACCTGCCTCTTGAGAAATTTGTATGCAGGTCAGGAAGCAACAGTTAGAACTGGACATGGAACAACAGACTGGTTCCAAATAGGAAAAGGAGTACATCAAGGCTGTATATTGTCACCCTGCTTATTTAACTTATATGCAGACTACATCATGAGAAACACTGGACTGGAAGAAGCACAAGCTGGAATAAAGATTGCCAGGAGAAATATCAATAACCTCAGATATGCAGATGACACCACCCTTATGGCAGAAAGTGAAGAGGAACAAAAAAGCCTCTTGATGAAAGTGAAAGAGGAGAGTGAAAAAGTTGGCTTAAAGCTCGAACTTCAGAAAACGAAGATCATGGATTCTGGTCCCATCACTTCATGGGAAATAGATGGGGAAACAGTGGAAAGAGTGTCAGGCTTTATTTTTTGGGCTCCAAAATCACTGCAGATTGCAGCCATGAAATTAAAAGACACTTAACTCCTTGGAAGGAAAGTTATGACCAACCTAGGTAGCATATTAAAAAGCAGAGATATTACTTTGCCAACAAAGGTCCATCTAATCAAGGCTATAGTTTTTCCAGTAGTCACGTATGGATGTGAGAGTTGGACTGTGAAGAAAGCTGAGTGCCAAGAATTGATGCTTTTAAACAGTGGTGTTGGAGAGGACTCTTGAGAGTCCCTTGGACTGCAAGGAGATCCAACCAGTCCATTTTGGAGGAAATCAGCCCTGGGTGTTCTTTGGTAGGAATGATGCTAAAGCTGAAACTCCAATACTTTGGCCACCTCATGTGAAGAGCTGACTCATTGGAAAAGACCCTGATGCTGGGAGGGATTGGGGGCAGGAGGAGAAGGGGACGACAGGGGATGAAATGGTTGCATGGCATCACTAACTCGATGGACACCAGTTTGAGTGAACTCCGGGAGTTGGTGATGGACAGGGAGGCCTGGCGTGCTGCGATTCATGGGGTTGCAAAGAGTCGTACACGACTGAGCAACTGAACTGAAATATTCTTTTGGTTGTTTGGAACCAATTGAAATATTAAAATTTTAATATAAAATATATTTAAATTTACATTTAAATATAAAGTCATTCTTAGCTTCATACAAAAATGGCCATGAACACTATAGCTTGCCAACCCCTATATCATGATATCTTTTATAGTTGTGAAGGAAACATACTAAGTATTGTTAAATTTTTTCTCTGCCCTGCCCTAGCTAAATCTCAAAAAAGATAATATACATAATAGAAAAAAGAGATACTTTTCCCACCAAGTACAATAAGCCCATCATTTCTTACCCCTTCCTCTTAAAAATGCAATGCAACATATTTAAATTTAGGGGACCTTTAAAAAATGATACAAATGAACTTATTTACAAAACAGAAATAGGGTAGATGGTATCATATTTGCCATTTAAGTAAACGCTCACAGGAGTAAAGCTAAGCCTGTTTTCTTCTTAATTACAGACCCTTAGGTTTTTCAGAGCTTTTAATATCAATATCATTTGGAACTAATGTCAATTATGACTCTTCAAGAGAATGATATATTGTTCAGTGATTCCTGTCTGCTAGCTATAGAACTCTTTCTTGAAACATTTCTAGAATGAATATTCTCAGATCTAAGTATCTTCTACTCAAAATGTAACTCATGGGGCAGCAGCACCAGATATACCTGGGAACTTGTTAAAAAGTACTCTCAGGCTACGCACCAGATCAGAATCCTCTGAATCAGAATCATTTTATTATAACTCCTAGGTGTTTTGAATGCACAGTAAAATTTTTAAACATTGCTATAGACCATAGTTTTGTAAATATTAGTTTAAGCTAAAATAATAGCATAGATCAAGAAGCTAAAATAAGTCACATGAATTACTACAAAGTTTGGCTGCTCTGAATATAAAATTCATCTCTATTGGTAAATTTCAGTACCTCAAACTTGTTACTTTCATTTTTTACTTCATTTCTCTTCATATTCTGATGTTTGCTTTTATTTATTTCTCTTTTTTTTGGGGGGGGGGGAGCGGGTTGGCAGAGCAGGAGAGAGAGAGCACAATTGGAAAATACAACTTAAAGATACAATAACTGACTCCATACTCTGAATGTTTTCAAAGATTTAAACAAAAATCATCTGCGAGCTAGAAATACACCTCTTTTTTTTGTTTCTGATTCTTAATAGAAAACAATCATCATCATCATTATCTTTCAATATATCCACAGTTCTCTCCAGGAGCATCTGAATCTTTATTATCTCTATTATTTTAGTGAATACAATGATTTTCCAGGTAAAAGCCCTAACACATGTTCTTCACCACAAATCTGCGTATGTAGGTAGGAGTAACAGCTAAATCTGACTGATGTTTACTGCAAGAAGATTTCTAAGGGCCTTGTGTAAAATTTACAACACAAGCTCTGCCTTCCAGACATATATCTGTTCAAAATCCCCATGATCCATGGGCAAATAGTTTTCTTATATTTGTAACTGCTTGTTATGAATAACAGCTGTGAAGTTGTTCTGTACTTCTCCATTGGCAGATACTGTTTGGAAACCAAATGAGATTCTTAAATGGGTTCAGATAACTTTTCATTGTGTACCACTAGTTCAAATAGCTAAAGAACCTCTCTATTGCTATTCTCAAACCCCCCTTTTGTTGGTGGTTATTAAATTGCACCATATGATAAGAAATATGTTCCTGATTTTATCCTCCAGGTACAGCTCTAGATCTGTCATTTTCTCTCTCTGACACCTCAGAAAGAGGAATCTGATTTTAAAAGGTGGACATGAAGCACAATTGAAAATAACATCCACATTGTCTTTATTTGCAAAACTCTTTCCAGTTTCCAATCTGTTGGTCCCTTTTGTAAAACGGTTCAGCATATAAAATTAGAAAGTCATAAGACTTCCAGTGAACTGGATCCTCATTCTTCTCGGAGAAAGCCATTGAGAATATTCTGCATTAAAGAGCTATGTGGGCCATGATGCCGAACAAGCATCTGGACCACATGTGCAGTTAACACGGATGGAGATAAGTGATAAAAATATTTCTGTACTCACCGTGCAGTAGTGGCACTGAAAAGACCCTGACTCCAGCAATAACTCAGCATAACTCTAGTGCAATGATAGCCTGTGAACAGTTGACCCTAGCTGTGGTCTACTGCAGGATACTAAAGCAAGGTTTGTTCTTGTGTACATTCCCTGATGCTTAAGGCTTTCAGTTACTATAAAGTTCATCTGCTCAAATGTGTCAGCTGAAGATCCCTATAAAACTGAAATCTTTGGATCATATTTGATTATTCCTGAACAGTCAATAACTAGTTATTCAACTAAAAGGTAACAAGCCTGAATTACACCTCAAGTTCTTAAGAAGCTAACATGTGACCCAAGTTGATTTTTTAATTCAATTAAACTAAAACAAAATCAGTTCACCCATTTCTCTCATGCTCCATCCCCTGCCTCTAGCAACTACCAATCTGTTCTCTGTATCTATGCCCTTGATATATATAAATATATCTTTTAGATTCCACACATAAGGGAGATCCAGTACAACATTGTCTTTTTCTGAATGGCTTATTTCGTTTAGAATAATGCCCTGGAGGTCCATACAATTTGTCACAAATGGCAAGATTTCATTCTTTTTATGGTTGAGTAATATTCCACTGACACATACATAAGTATATACATATATATACATGTATATGTGTGTATATATATATATATCATAATTTCTTTATTCACTCATCCATCATTGGAATGTTGTGCTTTAGTTGCTCATTCATGTCTGACTCTTTGTGACCCCACAGACCGCAGGCTCCACTGTCCATGGGGATTCTGCAGGCAAGAATATTAGAGTGGGTTGCCATGCCCTTCTTCAGGGGATCTTCCCAACCCAGGGATCAAACCCAGGTCTCCCACATGGCAGGCAGATTCTTTACCATCTGAGCTAACAGGGAAGTCCATTGCAAACTTAGGTTCTTTCAGTATATTACCTATTGTAAATTATGCTGCAGTGAACATGGGGTGCATATCTTTTCAAGTTCATCCTCTTGTTTTCTTCCAATAAATACACAGACATGGAAATTCTAGATCATATAATGTTTTTTTTTTCTTTTTGAGGTATCTTCATTCTATTTTGGATAGAACCTACATCAATTTACATTCCCACCAATAGTGCACAAGTGTTCATCTTTCTTCATATCATTACCAACACTTGTTTATGGCTAGTCTTTTTTATAATAACCATTCTAGTCGGTGTGAGATGCTATCTCATTGTGGTTTTGATTAGCATTTCCCTGATGATTAATGAGGTACAGCATATCTTCATGTGCTTCTTGGACATCTGTATGTCTTCCTTGGAAAAATGTCTATTCAGACCTTCTCCATGCTTTTAATTGGATTGTTTGTTGCTGACTGGAAAAGGTCACTTTTCATTCCAATCCCAAAGAAAGGCAATGCCAAAGAATGTTCAAACTACCACACAATTGCACTCATTTCATATGCTAGCAAAGTAATGCTCAAAATTCTCCAGGCCAGGCTTTAACAGTATGTGAACCATGAACTTCCAGATAGTCAAGCTGGATTTAGAAAAGGCAGAGGAATCAGCGATCAAATTGCCAACATACATTGGATCATCAAAAAAGCAACAGAGTTCCAGAAAAAACATCTATTTCTGCTTTATTGACTATGCCAAAGCCTTTCACTGTGTGGATCACAACAAACTGGAAAATTCTGAAAGAGATGGGAATACCAGACCACCTGACCTGCCTCCTGAGAAACCTGTATGCAGGTCAAGAAGCAACAGTTAGAACTGGACATGGAACAACAAACTGGTTCCAAATCGGGAAAGGAGTACATCAAGGCTGTATATTATCACCTTGCTTATTTCACTTATATGCAGAGTACATCATGCAAAATACTGGGTTGGATGAAGCACAAACTGGAATCAAGATTTCTGGGAGAAATATCAATAACCTCAGATATGCAGATGATACCACACTTATGGCAGAAAGTGAAGAAGAACTAAAGAGCCTCTTGATGAAAGTGAAGGAGGAGATTGAAAAAGTTGACTTGAAACTCAACATTCAGAAAACTAAGATCATGGCATCTGGTCCCATCACTTCATGGGAAATAGATGGGGAAACAGTGAGAGATTTTATTTTGTAGGGGCTCCAAAATCACTGCAGATAGTGATTGCAGCCATGAAATTAAAAGACGCTTACTCCTTGGAAGGAAAGTTATGACCAACCTAGACAGCATATTAAAAAGCAGAGACATTACTTTGCCAACAAAAGTCCATCTAGTCAAAGCTATTGTTTTTCCAGTAGTCATGTATGGATGTGAGACTTGGACTGTAAAGAAAGCTGAGCACCGAAGAATTGATGCTTTTGAACTTTGGTGTTGGAAAAGACCCTTGAGAGTCCCTTGGACTGCAAGGAGATACAACCAGTCCATCCTAAAGGAAATCAGTCCTGAATATTCATTGGAAGGACTGAAGCTGAAGCTCCAATACTTTGGCCACCTGATGCGAAGAACTGACTCATTTGAAAAGACCCTGATGCTGGTAAAGATTGAAGGTGGGCAGAGAAGGGGATGACAGAGGATGAGGTGGTTGGCTGGTATCACCAACTCAGTGGACATGAGTTTGAGTAAGCTCTGGGAGTTGGTGATGCAGTGAAGCCTGGCGTGCTGCAGTCCATGGGGTCACAAAGAGAGGGATCCGACTAAGCGACTAAACTGAACTGTATGAATTATTTATACATTTTGGATATTAGCCCTTTGTCAGCTATATGATTTGAAAATTTTTTCTCCCATTTAGTATGTTCCTTTTTCATTTTACTGATGGCTTTCTTTGCTGTGTAGAAAACTTTTAGTTTGAAGTACTCCCACTCATCTAATTTAATATTGTTGCTTTTGCTTTGGTATCATATTTAAAAAATCATTGCCAAAACCTGTTGTGAAGCTTACCACCTATGTTTTCTCCTAGAAGTGTTGTAGCTTCAGGTTTTGTTTTTTTGTTGTTTTCTGTCAAACCTCAACATGAATCAGCCATAGGTATATATATATCCTCTCCCTTTTGAAACTCTCTCCCCTCTCCTTCCCACCCCACCCTTCTAGGTTGGTACAGAGCCCCTGTTTGAGTTTCCTGAGCCATACAGCAAATTCCTGTTAGCTATCTACTTTACATATGGTAATGTAAGTTTCCATGTTACTCTTTCCAAGGCCATAAGTCTGTCCTCTATGACTGTTTCTCCATGACTGTTTCTCCATTATTGCCCTGTAAATAAATTCTTCAGTACCATTTTTCTAGATTCCATATATGTGCATTAGAATATTTATCTTTATGTAGTATAAACAATATTTATCTTTCTCTTTCTGACTCACTTCACTCTGTATAATAGGTATCTCCCTCATCAAAACTGACTCAAATGTGTTCATATTTATGGCTGGGTAATATTCCATTGTGTATATGTACCACAACTTCTTTATCCATTCATCTGTCGATGGATATCTAGGTTGCTTCCACTTTCTAGCTACTGTAAATAGTGCTGCAATGAACAATGGGATACTTGTGTCTCTTTCAGATTTGGTTTCCTCAGGGTATATGCCTAGGAGTGGGATTGCTGGGTCATATGGTGGGTTTTTTTCCCCTAGTTTTTTAAGGTATCTCCATACCATCTGATACCTAACGGTGAACAATGTCAGATTCATGATCTCCAAAGAAAATTTAGCTTCAGGACCAGGGAACAGTCTTGATCACTCAAGAGCTTTTGTGTAGCGGAGTTTTATTAAAGTAAGAAAAGGGACAGAGAAAGCTTCTGACGTAGACGTCAGAAGGGGGATGGAGAGTGCCCCCCTTGCTAGTGTTAGCAAGGGAGTTATATATGTTTTTAATTAGTTATTACAATAAATCAAAAGAATGTCTCAATGTTGTAAAGTTCTTACTAGACCCACTCCCATAATTTATGTTTTAAGATAACAGGATTAGCCAGAAGGTTTTCAGGAAGAAGAAACTGTCCTCAAGCAGGATACATTGTTGTTATATAATCCTTCAGTCAGTGAGTCAGTTCAGTCGCTCAGTCGTGTTCGATTCTTTGCGACCCCATGAATCGCAGCACGCCAGGCCTCCCTGTCCCTCACCAACTCCTGGAGTTCACTCATACTCACCTCCATCGAGTCAGTGACGCCATCCAGCCATCTCATCCTCTGTCGTCCCCTTCTCCTCCCGCCCCCAATCCCTCCCAGCATCTGAGTCTTTTCCAATGAGTCAACTCTTCGCATGAGGTGGCCAAAGTACTGGAGTTTCAGCTTTAGCATCATTCCTTCCAAAGAAATCCCAGGGCTGATCTCCTTCAGAATGGACTGGTTGGATCTCCTTGCAGTCCAAGGGAAACTCAAGAGTCGAGGGTGGGATGATTTGGGAGAATGGCATTGAAATATATATAATATCATATGTGAAACGATGCACAATGCTGGTATGGGGAGGGAGGAGGGTGGAAGGTTCAGGATGGGGAACACATGTATACCTGTGGTGGATTCATTCTGATGTATGGCAAAACCAATACAATATTGTAAAGTTAAAAAATAAAATAAAATTTTAAAAAAAGCATCAATTCTTCAGCGCTCAGCTTTCTTCACAGTCCAGCTCTCACATCCATACATGACCACTGGAAAAACCATAGCCTTGACTAGATGGACCTTTGTTGGCAAAGTAATGTCTCTGCTTTTTAATATGCTGTCTAGGTTGGTCATAACTTTTCTTCCAAGGAGTAAGCGTCTTTTAATTTCATGGCTGCAGTCAACATCTGCAGTGATTTGGGAGCCCCCCAAAATAAAGTCTGACACTGTTTCCACTGTTTCCCCATCTATTTCCCATGAAGTGATGGGACCAGATGCCATGATCTTCGTTTTCTGAATGTTGAGCTTTAAGCCAACTTTTTCACCCTCCTTTTTCACTTCATCAAGAGGCTCTTTAGTTCCTCTTCACTTTCTGCCATAAGGGTGGTGTCATCTGCATATCTGAGGTTATTGATATTTCTCCTGGCAATCTTTATTCCAGCTTGTGCTTCTTCCAGCCCAGTGTTTCTCATGATGTACTCTGCCTTAGTACAGAGTTTAAACTGAGTTTTGTTATGTAATCATCAGTTCCTTGCTTAAAGAAAAAACATTTTATGTGATTAAGAGTAAGGAATGTAGAGAAAACAAAAAGATGTTTGTCCTTTCCTCCTCCATAATAATTCCAGACATCTCTCTCCTCGGGGACCCCCAGACTTCTTATCAACCTTCCTAGGAATTGATTCTCTCATTTCCCCCTTCTGATGTCTATGTCAGAAGCTTTCTCTGTCCCTTTTCTTACTTTAATAAAACTCTGCTACACAAAAGCTCTTGAGTGAGCAAGCCTGGTCCATGGTCCCAAAGCTAAAAATTCTTCAGAGATCACAAATCTGACATTGTTCACTGTCAGCTATCAATGTCTTCCATACTAGCTGTATCAATTTACATTCCCACCAACAGTGCAAGAGCCTTCCCTTTTCTCCACACCCTCTCCAGCATTTATTGTTTGTAGACTTTTTGATGTTGGCCATTCTGACTGGTGTGAGGTGATACTTCATTGTGGTTTTGATTTGCATTTCTCTAATAAAGAGCGATATTGAGCATCTTTTCATGTGTTTGTTAGCCATCTGTATGTCTTCTTTGGAGAAATGTCTGTTTAGATCTTTTTTCCACTTTTTGATTGGGTTGTTTCTTTTTCTGGCATTGAGTTGTATGAGCTGCTTGTTACTTTGGAAATGAATCCTTTGTCAGTTGTTTCATTTGCTATTATTTTCTCCCATTCTGAGGGTTGACTTTTCCACCTTGCTTATAGTTTCCTTTGCTGTGCAAAAGCTTTTAAGTTTAATCAGGTCTCATTTGTTTACTTTTGTTTTTATTTCTGTTACTCTAGGAGCTGGGTCATAGAGGATCTTGCTTGATTTATGTCATAGAGTGTTCTGCCTATGTTTTCCTCTAAGAGTTTTATAGTTTCTGGTCTTATATTTAGGTCTTTAATCCATTTTGAGTTTATCTTTGTGCCTGGTGTTAGAAAGTGTTCTAATTTCATTCTTTTACATGTAGCTGTCCAGTTTTCCCAGCACCATTTATTGAAGTGGTCATCTTTGCCTCATTGTATAGTCTTGCCTCCTTTGTCAAAAATAAGGTACCCATAGCTGCATGGGTTTATTTCTGGGCTTTCTGTCTTGTTCCATTGGTCTCTATTCCTGTTTTTTGTGCCAGTACCATACTGTCTCAATGACTATAGCTTTGTAGTATAATCTGAAATTAGGAAGGTTGATTCCTCCAGCTCCATTCTTCTTTCTCAAGACTGCTTTGGCTATTCAGGGTCTTTTGTGTTTCCATATGAACTGACAAATTTTTTGTTCTAGTTCTGTGAAAAATGTCACTGGTAATTTGATAGGGATTGCACTGAATCTGTAGATTGCATCTGGTAGTATAGTCATTTTCACAATACTGATTCTTCCTACCCAAGTACATGGACTATCTCTCCATCTGTTTATGTCGCCTGGTTTCTTTCATTAGTGTCTTATAATTTTCTGTGTACAGTTCTTTTGTTTCCTTGGGTAAGTTTATTCCTAGATATTTAATTCTTTTTGTTGCAATGGTGAATGGGACTGATTCCTTAATTTCTTTTTATGATTTTTCATTGTTAGTATATAGAAATGCAAGTATCCTGCAACTTTGCTAAATTCACAGATTAGCTCTAGTAATTTTCTGATACTATCTTTAGGGTATTCTATGTAGAGTATCATGTCATCTGCAAACAGTGAGAGCTTTACTTCTTCTTTTCTGATCTGGATTCCTTTTATTTCTTTTTCTTCTCTGACTGCTGTAGCTATTATTTCAGAACTATTTTGAATAATAGTGGTGAGAGTGGCCACCCTTGTCTTGTTCCTGATCTTAGGGGGAATGTTTTCGGTTTTTCACCATTGAGAATGACACTTGCTGTATGCTTATTGTATATTGCCTTTACCATGTTGAGGTAGGTTCCTCTATGCCCTTTTTTTGAAGAATTTTAATCATAAATGGGTGTTGAATTTTGTCAAAGGCTTTTTCTGCATCTATTGAGATTATCATATTATTTTTATCTTTCAATTTGTTAATATGGTGTATCACATTGATTGATTTGCATATATTAAAGAATCCTTGAATCCCTGGAATAAACCCAACTTGATCATGGTGTATGAGTTTTTTGATGTGTTGCTGAATTCTGTTTGCTAAAATTTTGTTGAGGATTTTTGCATCTATGTTCATCAGTGGTATTGGCCTGTAGTTTTCTTTTTTTGTGTTATCTTTGTCTGGTTTTGGTGTCAGGGTGATGGTGGCCTCATAGAATGAGTTTGGAAGTGTTCCTTCCTCTGCAAATTTTTTAAAGATCTTTAGAAGGATGGGCATTAGCTATTCTCTAAATGTTTGATAGAATTCTCCTGTGGAGCCATCTGGTCCTGGGCTTTTGTTTTTGAGGAGATTTTTGACCACAGTTTCAATTTCAGTGCTTGTAATTGAGTTGTTCATGATTTCTATTCTTCTTGGTTCAGTCTTGGAAGATTGAACTTTTCTAAGAATCTGTCCATTTCTTCCAGGTTATCAATTTTATTGCCATATAGTTGTTCATAATAGTCTCTAATAATCCTTTGTATTTCGGCATTGTCTGTTGTAACCTCTCCTTTTTCATTTCTAATTTTGTTGATTTGATTCTTCTTTCTTTTTTTCTTGATGAGTCTGGCTAAAGGTTTCTCAATTTTGCTTATCTTCTCAAAGAACCAACTTTTAGTTTTATTAATCTTCACAATTGTTTCTTTCATTTCTTTTTCAATTATTTCTGCTTGGATCTTTATGATTCTTTCCTTCTACTAATTTTGGAGTTTTTTTGGTTCTTCTTTTTCCAGTTGTTTTAGGTGTAGTTAGGTTGTCTATTCAATGTTTTTCTTGTTTCTTGAGGTAGGATTGTATTGCTATAAAATTCCCTTTTAGGACAGCTTTTGCTGCATCCCATAGGTTTTGAGTTGTCATGTTTTCATTGTCATTTGTTTCTAGAATTTTTTTTTATTTCCCTTTTGATTTCTTCAATAATCTGTAGATTATTTACAAATGTGTTGTTTAATCTACATATGTTTGTGTTTCTTACAGTTTTTTTCTTGTAATTAATATCTAGTCTCACAGCATTGTGGTCAGAAAAGATGTTTGATATGATTTCAATTTTTTAAAAATTTACTGAGGTTTGATTTGTGACCCAAGATGTGGTCTATCCTGGAGAATGTTCCATGTGCACTTGAGAAGGAGGTGTATTCTGCATTTGGATGGAATGTCCTGAAGATATCAATGAGATCCATGTCATCTAATGTATCATATAAGACTTGTGTTTCCTTATTAATTTTCTGTTTTGATGATCTGTCCATTGGTGTGAGTGGGGTGTTAAAGTCTCCTACTATTATTGTGTTACTGTCACTTTCTCCTTTTATGTCTGTTAGTGTTTGTCTTATGTATTGAGGTGCTCCTATATTGGGTGCATAGATATTTACAATTGTTATGTCTTCCTCTTGGATTGATCCCTTGATCATTATGTAGTGTCCTTCCTTATCTCTTGTAATATTCTTTATTTTAAGGTCTATTTTGTCTGATATGAGGATTGCTACTCCAGCTTTCTTTTGCTTCCCATTTGCATGGAATATATTTTTCCATCCTCTCACTTTCAGTCTATATGTGTCTTTAGGTCGAAAGTGGGTTTCTTGTAGACAGCATATATATATATGGGTCTTGTTTTTTTATCCATTCAGCCAGTCTGTGTCTTTTGGTTGGAGTATTTTAATCCATTTACATTTAAAGTAATTATTGACATATATGTTCTTATTGCCATTTTCTTCATTGTTTGGGGTTGATTTTGTAAATCTTTTTTCTTCTCTTGTATTTCTTGACTATATAAGTCCCTCTAATATTTGTTGTAAAGCTGGTTTGGTGGTACTGAATTCTCTTAACTTTTGCTTGTCTGAAAAGCTTTTTATTTCTCCATCAATTTTGAATGAGATCCTTGCCAGACACTGTAATCTTGATTGTAGATTTTTCCCTTTCAGTACTTTAAATATATCCTGCCATTCCCTCTGGCCTGCAGAGTTTCTGCTGAAAGATCAGCTGTTAAGCATATGGAGTTTCCCTTGTATGTTACTTGTTGCTTCTCCCTTGCTGCTTTTAATATTCTTTCTTTTAGTCTTTGTTAGTTTGATTAGTATGTGTCTTGGCATGTTTCTCCTTGGGTTTATCCTATATGGGACTCTGTGCCTCTTGGACTTGGTTGACTAGTTCCTTTTCCATGTTGGGTAAATTTTCCACTATAATCTCTTCAAAAATTTTCTCATACCATTTATTTTGCTCTTCTTCTTCTTCTGGGACCCCTATAATTTGAATGTTGGTGCATTTGATATTATCCCAGAGGTCTCTGAGACTATCCTCAGTTCTTTTCACTCTTTTTACTTTATTTTGCTCTTCAAAAGTTATTTCCACAATTTTATCTTCCAGCTCACTGATTTGTTCTTCTTCTTCAGATATTCTGGTATTAATTCCTTCTAGAATATTTTTAATTTCAGTTGTTTTTCTCTGCATGTTCATTCTTTAATTCTTCTAAGTCTTTGTTAAATGATTCTTGCATTTTTTCCATTTTGTTTTCAAGGTTTTTGATCCTCTTTACTATCCTTATTCTGAATTCTTTTTCAGGTAGTTTGCCTATTTCTTTTTTATTTATTTGGACTTCTGTGTTTCTAGTTTGTTCCTTCATTTGTGTAGTATTTCTCTGCCTCTTCATTATTTTTTTTTTAACTGATTGTGTTTGAGGTCACCTTTTCCCAGGCTTCAGGGTTGAATTCTTTCTTCCTTTTGGTTTCTTCCCTCCTAAGGTTGGTCCAGTGATTTGTGTAAGCTTCGTATAGGGTAACTTGTGCTGAGTTTTTGTTTGTTTGTTTTTCCCCCAATGGGCAAGGCTGAGTGAGGTGGTAATCCTGTCTGCTGATGATTGGGTTTGTATTTTTGTTTTGTTTGTTGTCTAGATGAGGTGTCCTGCACAGGGTGCTACTGGTGGTTGGGTGATGCTGGGTCTTGTATTCAAATGGTTTCCTTTGTGTGAGTTCTTACTGTTTGATACCCCCTAGGGTTATTCTCTGGTAGTCTAGGGTCTTGGAGTCAGTGCTCCCACTCCAAAGGTTCAGGGCTTGATCTCTGGCTCAGCCAGAGAGGGGCTCAGTAGAGAGGGAGCCAGATTTTAATGCATTTTAGTTAATTTTGTGTATGGTATAAGACAGTGGTCCAGTTTCATTTTTTGATGTGGCTGTCCAATTTTCCCAGCATTATTAATTGAAGAGACTGTCCTTTCCTTTGTATATTCTTGCCTCCTTTGTGATAAATTGATCATTTTTTTTATGGATTTACTTCTGGGATCTCTATTGTGTTCCATTGAGCTGTGTCTGTTTTTATGCTGATACCATACTGTTTTAATTACTATAGCTTTGAAATACAGTTTGAAATCAGGGCATATGATGCCTCTTCCTTTATTCTTCCATAACAATATTGCTTTGGATATTTGGGGTATTTTATGGTTCCATACAAATTTTAGGATTTTGCTCTATCTGAAAAATGCCACTGGAAATTTGATAGGGATTGCATTGAGTCTAGATTGATTTTGGTGGAATGGCCATTGTAACAATATGAATTATTCCAATCCATGAGCAAGGGATACCTTTCCATTTATTTGTGTGTTCTTCAATAACTTTCATTATTCATGTAGTTTCCAATGTACAGGTATCTTACCTTCTTGGTTAAATTTATCCCTATTCTTTTTGGTACAATTGTAAATGGGATTTCCCCTAAATTTGTTTTTCTCATAGTTCATTATTGGTGTACACAAACACAACAGATTTTTGTGTATTGATATTTTGTATCCTGCAACTTTACTGAATTTATTTATTCTAACAGTTTTTGATGGTCTTTAGGGTTTTCCATATATAATATGTCATAAGCAGAGATTGACAGGTTTTTTTTTTCCTCTTTCCAATTTGGATGCCTTTTATTTCTTTTTCTTGCCTGGGTGTTCTAGTTAGGATTTCCAGTACTATGTTGAAAAGAATGGTGAGACTATGCACTTCTCTCTTGTTTCTGATCTTAGAGGAAAAGCTTTTACCTTTCCACCATTAAGTATGATGTTAGCTTGTGACTTTGTTATAGATGGCCTTTATTATATTGAAATACATTCCTTCTATACTTTTCTATGTTGGTGTTTTTATTATAAATGGGTATTGAATTTTGTCAAAAGGTTTTTATACATCTATTGAGGTGGTTGTATGTTTTTTATCTTTCATTTTGTCAGTGTGGTGTGTCACATTGACTGATTTGTGTATGATGAACCATCCTTGCATCTCTGGAGTAAATCCCACTTGATCTTGGTTTATGGTACTTTTTTAATGCTTACTATTGACTTCAGTTTCCTTAATATTTTGTTGAGGTTTTTTGTATCTGTGTTCATCATGGGTATTGGCTTGTAACTTTTTTCTGTGTGGCATCCCTGGCTGCTTTTGGTAATCAGGGAAATTCTGGCTTTATAAAACAAGTTTGTAAGACTGCTCTTATTTTCTGTTTTTTTGAAAGAGTTTGAGAAGATTGGTATTTGCTTTTGAATGTTTGGTAAAATTTACCAGTGAAGCCATCTAATTCTAGACTTGTTTACGAGAAGTTTTTTTTTCCCCCCCCAATTCAATTTTCTTGTTAATAATTTGTTTGTTCAGATTTTCTGTTGCATCATGATTCAGTTTTGAATTGCATTTTTCTAAGGTATTCATAGTAGTCTCTTATGACCTTTTGTATTTCAATAATATAGCATCTCTTCTTTCATTTCTGATTTCATTTATTTGAGTCCTCTCTCTTGGTAATTCTAGCTATAAGTTGTAAATTTGTTTATTTTTTCAAAGAACTAGCTCTTAGTTTTTCATTGATCTTTTATATTATCTTTTTAGTCTCTATTTCACTTATTTCTTCTCTAATCTTTATTTCACTTACTTCTAACTTTGGGCTTTGATTTTCTTCTTTTCTAGTGCCTTAAGGTATAAAATTAGGCTGTTTATTTGAGGCCTTTCTTGTTTCTTGAGGCAGGCACACATCACTTAAGAACTTCTCTCTTAAGAACTACTTTTGCTGTATCCCATATATTTTGGTATGTTGCATTTCTATTTTTGTCTCAAGTTTTTTAAATATCTCTTTTGATTTTATCTTTAACACATTGGTATTCAGAGGCATGATATTGACTCTCTACATATATGTAAATTTTCCAGGTTTTTTTTTTTTTTTTTTTGCCTTTACTTTAAAATTTCATAATATTGTGGTCATAAAAGGTGCTTAATATGATTTCAGTGCTCTTAAATTTATTAAGATTTGTTTTGTGGCCTAACATATGATCTACTTTGGAAAATGTTTCATGTGCACTTCAGAAGAAAGCCTATTCTGTTGCTTTTGAATGGAATGTTTGGTAAACATCTGTTAAGTCCATCTGGACTAATGTGTAGCTTAAGGCCCATGTTCCCTTATTGACTTTCTGTCACTGGATGATCTATCCATTGATGTAAGTGCGTTATTAAAGTACCCTACTATTACTGTATTGCTATTTATCCTTTTGAAAGTGAAAGTGAAGTTGCTCAGTCATGTCTGATTCTTTGTGACCCCGTGGACTATAGCCCACCAGGCTCCTCCATCCGTGGGATTCTCCAGGCAAGAATACTGGGGTGGGTTGCCATTTTCTTCTCCAGGGGATCTTCCTGACCCAGGGATCAAACCCAGGTCTCCTGCATTGCAGGCAGACACTTTAACCTCTGAGCCACCAGGAAGCCCATTTATCCCTTTAGGGCTGTTAAAATTTGCTCTCTATATTTAGGTGCACCTCTGTTGGGTACATAAATATTTACAAATAAAACTTCTTGCTGGATTGACCCCTTTAGTGTTAGTGTTAGTCACTCAGTCATGTCTAACTATGATCCCATGGTCTGTAGCCCACCAGGCTCCTCTGTCCATGAAATTCTCCAGGCAAGAATACTGGAGTGGGTAGTCATTCCCTCCTCCAGGGAATCTTCCAGATGCATGGATCAAACATGGGTCTCTTGAATTGCAGGTGAACACTTTACCTTCTGAGCCACCAGAGAAGCCCATAATCATTATGTAATACCCTTATTTGTCTTTTATTACATTCTTTGTTTTAAAATATATTTTGTTTGATATAAGTATCAGCTTTTTTTGGTTTCTCTTTGTATAAAATATCTTTTTCCATCCCTTCAGTTTCTGTCTGTGTGTGTCCTTACTTCTAAAGTGAATCTGTATATGCTGTAGGCAGCATATACATGTGTCTTTTGTCTTATTCATTCAGCCACTCTGTCTTTTGATTGGAGAATTTATCCCATTTGCATTTAAAGTAATCATTGATAGGCATTGCTTATTGCCATATTACTGTTTTCTGACTTTTTAAAATAGTTCCTCTCTATTTCTTTTTTGCTTGCTCTTTGTGGTTTGACTTTCTCTGGTGGTGTACCTATATTTCTTTCTCTTTATTTTTTGTGTATCTGCTATGAGTCTTTGCTTTGTGGTTACCATGAGGCTTACATATAACAACTTTTATATATGAGTTTATTTTAAATTGATGACAACTGAAGTTTGACACCATTGTAAAGCTCAACATTATTCCTATGTTTTTAATGTCACATTTTACATCTTTTTATCTTGTGTGTCCCTTAACTAATTGTTGTAATCAGTTATTTTTACTACTTTTGTCTCAACATTTATAATACCTTTATAAGTGATTAATACACTACCTTTACTATATGCTTACCTTTCCAGTGAAGTTTATTATTGTGTTCTTCTTACTATTTAGTGCTCTTTCTTTTCAGCTTAAAGAAGTCCCTTCATAACGTTTCTTGTAATGCTAGTTTAGTGGGTATAAACAGGTAACTTTTGCCTGTTTAGAAAACTTTCTCTCCTTCATTTCTCATAATAACTTTGCCAGGTTATCCTTTAAGCAATTTGAATATATCATGCTACTCCTTTCTGGCCTGCAAGTGTCCACTGAAAAATAATCTGCTAGTATACTTATGTAGGGGTTCTCTTGTATGTAACAAGTTGTTTTTCTCTTACTGCTTTTAAGATTCTCACCTAGTCTTTAAATTTTGACATTCTAATTATAATGTACCTTGGCATGGGTCTCTTTTGGTTCCTCTTATTTGCACCCTCTGTACTTCTGAATCTGTATATCAGTTTCCTTTCTCAGGGAGTTTTCAGCCATTACTTCTTTTCAGCCATTACTTACTTTCTTCTATGAAATCAGAATAAAATTTCTGCCCTTTTCTCTCTGTCTTCTCCTGGGAGCCCTATGATGCGAATACGAAACCATTTGATGTTGTCCCATAAATCCCTCAAGCTATCTTCATTTTTTTTTTCTTTTTGCTGCTCTGATTGCGTGAGTTCCATTGCTTGTCTTTGAGTTGATTGATGGTTCCTCTGCTTCATCTCATCTGCTGTTGAACCCATGTAGAGTATTTTTTTAGTTTGTATTCTTCAGCTCTGTAACTTCTACTTGATACTTTCTTATATTGGGTTGGGCAAAAGTTTGTCCAGTTAGTGAATATGTTGTTCAATAAAGTTCTTGGTGAAAATGAATAAACATCTTTTATTTTCACTTAAAACCAAATAAACTTTTTGGCCAACCTGATATTTTCCATCTCTTTGAATTTCTCCCTGTATCCATCCATTCTTCTCCCTAGTTCAGTGAGCATCTTTATGACCTTTTCTTTGAATTTTTCATCAGGTAAATTAATTATCTCCATTTCATTAAAGTTTTTTCTTTGGTTTTTCTTTTGTTTGGAACATATTCCTCTGCTCCTTAATTTTACTGACTCTGTGTTGATATCTCTATAGTAGATGAAACAACCACCTCTCCCAGTCTTGAAGGAATGACCTTGTATAGCAGATGAAGCTTGACATTCAGCCCTGCCTCAAGTCTCGATTGTTTCTCAAACCTTTGTGTTTGTCCAAGCAGCCTACTACGTGTTCAGCGACTCCCAGTAACTGAGGATGTGCCAGTACCTGTCAGTGCCCCAAAGGGGAGGATCTCAGCACCTATATTCAGGCTGACTAGAAGCCAGACCCTTAGACATCAGATTTTAATGGTTTACAAATATATACAGATCTGTAGAACTGCAAGTTTTGTAAGACCCACTGGCCACCAGAGACAAGCAATCTGGAGGTGTCCATTGGTCAGTAGTCACAATAATCAGGTCTTCAAACAAATGTAGAAGCTCTTTTCTGGATGACACCAGTGAGCTGGAGAAATAAAGAGGGAGAGCCAAGATGGTACTGCTCTTGGAAGCTACAAGATGATGTCTACAAGCCTCATTCCTTGAGAGCAGGTTTTTAGGTCACTAAAGGTGCTAAATCTGAAGCCTCCCCCTCAGGATGAATCTCCAAGATAAGCAAAGGGGCCTTCACAGAAAGACTGAGGACTATACCTCAGTCTTCTGTCTGTGCATAGCCCTGGTGGTGATAGCCAGCCAAAAATTTTCTGTCAAACTTCCATAGTACAAAGCAACCCTGGAAAGAAAGCCTCTTCAGTCACCAAAGCCAGGCAATCAAAGGGTGTCCATTGGGCAGCAGCTACAAAAACGGGGGCACCAGACACAAAGGCCAAGGCACCAGACAAATGACAAGCTCCCCTCCAAGAGACACTGGTGTTCAAGAGTATGGCAGAGGATGAACATTAGGATGGAACTGTCCTCTGAGGTCTCTGAAAAGGATTGCTGTGTGCCTCAAAATGCAAGTGTAATTAGAAGCCTGCCCCTCAGGCCACAATCACAATTAGTTAATAGGCCTCCTTCACAGAAAGACTAGGCTTGTAGGTGTGTTGTCTCTTGCTGTGCCCTGGAGGTGTTAGCCTTTTAAGAACATGTTCTCCTTTGGTTACAGTCCCACTGGCCACCAGAGCCAGGTGACATAGACGGGTCCCCTGGCAGCAGTCATAAAATTAGGGTATCAATAGGGATATGAATTCCTTTCTGGGTGACTCTGATTATCACTGTGCCATGGGACCAATACAACCAATTCCCTGGCCTCCAGTCAAGTAATCATGAAGTGTGCCCTAGGTGGCAGCCACAAAAATTGGGGCATCAGCTATGTGTAAAATTTCTCTTCCAGGAGATACTGGTACTCTGGAGAAAGGGAAAGAGACAGAACACTAAGATTGTACCCATCAGTCTCTGTCCCCAGAGAGTGTTCCCTCAGGCTCAGAGATGTGTGTGTTGAATGAGATGCCTGCTGCTGCTAAGTCACTTCAGTCATGTCCGACTCTGTGCGACCCCATAGACGGAAGGCCACCAGGCTCCACCATCCCTGGGATTGTCCAGGCAAGAACACTAGAGTGGGTTGCCATTTCCTTCTCCAATGCAGGAAAGTGAAAAGGGAAAGTGAAGTCGCTCAGTTGTGTCTGACTTTTCGTGACCCCATGGACTGCAGCCCACCAGGCTCCTCCATCCATGGGATTTTCCAGGCAAGAGTACTGGAGTGAGGTACCATTACCTTCTCCGGAGATGCCTGCTCCTCAGGCTAATTCTTTAATATCAGCAGGAGAGTCTCTAGTATAAATCTGAATGCTGTTGGCTGCCTATGAGCTGAGCCACAGGGTGGATGAGCCCAAGTATGTGAGCCATTTAAGAGGCATTTCTCAGATCACTACAGTCTTATGAGTCTTGGCTGCTGATTCTGAGAGTTAGATATTTTGGGGGCTTTTCAAGTGTATGTCCTAGAAGTTAAGATGCCTGATGAGGGGTTTGAATGCTGTGCTCCTCAAGGAGAAGCTCTGAGTTTCAAGTTCTGTCCCAGTTGTGGGGCACCACACTAGGTGTGGGGTTTATGCCAAGTTTGTGTCCCAGCCTATCTTACACACACTGATGTGCTTTTCTTCTCATTGGCTCAATGTGTAGTCATCACTCAGCCAGGCGTTAGGTTTTTTTTTTTTTTAAGAGGACTTGTTCTGTATGTAATTGTAGACTCACTGTGTCCATGGAAGGAGGTGAGTTTGGGATCTTCCTATGCCTGCATCTTGAACCGGCAGTTATTCCTGGAATACCCCATGTTGATTGAATTAGGATTTGTACAGTATTTTCACTGTTTTACTGATCACCTTACATCATCTTTCTGAACTTAAATTCTGCTGTTTCCATGAAGTCATATTTATTTCCCCAACCTGATAGCTTTTCCTCTTTTGAATCTCTAAAATATGCTGTATCTCTCTCAAGGAACATATAATGTGTTCTGCCTTGTCCTATGTTTACATTCACGTGGAAGTGATAAGAGTACCTATTTCAAATGGTTGTTACAAGGATTAAATAGGTAAAGCTCTTCCTTGATAGCTTAGTTGGTAAAGACTCCACCTGAAATGCAGGAGACTCTGATTCAATTCCTGGGTAGGGAAGATCCCCTGGAGAAAGGCTAGGCTACCCACTCTAAGTATTCTTGGGCTTCCCTTATGGCTCAGCTGGTAAAGAATCCGCGTGCAATGCGGGAGACCTGGGTTTGATTCCTGGGTTGGGAAGATCCCCTGGCGAAGGGAAAGGCTCCCCACTCCAGCATTCTGGCCTGGAGAATACCATGGACTGTATAGTCCATGGGGTCACAAAGAGTGGGACACAACTGAGCAACTTTCACTTTCTAAATAGGTAAATATATGTAAAACTCTTAGGACAGTGTCTTGCACATAGTACATGCTATGGAAATATTAATATTAGCTTCTAACATCATTAATGTAATATTTAGAAGGCCCCTTAGACTTCACATCTATGAAGGAATTCACTTGTTTTTTTTCCTAGAATGTTTGATTTTATTTTACATTTAAGTATTTGATCCATTTGGTCTTTCATTCTGATGAACAGGGTAAAGTATACAACTTTATATTTCTCTATACTGCTGCTATATAAAGGACTTCCCTGGTGGCTTAGAGGGTAAAGCATCTGCCTGCAATGCAGGAGACCCGGGTTCAATCCCTGGGTCGGGAAGATCTCCTGGAGAAGGAAATGGCAACCGACTCCAGTATTCTTGCCTGGAAAATCCCATGGACAGAGGATTTTAACCTGCTGCTCTAGAACCTCACTATCACTTACTGTCTTCCATTTCTCCCCCACTGATTTGAGAAGCCACTTTGATCAGATACTAAATCCCCATAGGTAACTAAATTCCCAGAATGGCACAATTCTCAAAGTTTGTAGTTTGCTTCAGTATCTGATAGATATAATCTCCCCATCAGTGATTTTCCTCTGGCTACACTTGCCATAAATTCCCAAATGACTCGAATTAGCTTGTTAAGTTTGGGCAGAGAGGCTGCTGCTGCTAAGTCGCTTCAGTCGTGTCCGACTTTGTGCGACCCCGTAGAGGGCAGCCCACCAGGCTCCCCGTCCCTGGGATTCTCCAGGCAAGAACACTGGAGTGGGTTGCCATTTCCTTCTCCAATGCGGAGAGGGAAGAACAACAAAACCTGGTCGTGTTTTTTTAGAGGGTGAGGATGTTGTTAAATTTGCAAACTGCCCTGTATGTGTTGTTATGCGTCCCTCAGTACCTGACTCGTCTTCACATTTGTTTCAAGTGTACTTTGTGTTAATAAGGACTGTTTCTTCATATGTCTCTCACATTTTTTGTAGTGTTTATTTCCAAATATTCACTTTTTTATACCATTGTAATGTTTTTTTCAACTTTATCCTCTAAATGGATATTTGTATCATGAAGCCTTTTTAAAAGTATATTAATATAAAGCATCTTCCTAAACTATCTTATTGTATATAGTTTTTTAGCCAAGTTTCTTGGGTATTCCAGGTATATGATCATACCATCTGCAAATAGTATAGCTCTGCATCCTCATTTACAATTTTTACACCTGTCTCCTATATAATGTTATATCTTTCTCTTATACAAGTCAATAATTTAACATATTAATAATATTATTATGATTTTACATAATTACTTTCTCGTATACAATTATGTTGCCTAATATCCCAGGTCATTACTGAACAGTAGTATAATGGCAAATAACCTTGTCTTGGTCTGACTTTAGGAAATATCTCCAGCATTTTTTTATTAGGTTAGATGCTGGCTTGGGGCTGAGATATGTGCATTTTATTAAGTTAATAAAGTATCTTGATTCCTTTTGTATTGGGTGCTTTTAAAAAAATAGCAGTTTAATTTTGTCAAACGCCTTTTGAGTGTCTTATGGAGATTATCATGATTTTCTCATTGGAGTTATAATATGATGAATAGTATTAACCTACTTCGTAATATAGAACCATTCTTGCATGTCTGGCATAAATCCTCTAAAGACAAAAATGATTCTGTAATTAATTGTTGGATTCTATTTGCTAATATTTTGTATTTTTGCAGTAGTATTTATAAGTGAGCTTATTTCTGTATTTTGTTTTGTATAAAATTTACCTAGATCCTAAAGGATAAGCAAGCAATATTATAATTATATAGTTTATTAATCATTAATTCTATTCATTATTAGAGGGACTACATCTCTAAGGAGAAATTTTCCTTCCTCAAACACTTGGTTATACCCAGGTCTAGCTTATACTGAAAAGGCTAAATGCTCCATTTACTAATTTTTAGAATAATGAGTTTGTTTCCAATATTCCCCAAAGATAACGAATGAGGTTTTGTGGATCTCCTTCAGTATTTCTATGAATTCATTAAGTTTTAAGGTACTGATGTGTTTTAACTATTGCCATTTTTATTCTTACTGATACTCAAATTACCCCATTTTTGGCAAGGGAAAGTCTGTTTAGCTTGACTTCAGAGCCTTAAATAGTTTCCCTGCTCTCTTGTGTGTCAAGATTTCCAGGTTCATCTTGCGCAACTACCCTCTTAGGCCACAGCAGCCAGATCTTCACATTTCCCCTTGCTCAGCCATTGGCTCCATTCCTACAAAAAAAGCACAACCTTGGGTGAGGTCGTTCAGCTCAGGCTGACTTTGTAGAACTGTCATTTGGAAGCTGTGTGTTGACTGCACCCAGCACAGCTGAGTCTTCAGTCCTTCCTGAAACTAGACTGGGGTAAAGTATCCTGTTCACTGCACATGTAAACATTTAGTCATGTGAGGCAAACAGGAGGAGTGGGTAATGTCTAGCCAATAGTGATTATGTGTTACAGCAACACTAAAAGGGTAAACAAAAGAGAAGCCCACAGAGGAAATGGTTTTTTTTTAAAAAAGACCACCAATGAAGAAGGAAAACCAGGAAACTGTCCCCCCAAATTGTGTCCTTTGCACCTAGAACAATGCCTGGTCTATGGAAAGAATTGAATAACTGTTAAATAAACAAACAGTCCACTGTGTCAAATTCTAGAAAAGTCGTGAGAAAGTATTTGCTTTGTCAAAACAAAGGTGATGGGAATCATGACAATGGTAATGCAGAAGCTACTGTGGGTTGAGGAGTGTGTGGTACCCAGACAGTAAAGAGAGACCATGCTAAGGTCTGCTCTGGAAGTAGCTCAACTAAAGATGAGAGACTTATGATTTTCTTAATTAAGGGTTTTTATTGGTTTTGTTTGTTTTGCTCCATTTCTTAAGTTGGAAGGCACTTAAGGATATTTATAAGCTGAAAGGGAAAAGCAAGTGGGGTGGGGGAGATGTTACATACAGGAGGGAAGGGATATTATTTCCGAAACAAGTCTTTTGAGGAGGCAAAGCAGTTAAGACTCACAGTACACAGGTAGAGAGATTAACTTGAGCAGAAGAAAGGCCAAAGTTTCTTCTGGGAGGAGGAAAAGGATGGAAGCATGGTGAACATTCAGTAAGAAGTTTTTCAGTAAAGCATAAGAGTGATAAATTCAGAGCTTGGTGTCATAGGTAATGTTAATAGTCTTTTATATACACTCATAGTAGGTGGTATTTCTGTGCCTTTTTCCTAGTGTTGCAAGGAACTAGTGTTTACAACATTTCATTACATAGTTACAAATTGAGACAGATGAGAATTAAAACAAAGTCCCTCTCTAAAAGCATCATAGCAGATTAGAGACAGGGCTGAACCAGAAATTGGAAAACCCAGGTTCTAGACTCAGCAGGACTACATAGGCCTCTCGGTTCAAAGAAATACTTAGCTTTTATGATTGTACACACTATAAGATATTTAAGAGAGATAATCAAGATCACATGTTGACTAGAAATGACATGGGAAGGGAGAAGAAAGAATCAAGAATGACTTCCAGTTTCTAATTTTGAATAACTGGATGGATGGTAGAAATACTGGAGAGAAAATAATAATACCAGATTATTAGGATAAAATGAGATATATTTAACCTACATGTAAATTGAGTTCTACAAAAGACACTAATGTTAAGAAACTGATACATAATGTTCACTGAAAATATGAAATATATAGAATAAATTATAATTAGGTAAAATGTGGTGGCAAACTATAGTACAGTCTTATAGCATGTGAGGTAAAAGGAAGAAAAATAATCTTACTGTTAATTTAAAAGAGATGGCAGGAATAGATGTAGAAGATTTCTAACAATTTAAATGTTCCTGTATTTTTCTTTATCCGGAAGTGCCATTGGTCTTGTTATTTAACTTAAACCTATTATTTCTTCTGAAACAACTGCATCACAGTAACAGTAGATCCATGTAACCCTAGAGTACGGTAGATCACTGAAATGTTGGTTGCTTTAAACAAAAAGAAGTATAAAATCCAGCCAGTATTCCAGATTGCTGTTCTCCTGGGCACTGATTCTTTGTTCAGGGCTGTCAAACAGTCTTGTCACTCCCAAGCTTCTGTGACATGCAGCACTAATTGTTTGCAGCCCAAGGCATTGCGTGTTCCACTTTCAAAGGCATCGAGACAAGCATCTTCTGAATTATCTAATCACTCTAATTCTATATTAATGGCACAATAACGGTGTTTTAAATTCTTTTGTTTATGATAGTAATTCTCACTCACCTACTGGGGTTTAATCAAGTATTCACTCTACTCACAGATAATTCAAATTATTTCAAACCATCTGGCTTAGTTTTAGATGCATTTTTAAGCTATTTATATTTTGAATAACTTTCTTTATAGAGCATAAAATGTATCTCAGTCTTTGGTCCAAATCTCTCAAAAGTCCAGATATATGAAATCTTTACAAATTTCTCCTACCTTTGGTGATCTGGCCATCTTCAAAATCCTAGAGAACTCATCTGAATGATTCCTTTATTACAGCGTCTATTGCCTGGTATTGTTTATAGTTTTATATTGTTCACCCTGTCTAACTAGATTGAAAACTTCTAAGGACAGCAACAACTAATACCATTTTTCACATTCCTGTGCATAGTATAATAGTCTATATATTTTTAAAAATATGATCAAATATTTGCTGATAATATGGGATAATATGGCACTGGGATTAATATGAGATTAATATGGCCTGGTGTGAAATGCCAGCTCTGCTCCATAAGAGCTCCGTGACTTATCCAAACATTCCTGCTCCTCAGTTTCCTCATCTATTAAACAGGGATTTTGCTGTACACATTCATATAATTATTAGAGGAAGAAAAAGGTTAATATGTGTCAAACATTTAGATCAAATCCTTTTTTTTTTTTTTTTTTGCATACAGCCTGCGGCATGCAGGATCTTAGTTACTTGTCCAGGTATGGAACCCATGCCTCCTGTATTGGGAGTGCAGAATCTTAACCACTGTGCAGCCAGGGAAGTACCTGGACCAAATTCTTGCCATATAAATATTTGCTTGAGTTGATAACAATCCCTATTCAACTCCATTTAATTTTAAAGCTTAATTTATTCAATAACATTATATATAAAATATAATATCTATGAAGCAGTGTTTCCTTCAGGAAGAAAGTAATCAAAAGCATCATCCTCACCCTAATTTTTCTAGAGTTAGTAGCAATAGCCCCCAGGACATCTATGAACAGACTAACATTATGCTAGATCAGCAAAACAGCCTGATTAACTTCTTGGTGACATGTTAGATGATAAAGTAATGGTGTACATTCACTAAGTGAATGCCATTTTAAACAAAGGAACCTAGCCAATTTAGAGTTCAATATACCACTAATGTGCAGACCAAAGCAATGCCAAGAGATGCTGTGATGACAAACATTGTAAAGTCTTTCAAGTTCACTTTCAGTAGAACCATTAGTTGGTGCTTCTGGGATATGGCAAATCAACATGATTATTCTAGGAAAGAGAGGAAAAGAGTGGGGAAGAAAAGGGGGAAACGATATAGAAGGGCAGAGAATGGTAAAAAGATGCACACACATGCACACACACAAAACTATAAGCCATTACATTCATCTAACCTGCAGCCATGAAATTAAAAGATGCTTACTCCTTGGAAGGAAAGTTATGACCAACCTAGACAGCATATTCAAAAGCAGAGACGTTACTTTGCCAACAAAGGTCCATCTAGTCAAGGCTATGGTTTTTCCAGTAGTCATGTATGGATGTGAGAGTTGGACTGTGAAGAAAGCTGAGCGCCGAAGAATTGATGCTTTTGAACTGTGATGTTGGAGAAGACTCTTGAGACTCCCTTGAACTGCAAGGAGATCTAACCAGTCCATCCTAAAGGAGATCAGTTCTGGGTGTTCTTTGGAAGGAATGATGCTAAAGCTGAAACTCCAGTACTTTGGCCACCTCACGCGAAGAGTTGGCTCATTGGAAAAGACTCTGATGCTGGGAGGGATTGGGGGCAGGGGGAAAAGGGGACGACAGAGGATGAGATGGCTGGATAGCATCACCGACTCGATGGATGTGGGTTTGGGTGAACTCCGGGTGTTGGTGATGGACAGGGAGGCCTCAGATCAGATCAGATCAGTCGCTCAGTCGTGTCCAACTCTTTGCAACCCCATGAATCGCAGCACGCCAGGCCTCCCTGTCCATCACCAACTCCTGGAGTTCACTCAGATTCACATCCATCGAGTCAGTGATGCCATCCAGCCATCTCATCCTCTGTCGTCCCCTTCTCCTCCTGCCCCCAATCCCTCCCAGCATCAGAGTCTTTTCCAGTGAGTCAACTCTTGGCATGAGGTGGCCAAAGTACTGGAGTTTCAGCTTTAGCATCATTCCCTCCAAAGAAATCCCAGGGCTGATCTCCTTCAGAATGGACTGGTTGGATCTCCTTGCAGTCCAAGGGACTCTCAGGAGTCTTCTCCAACACCGCAGTTCAGAAGCACCAATTCTTTGGCGCTCAGCCTTCTTCACAGTCCACCTGGCGTGATGCAATTCATGGGGTCGCAAAGAGTCAGACACAACTGAGCGACTGAAATGAACTGAACCTTTATATATTTTGGTGTTTCCCTTTAAGTGTGTTTGGATTTTTTTTTTGTTTGTTTTTATTTGGGTACACGTCTATGAAATATTACACAAATACTACTGCAAAGAGGATTTAAAATATTTCATTATCCTATTTTTTAAATTATGCCTTATTTTAAAAAATAAAGCTATTTAGGAGAATATTTTATGCTTCAAAAAAGTACATTGATAGACAGGTGGATATATAGACAGACATATCTCCAGCCATCCTTTACAGAGGGCAGAAATAAAGTTGTTCTTCACTTGCTGGTTAAGGTCACTTTAGAACTTGAAGATATTTTCATCCGTGTGTTCCAGTAAAGACAATGATTGTTAAGTGTTTGGGACTATATTGCAGCAAAGAGAAATAGCAGAATTTTGACAAACCAAAAGGATTTGTAACCAGCAGATAGGATGAGGGAACACATGTTTCTGAGGAAGCATGTTCTGGGCTCTTTAGAGGAGCTGCCAGTGTGTAGAACACGATAAGGGCTGGCTCCCCAGAACACTCATGTTGTCTTCTATCAGCCAATCACCTTCTAAGCAACATGTCCACCTTCTAACTCCTCTAATGGAGAGTCATGTCAATTGCTGGTCTTCCTGAATACAGGCCAGTGTGTTTTACATACAGAGGGTAGCAAAAAAGCAAAACTCACTGTGAGTGTAAAACATATAAAACATAGACCCTCCATGCTATAAACTCTAGGATGAGTTACATGGCAATGTAGGTATGCACACAAAAAGCTGAAAGGAAATTCACCAAATGTTAACCTTATACAAAGGTGGGATTATATGATTTTGGCTTTATTCTTTACATGTGTCTTATATGGCAGAAAAACATATTGTTAAAAAAATCAGAATAATAATTTTAATGAATAACCTAAAGAAGAAAGGCAATTAAGATGTAATTAACCATAAAGTTAGCATTTTTTTCCTATACTTAGATCTCAATGTGAATCTTTGCCTGAGAATCCTTAAAATTCAAAGCTCTTACCAAGAAAAGAAAAAGGACAAACCAAAATTCACTAAAAATGATATTATGAAAAAGTTTTCTTCAGTTCTTTTATTTATATCAACAATTTTAGCCAGGTTCTAACTAGGCCAGCAACTCAATTGCTAAAGCCCTTGGTTTATCAGTATGGCACCAGCCCCAGATTAACAATTATGAAAAATCCCTGTTTATTGGCACTGATTTTAAATAAGTTGAGTTAGATTTTTGAGAGGAAAGGAGACAGGAAAAGTCTAATCTTAAGGGCAGATGAAAAAGATATCTAACAAAAGATAGCTCTCTCACAAAATACTATGTATGTGCTAGAGGTGATAGAAATTAAGGCTTTGGGGGAATGGCCCCCCAAATAAGAAAAGAATATTTTCAATTAAAATGAAAAGTTAATGGTCCCTAAGGTAATTTCTAACCTGAAAAATCTTTAAGAGGTTAAGAACTTCATACAGTTATCATTAATAAAACAGATTCCAGTCTTTCTTAATAGTTTACACCTTTTAAAATAGATTTCTGTAGACTATAAGTGATTTCCAACTACATTAAGTCTCTTAGAGTTATCAGTGTTTGGGGCTTTTTCTTTACGTTGTTTTTTTGTTGCTGTTGGGTTTTCGTTTAAATTAGTTTTCTGGTCCAGGTTATGTGAAATTAATTCTTCAATGGTTCTCAGAATGAGCCTTCTTCAAGAAGAATGAGGGTGAGACTTAATCACGTTCTCCTAGTATTGCTGTGGTAAGATTCATATTTAGACTAGGTATGCATTAAGTCTAAGTTTATATAAAGTAGAATGTAGACAAGTTTAGCAGTCAATGGATCAACTTTGGGTACCTTTGATTTGAATTTTCCTTTACACCCTTCATTTTGCCTGTGAAATACCATAGTAAGAAAAAAACCCAAGGCTCACACTAACAAAGGGAGGATGGTTAGCTTAGAAGATCCAATGCATGTGTGCTAGTCATTTGAGTCATGCCTGACTCTTTGCAACCCTATGGACTGCAGCCCTCCAGGTTCCTCTGTCCACTGGATTCTCCAGGCAAGAATACTGGGGTCCACTGCCATGCCTTCCCCATGGGATTTTCCCAACCAGGGATCAGGCCCATGCCCCTTACATATCCTGCATTGGCAGGTGAGTTCTTTACCACTAGCACCACCTGGAGAGCCCATATGGAAATCTTAAACAGGGCAGGTGGGGTGAGGTTCCCAAAGGCAATGAAGGAAACAGAGGAATCAAGAGGACCTAGCAGTAAGACAGAAGAGTCTGTCCAGTGCCCACCCCTTCAGAATCTCAGAATCTTCAGAAATCAGAATCTCCCCCACTGTTTAAGGGATTTTTACAATATAAATTATGGCCTGGATTAGACTCTTATTCTGCTAATCCTCATAAGGATCACATTTGAGATCCTGTGAGATTCTTTGAGAAACCAGAGAAAACTGAATGATTATGAAGTTGCTACGAAATGCTGACTAGAAAAGTCTGTCCTGAGGTGTCTGAAGCATTTGGTTTGTGAACTCACCCCAGCATTGCTTTCCTGTGTCCTTCGTCCTCTTTGCATTTATGCTGAATCCAATTCCCACTTCACTTGGAGATTATTACCCTGAGGATCTCATAATAGAGACAAGTTGTATACACATTCCCCACACCCTGAGGAAGGACCCTTAGCCCCAGCCACTCCAAAGAGGGATGGCCACCTGTAAAACGGACGCATGACCACCAAGCACTACACTGCTTCATCTGACCTGGTTTCCTCATTTCAGATTTCAGGCACCTCTTTCTGAGTCCTATAATCTCTTTTAACTCACTCTAGCACTTCAGCAAAACCATTGTATCTTTGTACTACTTTTAAAAATGTAGAGTTTTCAAAGTTTTTTTTTTTTTTAGAGTAGTGCCTATCTTGGAATAGCTATATAGCTTTACTCAGTAATAAATAACTCTCTTTGAAAAAAGATGCTTAAGATGGATATCCTGCAAAACTCCAGAATTATTGTGAAATCACATTTTTATCTACCATTTTTAGAGTCCATTTGATTTATCCCAGCTTGGCATATTAGAGTAGACATGGGAATACAAACAGCCTGATAGTTAAAATTTTGTCTGCATATGAATCTCCTCTGGCTTCCTTCTCTGCCAGGAAAATTTTTCCTGTTGTCAGTCAACTGATCCTAATATCTTCTTGGAACAGAGCAAACATTTTAAAGTGCAAAGCAAAAGTCCTCCCCCAGCCTGGAGAGAAAATTTTTTTTTTTTCCTTGAGCTGTTGATGTCTTTAAGAGAAATGACTTTAGTTGAACCAGTCAGATGATAGAGGACACAGTTAACTCCATATAAAGGAAAACTGTTTGAATACCAGTACCACTGATTTCAAGTAAGGTTTATTTGGGTAACATTGTTTAGGAAGATAATCTGAGTCATAAATTGCACAGAGGCTACATCCCTCTTATGCAACAGCAGAGGACTAATTTTGTTGTAGTTTTGAATTCTGTATGCTTATTTGAAAAAGTCTCATATTTGTATGCATTTTGAAATATTTTATCAGCTTAGAAAGGAACTCAGTCTTCCTAACTATTGCATTGCTTTAATTAACTGATCATTTCCAATTTTTTTTAGAGTTTTGGTCAGAATTGGTTACTCTGAATCTAAAGAATAAAATGAAGACACAGCTTTATTTTAAACACTAATAAAAGGTCTTATTTTAAGGTAGACAAAACAAGTCTTCTTAAGACAGCCTTATGATAATAGACCCAGAGTCTCTGAGCTTATTTCAGCTATTATCCAAGCACACATTAACTGTTGGCTAAACGTAAATTGACAGAAAACAGTCACCAGAGAGAACACCTAAAAACCAGACCATACTACTGATAGTCACAGAAAAGAGATTTAAACCGAATTTTTTTTTAAAAGCTATGTTAGAGTGTTCATAAAGCTCTTCAATGATCTTGTATTTTAGAAACATGAAGTATGTGTCAGGGATGATTCATGGACTGGATAAAAAAGGGGTGAGGAGCTGGGTAGAGGTAGAGAAAGAAACAACTCAGAGGACAGGAATATTGGGTAGAAAGAAATTCTCTTGAGCTTTTATAATTTTCATTATCAGTTTGAGATAAAAGGAATAAAATATTTTGGATCAGTTTAAACAAAGCAAATGAAAGGTACACAAAATGAGAATGGAGAATTACTTTTTTTTTAGACGTAATTAAGGTTAATGTCTTATTTGCAAAATGTTTGGGCAGTAATAGCTATTTAGGTAGGGTTCGCTTGAGGGGAACAGATCCAATAGGAGATGGGTCTTTCTTTATTTCTATCATCTATCTGCCTGCCTGCCTGCTTGCCTGCCTACCCACCAACCTATTTATAGAGACAGAAAGACAGAGATTTTTATGAAACTGACTTATACAATTTAGGGGGCTAGAAAATCTAAAATCAATAAGGCATAAGAAAATCATAAAAGAAATAAGGCAGGCCAGCAGGCTAGAAACTCAAATAAGAATTGATGTTTGCAGCCTTAAGCCCAAAATCTGCAACACAAGTCAGCAGGTGGGAAACTTGGGCAGTGTTTCTACGCTGCAACCTTGAGAAAGAATTGCTTTTTTCTCCATCTTTGCTCTTAAGGACTTCAACTATTTAGATGAGACCCACCTGGATTAAGAAGGATAATCTGCTTTATTCAAAGTCTTCTGATTGTTAATATTAATCATATCTAAAAGCTATTTTCATAACAACATCTAGACTGGTGCTTGACCAAATAATTGGGCACCATAGCCTAACTAAGTTTTCACACCACAATAGCTTTAGAGACTACCCTTAATTTTGTATGTTTCAGTTTTCTCATAGTGTCCAGGAAGAGTGCGATGATGTATTAAATAGTCAGTGGAATGTTAAATAGGATATGTATTTTCTAAGATTTTGGAGTTTGGTGTGCATCTGTATGTCTGTGTGTTAAAGTTTGTACCATATGCTCAAAATTATTAGTGGATGCTTCTAACTTATATTTTCAAAACAAATATATGCTATTATAGCAATTCTCCTGCAACTTTGCAAAAGGAATATAATCTATACATTTCAAATATACAGTTAAATATGCCTCTAATAATTACACTTGATAAAAACTTCACTCCAGATTGTGAATCATATGGCTAATATCTTTGAAGAGGAAGGTACTTAATCATAAAAGAAATAAATGATCCATTAGGATATATGACTTCAGTAAATCTAGACATTTATCTTTTGCCCTTTGTTTTAACATTAGCAAGATAACAACATAGATACATGACAGAGTTCATTCAAGCCATGTGCATCACTTTTCAAAAATGCTTATAAACTTCAAATTCTTTGTTTTGCTTTTTTTGTTTTTACTTATATTTGTTTGCAGAGTAAGTCATTTTGTTGGCTGAGTGATTCGTTGGTTGGTTTTGGGACTCAAATTAAATATTTTATCAGGCTTAGGAAAAAAAAAGAACCTATGAATATAAATGGGAATTTAGAGAATTATTTGGAAGAAAATGATCATAGATTTTAGTTGGTTTTATTGGAAGTACCGTATCCTAGTAAGTATAAACAGTTTCACTTGCTTCTATAAAATAATGCATTTTTATCTCTCTAATATCTGCCTTTTTTTGTAATTGGATAAATAGTATATAAAGGAAAACCATCAAGAGTAACTATAAAACATATTCAAGTAAGTCAGAGTATCTAATTTGCAATTTATGTAATGGAGATAAGTAGTTAAACAAAAATGGCACCATTTTTGTTTAACTTAAATCATTTAAATGATAAATGAAACTAATCATATTAGCAATTTAAATACTTATTTAACTTTGGTACATATATTTAAATATCTTTTATAGATATTCAGATTTATGTCCATTCCTGTTGTACTCAAAGCCAACAAATAAAAGCATTGTCTTTCTTTGCTAGGTTTCTAAATACTTGTTTTACTTAAAAATACAAAGAACTTTTTAACATTGTCCTTAAGGATTATTTTTTTCCATTTCATATTTTGACAGCCTTTCTCTCTTTTTTTAAAAACGTGTTTTCTATAGCTGCTAAAAAATTTACCTAAAACTTAGTAGCTGAAAACAACACGAATTTATTATATTTCTGTAGGTAAGAAATCTACAAGAGGTCTCACTAGGCTAAAATCGAGGCATCAACAGGCCCGCAAATCATTAGGATGCTCTAGGTGAGAATCTGTTTCCTTGCCTTTTCAGCCACATTTCTTGGCTCAAGACCCCACTCCTCCAGTGTCATTCAGCAGCATCAGCCAGGACCTTCTCACATGGCTATCTATTTGGGTCTCTCTCCTCTGCCTCCTTCTTGCACTTACAAAGATGCAGGTGATTAGACTGTTCCCTCTTGGAGAATCTTAATTCCATCTGTTACCATGATTTTTGCTTACCACGTAACCTAACACATTCACAAGTTCCTGGCTTCTTCAGGACATGGACATCTTTCAGGGGCATTCAAGGACATTATTCTGTCCTTATAGGTTAATCATTCTTGCAGCTAGGTGATGGGTGCATAGGGTTCATTATTCTAGTCTATCAATTTTTAAGAGGCTTTAACTTTTCCAAAACAAAGAGGTAAAACATAAATTTAGGATCCTATATCACCCAAGGAATTGTGTCCAGAAGAGAATTCTAAATTTATTTACAAACTCATTAGTATTCAGCCACTTAGGAAATTTCCATATTTATTTTCATATTTATTTCCAGTGAGGTATCTGAAAAAAAGATAAGATAATGCAACAATTTTAATACTTAGAAGTATAAAAACATAGACATACATTTTGCCTCCAGCAAACAGCCCTTCCTCAGATTTCATGCCAAAATTTTTTTTAATAATTTTTTTCTAATGTTGATTACAGATTCTTGGAACTTTTAGGTTTTGAGAGCGCTTTCATATTATCTGGCCCAAGAAATCTCTGACACATGACTTTCATGCCAAATGATCACCCATACGTCTACTGAACATCCCTAGGGTAGGACTGGCTCACAATCTCCAAAGCAGTCTAATGGACAACTATGATTACTAAGATTTTGTTTAACCCATAAGGCTTTGGATGAAAAGAATAAAACTACTTTCACATAACAGTCTACAAATATTTGAAAGCAGCTCATATGTCACTCTGAGGCTAAAATACCTTTAGTTCCTATAGACCTTAGTGGCAACCTGAAATTGGTAAAGAATGAAGACCATGTCCCTATGGAAATTTACGCTTGGAGCAAAATTTGTCAATTTAAATGAAAATCCTCAAACAACTCATTTATCTAATAAATTGAATCACAACACATTGGGAAAATCTAGAGAAAATTTTACTCATTTCTTTACTCCAAAAGCCATCCCCACAGACTTTTTGGGATTCTTACCCTTCCACAGAAAGGGTATTTTAACTGGGTGGGAAGTAACCATTTTTATCCTGGATTGTTCTTGTTCAGTTGTCAATTCATATCTGACTCTTTGCGACCTCATGGACTGCAACACGCCAGCTTCCCTGTCCTTCACTATCTCCTGGAGTTTGCCCAAGTTCATGTCCACTGAGTCAGTGATGCCATCCAACCATCTCATCCTCTGTCGCCCTCTTCTCCTTCTGCCTTCAGTCTTTCCCAGCATCAGGGTCCATTCCAGTGTGTTGGTCGGTTAGTCCTGGACATAACTGTCCTGCACACCTGTGAGCCATGAGGACAGATGATGGACCTAAGGAGACAAGAGTTGCTCAAAGTGTGATATGATTGAACTGAAGGGCTTTCAACCTTTACTGAAGGTCTTTCATTTCTTAAAGACCAGCTGAATTTCTGCTTCTGTAACTTAGGGAGAAGGTAATATCTTTTTACCAATTAGCAGATTTGAAAACCGATTTTACCTGAAAAATAAAATGACAGAAAATGCACATTCCACTTTTCTAGTACCTAACTAGACATGATTTGCTGAGAAGCTTACAATGACAAAACTAAAAAAGAGGCCATGGCTTTGTAAAATTTAAAGCTTTTAAGACTTATTTAATATTTAATATATTTTATTACCTCAGGAAAACCTTAGTTCCAAGAAAACCTTAAAAGGGCCAGAGCCATGTTTTAGATTTCATTAGACAATATGGATAAACTCTAGATAGAGTTACAAGTCTGAAATGAGTGGGGGAAAATTTATAGAGGCCCAACTGATAGGCAGGAGGCTAAGTTCACACCACTGTAAGAGACAGTTAACTGCCTCAGCTTTTTGTCAGTTGGGTCCTCTATCCTGTACAGCTGATTGAAAATATAAACCAATAAAAGCCCTGGTTAAGACATTTTTTCCTCAAAGCTATTCAGTGACTTTTCAGAACTGAGATCGTTCCTCTTCAATGGCTTGTTTTATGTGTTTATTGACTCTGGCATAGAAGATCCTGGTGCAAGTCTATCATTTGTTCCTTTTCCAGAAACGACCACATATGTTTCCCCAAATTGTACACTTACTAGACCGCTGGACTCTTTACTCAAATAATATACAACCCACATGCCTGACCAGTTATTAGCCTTAGTTATGCAGGGCTTTAAACTTAGCTGTTGTGCTACAAATGGCTACCACACCATCCTGCCAGTGACCACTTCATGACAGTATCTACCCAGAACATTTTTAGATTATGTGCAGCTTTTATGAACTTTTGCCTCTGTGGACAGGAATTAGTTATGGGTCAGAAATATGAGCTCAACATATACCATTCTCCTCACCCTATCCCTATTGTTGTTGTTTAGTTGCTAAGTCGTGTTCAGTTCTTTGTGACCCCATGCACTGTAGCCCACCAGCTCCTCTGCCCATGGGATTTCCCAAGCAAGAATACTGGAGTGGGTTGCCACTGCCTTCTCCAGGGGATCTTTCTGACCCAGGGATTGAACCCACATCTCCTACACTGGCAGGCTGGTTCATTACCACTGAGCCACCAGGGAAGCCCCCTCTCCCCGCCCCACCCCGCCACACCATCCCTATATTTACACAGAAATCATCAGATTACTGACATAAGAGTTAGTGTTAACCAGGATGTCTTTTAACACAGCATTTTATATTTTCATAGCTTGTGTTCCCCTCTCTTGAACTTGCTTCTAAACAACCGTAGAAGCATGTCTGGATATACTCAATTAAAACTCGCTTATAATAGAAACTATTCGGTTGATGCAATTTAAGTCTTGCAAACTCAGAGTAGCCTGAATAGGCAACTGCCCCTACTAGCTAATCATTGCCAGAAGGAAAGGTTACATGTCAACCATTCTAAAACCAAAGTTAGTGTATTTGTTAGGTGGTGTTTAAAAATAACAAGCCAACCAGTAAGTTATTTATTTATTTGGATTGGTATAAATGTCACAAATAAGTCATCTTGGCAAATATTCAGGCAGTAGAATTATTAAAGACAGGCATTACATGAGCACTTTATTAAGACTGTGTTCTGGTGAAGGAGACATCTGGTTATATCTCCTTAAAAAAAAAAATCTTTTCAAATGAAAATCATATCCACCATAATATAAGAAATAGAACATTATGGCCTCTATCACCCATCTGTCCCTCTGATTAAATGGTTCCAAAATCATTCTTTTGAAATACCCTGACCTTTTCAGTGGGTATAGTTTCAGCTTACTTAGGGGGTAGCTTGGCTTTCTCTCCTCAATTGGTTTTTTAACATTCATACAGAGATGGAAAATAGCTCCAGTGTCTGCCAAGGTTCATGGACATCTGCTCAGCGAGCCTTATTCCTAACTCCATTATATCCTCTCCTTCATCTTTTCTATCACTCTCATTTTTACTCATTTTATGCATGATTTTTGTGTACTGCATAAAATCATATATATATATATATATCATAAATAAATGTGTAGATGTACAGAGGAATAGATGAACAAACTTGTCCTGCTTAACAATGAACCTGAGCCCTTTTCTGTAGTATGGCTTACTGTTTATTATATACACTCCTGAAGATCTTTCTAACCTCATCTCTTGACATTCTCCACCATATCCTTCATACACCAACAAACTGAAGTAGTTACAACTCCATAAACATACCGGTTTTTCTTTGGGACAAGTTTCTAAAACATTTGGGACCTGCTATTCTCATCAGAAAAATGGAATAACACCCATTGGGGTGGTTGTAAAGATTAAAACCATTAATTTATGAAAAGCTCATAACATATACCTGCCCATATACCTGCCATATAGTAAGGGCATAGTACACATTATTTGTTTTTGTGATTGCTGTAATAGTGATGATCATATTTTTCCCCAAATCCATGGTTTTATGCATATTCTTCTTCCTAAAACACTGCCGTGTCCACCTGGCAAATTTGTATTTATTTTTCTCAGAGAGGCCCTTCCTTAACCCCTATAGGACAAGTTAGGGTCTTCCTTCTCATACTTTAAAACATTTTTGTAGACGTTTGTTTTTGTGCTTAATACATTACACTCTAATAATGCCTGATGTCTTCTCTTCCCTATGAGATTGTTAAAGGTCATGTCTCTTTAAAGATACCTCTTAGCACAGAACAGAGCACCAGTGTCTGGGGAGATGGAAGGAAGGAAAGGGAGAAAGGGGAATGAAAGGTTAAGGAGGGAAGAAAGTAAACAGAGGAAGGAAAGAGCAAGCAAATAAATGAATCCAGTCTTCTGGCAGCTGTCCTGTCCTCCATCATTCCTGGAAGACCCCCAACAGTGATGCATTGATCTCATTTACAGATTCTGTCAGTGCGCTGATTAACAGTTCCCAAGTTTATCACTCAGGGCATAAATAACTGTAGTTCTGCAAGATATTAATTCATTTGCAGTGACTAATTTGCCTCCTATTTGATGATAATGCCAACTATTGACTAAGGCAAAATCTCTCAGCTTGCCAACCCCCCAAAAATCACTTATTCAGAAAATGGCTCATATAGGAAAGAAGCAGCTGCTTTTGAAATTGACACAAATGAGCCAAAATTTGTTTCTTTTAGAAAAAAATCTTATTCAAGAGATCCATTTAGCTCCAGTGGTGAGGTTTTGGTGAAGACAAGTGGAAAATGAAGGATAAGGGAGCACAGAGTAAGTAAGCATATCGATTTTTGTCATCATTTGCTTTCTCTCTGATGATTTTCCCTGTCTTGATTTTCTAAGTTATAGATGCAGGGTTCTTATTGATCTAGCCTGTTATAATGGAGAAAGAAAATTCCATCAGAAAAATAAAATTAATTGCAAACTGGAAACATTTTCTCATAAAGAACAACAGTTTTTCTCTCTTGATGTGACAGAGATCCTCTTTAAAAACATCGGTTTTGGATACACTGTTCATTGGCAACAGAACTCATGAACGTGAGAAAAATCTTCCCATTTTATGAAATGATATTTCAAGCTCTGAAAATGCTACAAATATGTAAGTTTTATCCAATATCCTGTTATATGATCCTAATAATAATAAAGATCCCCAATTTTTTTTCTATGGTGAAAAGATATGTGCTAACTAAAATAGAGATGAAGTTACTTTTCTCACACAAACACACACGCGTTCCCTCACCACTAATAGAATGACCAAGTGTAGATCACAAAGTCATCTCTCTTCTTTCAACCCAGGTTCCTTTTCAAGACAGTCTGTGCGTGAGACCCACACACAGCTGGGGAACTCCGCTCTTTGGAGCAGGCTTGGTCCTTCTCCCAGGAACTTGTGGCACTTTCTCCTTTCTGCCCTCTGTATATTTCTCAAAACTACCAACCAAGACACATTCTACAGTTAATCCTACCCTCCTTACTCTTTTTCCATCTTCAAATAAACACTTGTGCTTTCTACCTGTTTTTTATTTGATTTCTTTTCTCCTTTTTGGCTCTTTTATAATTATTCTTGTGTTTTTGACTCTCTCTCATATCCCCCACCCCTCCGCGACCATTCTTACTCCCCAAATCCTACAGCAGACATGTGATTTCTGCCCCTTTCAGCCCATCCTATCCACCAATGCCATATTACGTTCCTAAGTCACCATTCAGAAACAGTTCAAATTTCTGAGCTTATTGTAAGCCTTTGGCAGTCTGGTCACAGTAGCCTACTTTTCAGTCATATCACTCACCATTTGGACTTTTGATTTCCACCCTTCTCACCCAAACCTGCTCCCTCCACAGTCTTCTCTGGAGCAGCAACTGACATGACCAGACAGCCAGTTACTCAAGTGAAAAAAATCCTAGAAATTTTCCTTGAGTCCTCTCTTGCAGCCCCCACATCTAATCCATCACCAAGCTCCCTGATTCTACTTCCATAACATATGCCTACTTTGTTCATTTCTGTTCACTTGTACCACTGCCTATGCAAACCATCATAATTCAGCTGGACTACTGTTTGGTCTCTCCTGCATCTCCACAATCCAGTTCCCACACAACATCTGAAGAGAGTTTTGTGAAAACATAAATCAAATCACATCACAGCCCCACTTCTGCCTTTATGTCATCTGGCTCATATGAACCTCTTGGACCCAAGCCTTTACCACTTTATCTTCTCCCGCTATGCACCAGCCACACTGGCCTTCCTTATAATCTTCTTACTCACATTTTTACCTGACAGCCTTAGCACTAGCTTTTTTTTTCTGCCTGTGGTGCTTTTCTTCCTAAACTTTGCATGGCCACTTTTGTCTTTCATCTCACAATCTAAATGTCACTAAATTCTTTACCCAATATAAAGTAGCTGCCAGGTCCTGTCATCATACCCTGAATGGAATTTATCTGATATTTCTTTTTATTTTCTATGCTTATCTTGTTCATTGCTGAATTCTCTCATATCTAGAACAGTGCTTGGTTCTCAATGAATATGTGTTTAATGAATGAATGAAAACATCTTTCCCATCTCTGTGCCCTGTCCTCAACACTGGACAATATTCCTAATGGAGAGTAAGAGAACCAACAACCAGAGGTGGGTTCAGTTGGTATGGAGACAGTAAGGCTGAGAAAAAGGGAGAGAGAACAACCTGCCTAGAGGGGAGCATCTTTGTTGAATGATAGTTATGAGACACAATCAACTAGGATCTTCAACATTAGATTCAGAAGGTTTGGCTCAAACATGATTTATAGAGGATTCTTCTTAAACTTAGGGAAACAAAAACTGAGCTCCATGATGTTTGTTTTATCAACTCCATAAACCCAATACCTAGAACAGTATTTGACACACATTGGCAGCTCAATAAATAGTTGAAGGCATAAATGAATGAATGAACATGATCTAACCATTGCTGCTGCTGCTGCTAAGTTGCTTCAGTCGTGTCCGACTCTGTGCGACCCCATAGACGGAAGGCCACCAGGCTCCCCCGTCCCTGGGACTCTCCAGGCAAGAACACTGGAGTGGGTTGCCATTTCCTTCTCCAATGCATGAAAGTGAAAAGTGAAAGTGAAGTCACCCAGTTGTGTCTGACTCTTAGTGACCCCATGGACTGCAGCCTACCAGGCTCCTCCATCCATGGGATTTTCCAGGCAAGAGTACTGGAGTGGGGTGCCATTGCCTTCTCTGGATCTAACCATTAGCACTCTTACTTAGCAATAGTTTGTGACAGCAGTTCCCAACCTTTTTGAAACAGGGACCTGTTTCATGGAAGACAATTTTTCCACAGACTGGGGGTGGGGAGATGGTTTCTGAATGATTCAAGAAAATTACATTTATTGTGTACTTTATTTCTATTATTATTATTATATCAGCTCCACCTCAGATCATCAGGCATTAGATCCTGAAGTGTGGGGACCCCTGGTTTATAAGACCCAAAAGAGATAAGAAAAATGTAGAATAAAATTTCTCAAAACCTGGGCAATGGATTATATTTAAGTGATTTATTAAAATTCAGCTTCCTGTGCCTTTCCTGAGACCTGCTGAATCATCTAAGACTGGGATCAGGAATCTGAATGTTATGAGTTTCATGTGTATTTTTTACACACAAACTAAAGTTTGAGAATTATTGCCTTGAGAAAGGTAAGATGATGAAAGACCTAAAGTAGGATCTATATTTGAGGAAATTAGTGAGAGACAAGTTGCCAGAATTTTGAGAAGTAGGGAGAAGAATCAAAATGGCTGTGCAACCTGGCAGACAGAGAATTACACTGTCATTGGTAAAATATAGGAGACTTGTGCATCATTTTAAAAACATATAAGGTAGTAGATTTTTCACCTTTTGGAAGACAAAGTAAAGGCATATGTGTAAAGGTGAAATGTGAAACTAAACTAAGAAAACTGTGTGTTCCCCAAACCACAGAAGGTAAGAAATAGCAAAGGTATTGCCACTGCATTCCACAGTGTGAGAACGCTAAAGACAAATAAGTCTCGTTTCTTATTGTCAAAACCCTTATTAAAGTCATGTCATTCCTGTTTATTTCACAGTGAAAGCACTGCATATGTCTCAGTAAATAGTTCCTTGTGCAAAAGATCCTTGAAATTAGCTTCCTCCCAGCCATAACACTGGAACACTGCTAGAACTCAAGGAATGCTAGCAATCTAATCAGAGGAAAGATCTGAGGGCAAATATCTCCAGTAAACAGTAACATTTTAGAACGTTATTTGGTTTTCCATATTTCAGGTTTTATGCATAAGTGTAGGTTTCAGAATCTAGAATCTATACTTAGAATCAGATTTTTTTGATGTAAAGATGGGTTGAGGCCAGTGAATGCGACTCATGAGAAGAAATCTTAAAACTTGGGAACTACTTCCAGCATGTTAGCCTCTGTACTTCTGTACTGAGTAACCTGACATTTAAAATCCCCAGTGAGTTGAATACCCAAAAATAAGTTAGCCCTTCCCACCATGATGGACAGTTGTTTAATATTACTTGAAGAATGTTCAAGTTCCTTTTGGCAGGTTCTAATTAATGACTATAATATGAAAGAAGTAAAAGAAGGCAGGTCAGCTGATAAGCAGTATTGGGACATACCTGTAACTGTGCTCAGGAGACTGCTCACTTCACTGCAACCATGTGGAGACTGATTTTCTGAGTCTGTTGCAAAAGTAGAGGAGATTCTATGCAAAAGTATTAGGAGATTTTATGTGAATTGCTCTGCAGATAACACCTCTATGTGTTTTCCTCTAACTAGAATAATAAGTAATGTTGACCTCAACTTTTAAACAATAGCAGAGAAAAAAAAAAACAAAACACTGCTTAAAAGTTTACTCAACAAAATTTGGGACACACATTAGTAAGGTGTGGGGTACAATAACTAATTACTTCATTGTTCCTATCAAGGGAGCTATGAATGTGTCTTGCCAAAAAAAAAAAAGTCATAATCTACGTAAGGCAGCATACCTGAGAGTAACAATTTCTGCCCCTGCCCCACAATCCTAGAAAGATTGTGAAGAGATTATTCTCTTCACCTGGTGAAGAGAATAAATTTAAATATAAGAAGAGCAGAATTTCTTCCGTGGAGTTCTATCCTTCATAGATGACCATTCCTAGGGCATCTTTCATGCAGAAATTCTAGATCAAGAAACTACTGATGAGGGAAATAGTTAAAATCTTTAAAGTGTGCTAAAAATTACTACTCAACAATACCAATTCAAATACTGAAAGAAGGATCTTGGGGTTATTTATGCATTCTGTCAAATATCTGTGTACAACCTTAACTCTGCATGATATAATTATGTTTCAATATCAATTATCAGAATCTTACTTGACTTGATCCTACAGTAAGAAGGAAGTAAAATAATTCCTTGAAGATCCTCAGATCTAAACCACTAATTGGCTCAGGCTTAAACCACTAATCAGCATATAGCCCATGGCCTCTTTTGCTTGGTCCCCTCAGTACCTGAGCTACCTCGAGGATGTCCAGTGCAGAAGCAGTGGAGGAGGAAAGAAGTGATCCTTATCCAGAGGCTCAGAACACTGGACATAAAGCCAAGTCAAAGGTTTCAAAAGACAGGGAGCTTTTTTCTGTGTCCTTGGCTTGTTGTGAAATGGCTGACTTTAAATATGAAGATTCTCTCCCTTCATCTTAATACTGCATACTTCTATCATTTTTATCACTTTCTCCCACATGGATAAAGATCTAGTCATATACTAGAAGGAAGAAATGTTTTCTTTCTGAAGAGAGATATGTTTTCTATGTGTTAAGGACAACTGAACACAGAAGGCACAAATTAGATTTATTTAGAGGTCTGTCTAGTCAAAGCTATGGCTTTTCCAGTAGTCATGTATGGATGTGAAAGTTGGACTATAAAGAAAGCTGAGCACCCAAGAATTGATGCTTTTGAACCGTGGTATTGGAAAAGAATCTTGAGAGTCCCTTGGACTGCAAGGAGATCCAACCAGTCCATCCTAAAGGAAATCAGTCCTGAATATTCATTGGAAGGACTGATGCTGAAGCTGAAACTCCAATACTTTGGCCACCTGATGCAAAGAGCTGCTTTGAAAAGAACCTGATGCTGGGAAAGATTGAAGGCAAGAGGAGAAGGGGATGACAGAGGATGAGATGGTTGGATGGCATCACCGACTCAATGGGCTTGAGTGTGAGTAAACTCCGGGAGTTGGTGATGGACAGGGAGGCCTGGCATGCTGCAGTCCCTGGGGTCGCAAAGAGTTGGACACGACTGAGTGACTGAACTGAACTGAATTTTGCCCATCTCTGGTCCTTCTTTCAACAACAGCTAGTCAAATATGTTTAGAAAGGAAAAATTAAAATAAAATTTCATTCATTATATTCAACAACTACAAAATGCATTTAAAATTTTCTTTGTCATAAGATTATAATGTTTTTCTGTAAGGCATTAAAAAGACTTAGCACCAGAGACATAAATATAAAGAAATAAGTTACTTTCGATAATTTAGTTTTAAAAAAATTAGCTCTGGGCCATTTCTCAAAGTCAGTCTTCTGGGTTAGGAAAATGGAAAGTAATTTAGAGAAGCATAATACCTTTTACTAAATATTTCAAAGCCAGGACATCCATCTATATTATAAGTGAGTAGAGAAAAAAATTATTTAGCAGCAGTTCAGACACTGCCCAGCTATGAATAACCAACTTGCAAACATCAACTCTTGAGTAAAGGGATGTACACTTTCCTCTCCCCACAACAAAGCTCAACTGATGCTGCTTCTGAGAACTTTCCAACTTACATTTTCCTCTGTCCATTCCCTTCTTTACTTCAAGAAGACTGTGCACAAACCACACACAGCAGGTTAGCTGGCTTTTCTGAGATGGAGAGGGACTCAGCTTCCTTCCATTTATTGAGACTCCCCATATGTTAAAAATTTTAAATGTGTTAAAATGAGGTTACAAAATTTGTAGCATATTTTAAAAGTTCAGTCTTGGAAATGAGTCTCAGTGACAGTGTGGATAACCTCATTAGGAGACAACATCAAGCATCTGAATTTGAGGCCCTCATGAAGATGAGAACAGACTAATGGCTCCCCAAACTCTCTTTATAAATAGCCCCGCTATTTCTGCCCAGCACTCACTCTGGCAGTTTCTAGCAGGTTTCCCTGCCACCAGTATTTCAGACTTCCAATCTATCCTCCACAATGCTTCCAGAATGATCTTTCTAAAATGCCCATTTGATCATATTATTCCCCTGTTTGACCCTCCTCAGATTTCCAGTCATCCGTAGAATAAGGCAGGCCACTTCACACGGGGACCACAGCCCTACCTGGCTGACGCCTTCACTTATGTCTCCTGGCAATCCTCCTCTCCCTCTAAGCCTCCTACTCTGCGCACTCTCATTTGTTCACACAGTTCCCAGAATCTGGATTGTTCTTACTCTCTCCCTCTGCCTGTAAAGTACCTGCTCAGCATTCACCACAAGCCTTTGAGGACCCCTTTAGGAGGCTCTGGCCATCTTTTTCTTTTTTGACCCCACGTAGCCTGGTGACTTTTTCACAGTCTTTATCACAAATGTTGGGCTTAATAGTTTGATTCACCTTACTAAGCTTGAAGTTTCTTGTGAGCCAGGACTGTGTTTGATCCATTTTTTTTTTTTTTTAATCATCAGTACCTGGAACACAGAGAGTATTAGATTACCTCATATTGCAATATTTTCATCTCTGCTGTTGCTCTTCAGTTTACTTGATTTTTCTTCACATTTGTTTCTTTTCCTCTTTTCACTATTCTCTTTTTGAATTTTAAAAAGCACTTTCATCATAGCTGATAAGAGTTAAACCAGTGTTATTCAAAGACTTTTTATCATGGATAAGCAGAATTATGTTTTGGAGGGGAATTATACATAATTTTTAAAAAGCCATCAGCTTCTAAATTTCTTGAGAATATAAGCCTCTCCATGACAATTTCCATACCTCTCTTCTCTCATACTTAAATCTGTTTCTCTCCAAGCACTGAGAGACAAGAAAATTTTAAGGTTTTATTCAATTTTATTATTTCTATCTTTGGTTTTATTGCTGCAGTATTTTTTTTCTGCTACTTGTTCATTTCAAATGTATAATGTTTCTGCTATGTTGTAGATTAAGTGACTTTCATGGGCTGGCCTGCCAACCCCTGTACCATCCATAATAGTTTTTTTCTGTGGGGAAATATATTTTAAGTTGCAACCAATATGCCTCAAAATTCTTTTAGAATTCAGCATATTTGTAGGTTGTGGATTTCCACTAAGATTCTCCAGTGAAATTAGAAAACTTGTATTAATTTGTTATTCATGCAGCAAGTATTATTAACATTTAATCAATGCGTTGATGAATTTCAGGATGAGCTTCAAGTTCTGAGGATAGGGAGTGAGATGAATTAGGTGCCTGACTTCAGGGTGTTTGCAATCTACACATAAATTTTCCTAAAAGTCAGCCTGCCTCTTTAGTATTTGTCGTCCCTCATGCAAACATATAAATTCTATTTATGATCTTAATGACATAAAAATAGTTATTATGAGAACTACAGTAACTTTTATCCTTCTGAGAAACACTTCATGGATATAAGAAATATTTTGTCATGTTAGTTTCCTTAAATACTCATTTGAGATCATAATCATCCAAGAATGGTTTTTGTTCACTTTTGTTTTCTGGCTGCACCGTACGGCAGGTAGGATCTTAGTTCCCCAGCCATGGATCTAACCATGCTCCCTGCAGCAAAAACAGAGAGTCTTAACCAATAGACCTCCAGGACAGTCCCAAATGTCTTCTTTTTTAATGAGCTTCCCTCCATCTCAAAGAGATTTGTAATATTTTGTTATTTCATAATAACTACATTGATCCTTGAATACTCTTCTGGAAGCATTCCTCAAACGATATACTTATTTTTGTAGCCCTCTTTTTCTTTGGTCTAGACAGATGGATCCATCCACTATTTAAGGCTCTCATTTATTGTCCTCTACCAAGAGAAAAAAGATAATGGGTCTGGAGATGTAAGGTCTTTAACGATGTACAATCTTGAGCATTTAATATGTGAATTAGTGGTCTTAAATGGTTATCCTTTAATCAGATCAGAATTATTCTTGGAAACTAATGGATGTAATCTGTAAAATAAAATTTGTTCATTAGTGATAGGAAGGTTTCTAAGGGTCTTTTAACATGAAATAAATAAATCAGTAGATCAACAGATGATAGGTACATTTCATAATAATCACTCTGAAAGAGCCATTTCAAGTAATAATTACCTACTCAGGAATGATGAGGAATTTCTAATGGTTATAACTATCAGGTTCACTTACCACATGGCAAGCTTAAAATGGAAACATTCTTTAATGGGAAAATAACGTCTTAATTTACTCTCTTAAAATTTTTAAAATAAATTAATAAGTGCAATGTTTTCATGTCTACAGTTTTACTTATTATTTTCCTAAGGATAATAGTTTTTAATTTATCCTCCCAAGAATTAAAATATTATAATATTAATACATTACAAATAATTATAAAATATAAATTAAACTACTGGAAAAACAGTATACTCTTTTTCTGTTTCCACAGAAGCCTTCCTTCTACAAGACATACCTTACATTTCCTGATAAAAGTTTTTATTTAACCTTTTCAATTTTTGGTATCCTTTTCCCCAAAATCTTGAGTTTAAATCAGTTTATATTTTGTGGCTTGTCTAACTGAGGAGACCTCCTACTCTGAAATGCGTCACACTACCCAGAAAAAAAAATAGTTTTTTGGTGCCAGTCTGGAAGGAACAAAGAGATCAGCTCCTACTATTTAGATGGTGATTGCAGCCATGAAATTAAAAGACGCTTACTCCTTGGAAGGAAAGTTATGACCAAACTAGATAGCATATTCAAAAGCAGATATATTGCTTTGCCAACAGAGGTCCATCTAGTCAAGGCTACGGTTTTTCCAGTGGTCGTGTATGGATGTGAAAGTTGGACTGTGAAGAAAGCTGAGTACCGAAGAATTGATGCTTTTGAACTGTGGTGTTGGAGAAGACTCGTGAGACTACCTTGAACTGCAAGAAGATCCAACCAGTCCATTCTGAAGGAGATCAGCCCTGGGTGTTCTTTGGAAGGACTGATGCTAAAGCTGAAACTCCAATACTCTGGCCACCTCATGCGAAGAGTTGACTCATTGGAAAAGACTCTGATGCTGGGAGGGACTGGGGACAGGAGGAGAAGGGGATGACAGAGGATGAGATGGCTGGAGAGCATTACCAACTCGATGGACATGAGTTTGGGTGAACTCCAGGAGTTGGTGATGGACAGGGAGGCCTGGCGTGCTGCAATTCATGGGGTCGCAGAGTCAGACATGACTGAGCAACTGAATTGAACTGAAAGAGAAGGAAATTGGCACCATCTTTCTTGCCAGTTAATTCATTTGTTACCTATTCATTCAATCCAATATTTACTAAGTATCTATTTTAGACAGGCACTACTAGCTTGGGAACTAGCCAGGGAATGTCAACACACACAGTGTTGTGTGTTGACAAAACACCAGAAGTTTATGTGTGGCTCTCTAGCTTAGGGAAAGCACTAGACCTTCACAATACTGTTACAATTAAGTAATTTTTGTCCACTTAATAGATTCTACTCTTCCTAAGATTTCATGGTTTCTCTTACCAGGGAACTTCTGAATTATATGTCTGTCAAAGATAAGAACTGATTTCAGAAACTCCTTGGAAAGCTTCTATAAATAACCCCTCATATGGTTTTTAGAGCATCTACTGTTACCCTATCATTTTTATTGGAAAAAATGCATAGATCCTCAGCAATCATTGGTTGAATGTTAATGATTTTTACTGTTCTCAGATAATAGTTTCAAGCATGTACCTATGCTTAAGGCATCTATTGAATGAATCTAGCAACATCCCCTATACATCTCTTACACAACTAACTCAACCAGACTTGTTTGAAACCAGGTTTCTCGGTGTGGGTGCCGTGGAACCTGAAAGATACTAATCATAAGAAGAGTTAATCTACCTCATGAATCAATCAGAAGCCTGAACTCAGAGTCTTGCCCTTTGTGTTAGACTTCCTCCTCCTGCACCACCTCTATCCCTTGAATTTCCTGTCAGGAAGAACTTTGAACCTTCTCTCAGTGGTGTGGCGCCTCCCTGCCTGTCCAGTAACAGATTCATCTTTAATATTTTTCAGCTTTGGTCTTTATATGTTGATTTTGACATATAAAAGATATACAATGTGTATTTTTCTAATCTAAAAATTATAATGTTTACCACATGTGAGACACTTTTCTTAGAACCTTGCAAGTCTGAACTCATTTAAGTAGCAATTTGTAGTTTTTCTAAAGTGAGGACTGGAATCACAGATACTTTTAAGATGCATCATTTAAATCAGTGAATGAGCCTGCCTGATTGCCCAGTATTTCTGTCTTACCATCTAGCACCTCATTACTGTTCAGCCTTGTTTTTCACTTGTTTTTAACAGTAACTGTCATGAAGAGTTATGAAGAAAATGACTCAAAAAAAGAAGGCCAAATGCTAACTAAGGCTGTTGACAGAAATAAAAAGGAAGGAAGTAATTTGGGAAAATAATGTTTCTGGATCAGACATGTAACATGAAAGAATTCACAAAACCCTCTACACAGAACAAAAGAAAACCATTTTAGAGAGAAACCATTTCATCTCCCAGCCAATACAGTAGCTGCATACCATGGAGAAGAAAGGTCAATGAAAGTTGAATTCATTTCCTTGGTGTTAGGAGGCTATGTACCAGAAAGAACTATCAGTGCAAAAGTAACTAGGGAGTAAGTCAGAAGTCAGAATAAAGTCAGAACAAATATTCCCACAATATATAACATTGAGGATTCACAAAGGTCTCCAAATGTCGTTGTAAAAGTCATGAGTCTACTACACAGTTTAGGATGATTGCCTATGACATGGTTTTTGTTATTCACTGTGAACTTTTGAATTTTTATTTTATATTGGACTATCATTGATTAATAAAGCTGTGTTAGTTTCAGGTGTACTGCAAAGGTGATTCAGTTATACATATAAATGTATCTAATCTTTTTCAAGTTCTTTTCCCATTTAGGTTACTACAGAGTATTGAGCAGAGCTCCCTGTGCTACAAAGTAGTTCTTTGTTGTTGTCAATTCCAAATTCCCAATTTATACCTCCCCCCATACCTTTTCCCTTTGGTAACTGTAAGTTTGCCTTTGAAGTCTGTGAGTCTGTTTCTGTTTTATAAGTAAATTCATTTGTATCATTTTTAAAAATTCTGCATATAGGTATTATCAAGTGATATTTGTCTTTCTCTGACTTACTTTACTTAGTATAATAATCTCTAGATCCATCCATGTTGTTACAAATGGCATTATTTCCTTCTTGTAATGGCGCAGTAATATTCCATTGCATTTATATACCATATTCTTTTATTCTTTTTTATTTGAGTATATTAAAAGCAGTATTTATTGCTTTATACTGCTGTGTCAGTTACTGCTATACAGCAAAGTGAATCAGCCATGCATATAACATATATTCCCTCTTTTTTGGATTTCATTCCTATTTAGATCACCACAGAGCACTGAGTAGAGTTCCCTGTGCTAGACGGTAGGTTCACATTACTTATGTATTTATATATAGTGTGTTCAACTCAGTTCAGTTGCTCAGTCATGTCCGACTCTTTTCGACCCCATGAATTACAGCATGCCAGGCCTCCCTGTCCATCACAACTCCCAGAGTTCACTCAAACTCACGTCCATCGAGTCGGTGATGCCATCCAGCCATCTCATCCTCTGTCGTCCCCTTCTCCTCCTGCCCCTAATCCCTCCCAGCATCAGAGTCTTTTCCAATGAGCCAACCCTTCGCATGAAGTGGCCAAAGTATTGGAGTTTCAGCTTAAGCATCATTCCTTCCAAAGAACACCCAGGACTGATCTCCTTTAGAATGGACTGGTTGGATCTCCTTGCAGTTCAAGGGAGTCTCAAGAGTCTTCTCCAACACCACAGTTCAAAAACATCAATTCTTCGGCGCTCAGATTTCTTCACAGTTATTTGTATATAATATATATTGGAAGATATATATCTCCCAATTCATCTCACCCCTCCTTCCACCTTGTCATCTGTTCTCTATGTCTGTGTGTCTATTTCTGCCTTGCAAATAAGATCATCTATACCATTTTTCTAGATTCCACATATATCTGATAATGTGAATATTTCTGATTTCATTCTGCATGGCAGTCTCTAGGTCCATCTACACCATTGCAAATGACACAATTTCATTCCTTTCATAGCTAATACTCCATTGTATGTATGTACTATATGTCTTTTATTCATTCCTCTGTTGATGGACAGTTAGGTTGCTTCCGTATCCCAGCTATTGGAAACAGTGCTGCAGTGAACGTTGAGGTGCATGTATCTTTCTGACGGTTTTCTCTGGTATATGCTCAGGAGTGGGATTGGTGGGTCGTGTGATATCTGTTTTCAGTTTTTCAAGGAACCTCCATATTCCTGTCCATAGTAGATGTATCAATTTACATTCCCATCAACAGTGTAAGAGAGTTCCCTTTTCTCCACACATTTTTCAGCATTTATTTCTCATGGATTTTTTTATGATAACCATGGCTCCCCAGGTGGCAATACTGGTAAAGAACAGCCTGCCAATGCAGGAGACATAAGAGATGCAGGTTTGGTCTCTGGGTCGGGAAGATAACCTGGAGGAGGGCATGTCAACCCACTCTGGTATTCTTACCTGGAGAATTCCATGGACAGAGGAGCCTGATGGGCCCCAATCCATAGGGTTGCACAGAGTCAGACATGACTAAAGTCAGACATGAGGACATGACTTAGCATTCTGACCAGTGTGAGGTGATACCTCATTGTAGTTTTTATTTGTATTTCTCTAATAATTAGTGAAGTAAGCATCTTTTCATGTGTCTCATAGCCATATGTATGTCTTCTTTGGAGAAATATCTATTTAGGTCTTCTGCCAACTTTTTGATTGGGTTGTTTTTTGATTTTGAGCTGCATGAGCTGTTTTTATAATTTGTCTGCATATATAATTTATATATATTTTTATATATGTTTATAATTTATATACACATTTATCCATTCATCCATTGATGAATATTTGGGTTGCTTTCACCTTTTGATTATTATGCATAGTACTGCTATGAATACTGGTGTACAAGTAGCTGTCTCCGCCTTCAATTCTTTAGTGTATACGCCCATAAGTGGAGTTGCTAGATCAATGGTAATTGTACCTTTAACTCTTTGAGGAAACTCCATACTTCAACAGAAATATTTTCATAGAACTAATGCAGTTGGTATAATGGTAGTAAAGCTTAATTTTAAATAATACATGCCCCCACTATTGATTTTAGTAAACTAATTAAAAATTGCATCCACCCTTTAATAGTCCTTATTTGCTGGTGCAGATATCTTGCAAACTTCTATTCTTTCTAGACCAGGATGTCTATGGCCATGAGTGTTCTCTGTCTCTCTGTGAGCTGTCCAGTGATTTTCCCTGGTGATTCATAGCTTCTTGTTCTTAATTATTAACTCTTGGTTTGATAGCAGAAACTTAAAAGCTGAAGAATTATCTACGGTGAAACACGTTCATCAGAATTTGGGTTCATATTTTCTTTTGCCTGTAGTTCTTGCTTATTTTCTTATACAAGTCAGAAATAAATTACAGTTATGATCATGGTCTATTAACTTTTGATAGTTTATTTTACAATGTTTTCTGTCCACATTTGTAAGGAAATAACTTACTTAAATGATTGGGGATCTTTTTTCCTCCTTTGATTGCAGCCCCGTCAGTGGTAGTTTCAGTGGGTTTGTTGAGTGTCTTAATGTCAGAATATAGCTGTTACCCATCACAAAGACTTTTAAGAAGCCTTTTAGGTCAAAAGCTCAAATATTCAAATATCCACTAAAGTTAATACATTTATGAAAATAGTTTTTTTATCTCAAAGTTTGTATAAGAATCAAGTGTCAGACAAGCTGTTTTGTGTCTCTTGTTAACAGCAAAACTGTAGTTTAATTAAAAATGTCATTGATGAATTATGCAGGAAAAGAAAGGAATTAAAATAAAATTCGTGAAACATTTTCCCTAACCTATTTCATTTATGCATTACACTGCTGGCCCTGTAATGAACCAGATTTCTGTAATAATATTTACTTCACCCTGAAAATATCTGTAGCATCACATGTTGTGATAGTATAATCAAATTATATGTAATATTTTTATTCTGGGGCTGTGATGTATATTGCTCTAAATTTGAAATCTGCTTACCTTTCTTTGCTTCAGAGTCTTAAATCAATTCAGATCTATAAGTGTGTAGCTTCACTTATTCTGAACCAAATATAATTTCCTTTTCAGGGTTGTAGTGTCTTTAAGAGGCTCATTAATAAAATCCAAATGAGGTATCTTGGACTTAGGAGAATACTCATGTCATTTTTATGAGTTAAGTACAAATAGTTATATACATATAAGATTTCCTATCAAACACACAATAGCAAAATGTTCCTGACAAAGTCAGAACATTCTAAAATAGCTGAAAACTTTTCTAATGCCTTTGAAAAACACCAAAGCAATTATGCTGGTATCTTTTGAACCAAAAATTCTATTTTCTCATTGTGACTGAGTTTAGCTGACATACCTTTAAAACAAAGTGGAACTCCTCACTGGATTTGTAGCCCAGGTGGCCTTATGACTTTAACTTTGAGGCACAAATACCCTACTTCTAGAACTGTGTAAATACACAAATAACCATTCCATGCCAATTTACAAAATGAAAGGACTATTTGAAGAAATATATAGGTAAATTAATAGGAATCCATGACTGAAGAATTGATGCTTTTGAACTGTGGTGTTAGAGAAGACTCTTGAGAGTCCCTTGGACTGCAAGGAGATCCAACCAGTCCATTCTGAAGATCAGCCCTGGGATTTCTTTGGAAGGAATGATGCTAAAGCTGAAATTCCAGTACTTTGGCCACCTCATGTGAAGAGTTGAATCATTGGAAAAGACTCTGATGCTGGGAGGGATTGGGGGCAGGAAGAGAAGGGGACGACAGAGGATGAGATGGCTGCATGGCATCACTGACTCAATGGACGTGAGTTTGAGTGAACTCTGGGAGTTGTGATGGACAGGGAGGCCTGGCGTGCTGCGATTCATGGGGTCGCAAAGAGTCAGACATGACTGAGCGACTGAACTGAACTGAATGGCTAAAACTAAATATGGACAGATAATCATTGTATTTAATAAGAGCGCAATGTAAACCCAACAACAATAAAATTTTACCTATTAGTTGGCATCAAATGTAGGATCAGTGATCTGGAAGCATAAGAAAGGCATCAAAATTTTGGAGGCTGTTAAAATCGTAAAAGGTCAAAATGCTTTTTCTAAATTTAGCAACAAATCCATCCTCCAACTCGGCTCATACATGGCCTTATGCCAACAGCTTACAGTTTATTACTGGGATCTGTAATACTGATAGAAATAATCACAGAATCGTTGATCTGCAAAGAAACTCAAGAAATTATCTGTTCTGCTCCCCAAACAGGAAGACACCTAACCCATTTAAGACAAAGTATCAACCTGCTAGTTTTAGAGTTCTTCAGGAGAATTGCTGCTGCAGTTCTTTCTGTTCAAAGGTGATCTAACACATTTATCTGTTTTGCTTTGTGGCCCCTGAGTTCACAACATAAACTACAATTACGTTTAATTAAACCAGCTTAAAAGTTTTGCTTTGTGCAATTTCTCTTTATCTAATCCTCAAAACTGCTGAGCTGATTTTAATATTAAAAAAAAAAAAAACTTATTCCTAGGCTGTAACCCTGCATGACGAATTCCAGCCCAGAGCAACATTTTATGATCCAGTGTCAAGTTCTTGAAAAATGAAAACTGAGAGGAAAGAGAGGTTTAACTATAACATGGATACACTTTGGACTGGATGTTAGCCACTTGAATAAGGTGTATGTGTTTAATCATAAAAAACTTACTGTATTTTCCTTTTCTGGTTTGAGCATGTAAAACCTGTTATTTTCATAATCAGGACCAAATGTATTTTGTACTCTGAAATTGAACCAGAACTCAAAAGGGGGATGAACGAACATTACCCATGCAAGGAATAGGTTTGAGACAAGGTTTAATTGAAAAGGAAAATCCCACCACCTATTCACTTTTAAAGCGTGAGTTGCATTCAACACACAAATCCTTCATTATTCATACATGGAAATATGTGCTTAATGATTAAGTCTCTAAGGATTTGCTTGATAGAATAATCTAAATTTCTTCTTTTAAAAAGAGGCAAATGAAATGTAGTTTTTAATTCTTTAAAGGACAAGTCACAAAGCATGTAAAAATATAACACAGGCTCTTAGTTTTTAAAAGTGTATCTATAATTTGCCTATCCATTGGTTTGTTCATCTGGATATCAGTAACATACAGACTTGATCTAATAATAGCTAATTATGCAGTTGTTTATCAGCTCATTTGAAACATTTTGAGATTCAGTCTAGCTCAGCAAATTACTGTGCTTAAGGCAGTTCTATATTCTAGAAAATTATAATATCCCCAGAGGCAAAGAATTAATAAAAATCCTCTTTTGTAAAAGATTATCATTGCAGAGCAAATGGAGCAGATCTTCTCTATCCTACTGCATTTAATATTCTCATTTTTCCCTGAAACTTTGATGGAGAGGCAATGAGAATATCTCTGTTTTATTAACTTATTAAGAGGCACATTTATAGAACTCATGCACCATATTGATTTCTAAAGCCACAGTGCTGCTAAGAGCCAATAATCACAGAAGAGCAGAATGATTCAGTTTATCCCAGAATGTTTCTGAAACTTGGTAGAGCCCAAATTTTCACCCAATTCAGAAAGCCTGGTTATTTAACGTCAGTATAGTCCATGGGGTTGCAAAGAGTCGGACACGACTGAGCAACTGAACTGAAGCCTCAATTTATTCATGTATAAAATAGAGGTAATAAGAAAAGACAACCTCTGAATGTTATGACAAATAAATGAGACAATGCATGCAATGCACCTAATACAATGCCTGTGGTAAATAATGTTAGTTTTGGTTATTATTATGATGAGTATTATCATTATCTCTTATGGTTTAGGAATCAAAGATATATGCATTTAATTAGCCATTTGCCTAATATTTATATTTTTCTAATAGAAATATCTTCATATCAGCTCGAAGTTTAACATGAACTTTCTGCTCCAGCACTTTGTGACCCAGAACTGCCTCAACAAGCTAACATCAACCCAGCCAGAATAGGTGAGCTACTATTACACAAGATAAATTATCTAGGCTGTAGTTGAGAATCATTCCAACTTCATAGCAGCTGGGCTTGATAATGTAGTATTTTAAAAAGCACTTGATGCTGCCTCTATTGAACTATCCCAAAGAGTTTTGAACTTTTTGATCATGACTCAGATTTTTTTGTAGATTTTGCCACCTTCATTTCCTCCATATGGGATCATTATATCATATTTTAAGAAGAAAAAAATCTTTAAAAAGAACTATTCAGTTACCTTAGCTAGAACATATGAGACTCTTTGCTTTACAGCATTATTTGCACAAAATACATGTACTGCCTTTTCATCTATTTTGTCAACCAGGACTACTTTTGGACTACCAGTAAAATTCAGTGTGCCATCTTTAGTTTATAAATATGGTTGAAGCCAACATATATATGTGTGTGTGTGTGTGTGTGTGTGTGTATATATTTTTAAACAACCTACATCTCCATTTGTATACTTCAAGAACTAAGTTAATAAGTGTTCCCTTAAAACCAGAAATCAACCCTAAAGGTAAACTTTGGAACTGATGATGACCCAGTTTCCCAATTCCTGGCTTCCAGATGTCTCTGCTTCTCTTTGTCAAGAAAACAACTCCTGATGCAGGGCATTTCAACTTGGTGGAAATGGACACATTACTGATTTTTTTTTTTGCCCTAATATGTGAAAAGCAGACTATCCAAACATCAGGAATGAACTGCAGGCATTAGCTGCTCTTCTCATTGTTAAGTTGCTAAGTTGTGTCTAGCCCTTTGCAGCCCCAGCACTCCAGGCTTCCCTGTCCTCCGCTATCTCCCAGAGTTTGCTCAAGTTCATGTCCATTGAGTCGGTGATGCCATCTAACCATCTTATCCTTTGTTACCCCCTTCTGCTTATGCCTTCAATGTTTCCCAGCATCAGGGTCTTTTCCAATGAGTTGACTCTTTGCATCAGGTGGCCAAAGCATTGAAGCGTCAGTTTTAGCATCAGTCCTTCCAGTAAACATTCAGGGTTGATTTCCTTTAGGATTGACTGGTTGGATCTCCTTGCTGTCCAAGGGACTCTCAAGAGTCTTCTCTAGCAACACAATTTGAAGGCATCAATTCTTTGGTGCATAGCCTTTTTCATGGTCCAACTCTCACATCTGTACATGACTACTAGAAAAACCACAGCTGTAACTAAACAGACCTTTGTTAGCAAAGTGATGTTTCTGTTTTTTAATACACTGTCTAGGTTTGTCATAGCTGCTCTTCACTTCACTCTGTACCTAGTGTTTGACTTCTTATTTTAAAGTGAAAGTGTTAGTTGTTCAGTCGTGTCTGACTCTTTGCAACCCTATGGACTGTAGCCTCTGTCCGTGAAATTCTCCAGGCAAGAATACTGGAGTGGGTTGCCATCCCTTTTCCAGGGGATCTTCCCAACCCTGGGATTGAACCTGGGTTTCCTGAATGGTAGGCAGATTCTTTACTGTCTGAGCCAATATCCTCGCATAATGGCATTTAGGGTGTGGTTGTAAGTAAAATATTTACACTGAAAGAATATGTATGTGTTAGAAAACAAAATTCAACCCAGTAAATTTGAAGATACAATTGGCTTTATTCAAAGATTCATGAATCAGGCAGCCTCCCATCTAAGCAATTTTTATTAAATTTTAAAAACACCTAGTAATAGCCTCTTTTCCTTAATTATTCCTCAAATTTTCCTAAGGAAGATAGAATCCATTACACGGGCTACATATGTAGAAAAGAAAAAACGAGACCAAACAAATTAAAAATCCATGTAGGGTGCACCCCATGTTCACTGCAGCCCGATTCACATAGCCAGAATGTGGAAGCAACCTAAATATCCATTGACAGTGGAACGGATAAAGGAGATGTGGTGCATATACATATAATGGAATACTATTCAGCTATTAAAAAGAACAAATAATGCAATTTGCAGCAACATGAATGGACCTAGGGATTGTCATACTGAGTGAAGTCAGACAAAGAAAGACATATATGATATCACTTATATGTGGAATCTTAAAAAAATAGTACAAATTAAGTTATTCATAAAACAGAGTCACAGATGTAGAAAACAAACATGGTTACCAGGGGAGAAAGAAGGTGGGAGGGATAAATCAGGAGATTGGAATTGTCATATACACACTACTCTATATAAACTAGATAACTATATATAAAACAGATAAATAAGGACCTACTGTAGAGCACAAGGAACTCTACTCATTATCCTGTACTGACCTATATGGGAAAAGAATCTAAAAATGAGCAGATATATATATATATATATATAACAGATTCACTTTGCTGTACACCTGAAACTAACACAACATTGTAAACCAACGATACCCCAATAAAAATTATAAAATAAAGCTAACTTAAAAAAGATTGGATATATGTATATGTATAACTCATTCACTTTGCTATACATCTTAAACTTACACAACATTGTAAATCAACTATACTTAGCAAAAGATTTTTAAAAGAAAAAAATCCATGCAGGGTACAGAAGCTAACAGCTTTAAAAGAAGTGAAGACTTTCTAGAAAGCAGTGACTCTGGAGTGCATGTTTACTCTGTAGACTAATGAGACTTGGGCATTCTGAAGGAGAATGTTTTGAGCCCTTTCCATTACTAGAAACTGTTAAAATGGGTTATTGTCACTCTGCTTAATATAGTGGTGGTTTAGGAAAAAGCTAGCCTGGAGAGGGCAAAGTGTCTTTCACCAGAGGCTTCCAGAATCCCAATCAAACCCTTTAGCATGGGGTCATGAAAGCACCACCTTTTCATCACTACCATCACAGCTGTGGTTGTGTTGCTGTTATTGTTTAATCTCTCTGTGTTCAGCCTGCAATAATCACCATAATTCACCCTAATGTTATGTGATTAGCAGTCTCAGTTGTGGTGAAAATTAAACACCACTCACATAGCACTTGTGACCTTTCACCCCTCGTGGAATGGGTCAGGGCTGCAATGGCTGAGAGACAAAATGCAGAAACTCACATGGTGCTGCCTGCACTCTCTCACGCTGGGGAATCAATGGAAATTTCATCTTCCAACCATATGTGTTGATCCCTCAGCAGCCATACTATGAAAGTTCAATTCTTCCACTTAATTTATTCTTATCCTGTGAAGATTGCAAAAGAATTTTGTAAAGTATTGCTGCAGTGCCTTAATACAGAGGCAAAGTGTCATTTTTAATAGCCAGAAATTCAATTTCATTCACACCATCATCTACAGATTAACTGAATATTGGACGTATTAAGAAGTTTGGCAAATTAGAAGCTTCTTGGTCTTACGCTGAAGCCAGTACAGACAAGTCCACTGAAAAACAACTGGCAAGAATGTACAAATAACTATCATCCTTTTCTATAAGGAATACATTTCCTTACATGCTAGAGTTCTAAGTTTCGTAGAACACCGTTAATAGTAAACACTATAGGAATCTGTTATTAATTTACAGACTTTTCAGATTATAGCAATGATTAGAATTTGAAAATTATTTCCTGACAACTAATTATGGCAGGGTGAAAAAGTGGTAAATTTTTCAATATATGAATGTTTAGGCATTTACAGAATGTTGCTATTTATCATGCCTATACTTTTAACCAGATTTGACAATATGTGGCATGATGAGTTTAATTTTCTATAGCACAGTACAAACTCTGCATTTTTCCTAATTATAGCTTCCTACATGTCAGCTCAAATAGGAATAGACTCACTTAGTTCAGCTCAATTTCCACAGCCTGACAGGCACGGATATCAAAATTAATTCTAGAATGAAACTTCATAAAAGAAAATCCTATTTGACAAAAGAACTACTGAGCTTGAATCACAGTTGCATTTGCATTGTGAAGTCCCATTTTTATTTTTACTGTATATAAAATAATGCCAAAGGAGAGACTGAATACCCAGAGAGAGTTCATTTGAGGCATCCTGAGAGTATCTGCCATGTGCAAGTAAAGCAGAAGCCTTTTTTATGACATCTTCAGAACTTGACGATTGAATTACAGTTTTAGTAATCATCCGTTCCCCTTCTCCAGTGTCACTTCTTTTTGTAATATAGTGCATAGAAAAGACTTATGGTTCCAGTTTTATCAGCCTGCAATAAAAATATAACAACTGTTGTATTAAATTATTTAAGTTGTAAACCATTGTGAAAAAGAAAAAGTTTTATCGACAGGCAGGCTGAAAAACTGATTATAATGGAGAGCCAAATGTATTGTGCTGATTATTCCCAATTTTTTCCCTAGTTTAGCATATTGTAAATCTTCAAGATATCTTTCAAAAAAGGTCTGGGTATGTAGGGTTCTTTCATTTGTTGCTTATTTAGAACTGGACATGGAAAGAGACAAACAAAACCTGTATAGTTCCAGGTATCAGTTTATTTTAGCAGAGTTGTGAATGCAAATGGAGTAAGGTATTTGCATATAATACAGAGATACTTAAGGTTATGCAATGGAACAACAAGGTTAATATAGAATATATTAAGGTTAATATAGAGGTATATCTCTCAAGATAATATAGACAGACATTATATGGATATGGAAATCACTCAGTTGTGTCCGACTCTTTGCGACCCCATATTCTGTAGCCTACCAGGCTCCTCCGTCCACGGGATTTTCCAGGCAAGAGTACTGGAATGGGTTGCCATTTCTTTCTCCAGAGCATCTTCCCAACCCAGGGTTCGAACCCAGGTCTCCCGCATTGTAGGCAGACGCATTACCGTCTGAGTCACCAGGGAAGCCCAGACAAACATTAAGTATCAATAAAAAATGATAACTGAAAGAAATTTAAATGTAAAATGAATGCATTTCTCCAGAGTGATACAGACCCAAGAGACTGTCAAGTCTTTTCAGAATTTTTTTTTTCTTATATTGATTTTACAGTCACTCAGTACTGCTACTTTCTATCAAATTATAGTATTCTGATGCTGTGTACAAAAGTTACTAGGCTAAGAACTTTTCTCACTCCAGTGTTCCTCCATTCCTCTAATAGGTATTTCTGTCTGTTGTTCAAGGGCTAAGTCATGTCCAACTCTTTGTGACCCCATGAATTGCAGCACACCAGGCTTCTCCATCCTTCACTATCTCCCAGAGTTTACTCAAACTCATGTCCATTGAGTTGATGATACCATTGAACCATCTCATCTTCTGTCACCCTCTTCTCCTCATGCTCTCAATCTTTCCCAGCATCAGGATTTTTTCCAAAGAGTTGGTTCTTCACATCAGGTGGCCAAAGTATTAGAGCTTCAGCTCCAGCATCAGTCCTTCCAATGAATATTCAGGGTTGATTTCCTTTAGGATTGACAGGTTTGATCTCCGTGCAGTCCAAGGGATTCTAAAGAATCTTCTCCAGCACCACAATATGAAAGCATTAATTCTTCTGTGCTCAGCCTTTATTATGATCCAACTCTCACATCCGTACATGACTACTGGCAAAGTCATAGCTTTGACTATACAGACCTCTGTGGGTAAACTGATGTCTCTGCTTTTAATGTGCTTACTGTCTAGGTTTGTCATAGCTTTTCTTCCAAGGAGCAAGCATCTTTTAATTTTGTGGCTGCAGTTATCATCTGCAGTGATTTTGGAGCCCAAGAAAATAAAATCTGTCACTGATTCCACTTTTTCCCCACCTGTTTGCCATGAAGTGATGAGACCGGATGCCATGATCTTATTTTTCTGAATGTTGAGTTTTAAACTAGCTGTTTCTTTTTTTAATTAACTCATTTTAATTGGATAAATCACTTTACAATATTGTAATGGCTTTTGCCATACATTACCATGAATCAGCCACAGGTATACATGTGTCCCCCCATAGTGAACTCCCCTCCCATCTCCCTCGCTACCCTATCCCTCTGGGCTGTCCCAGCGCACCGGCTTTGGATGCCCTGCTTTATGTATTGAACTTGCACTGGTCATCTATTTTATATATGGTAATATACATGTTTCAATGCTATTCTCTCAAATCATCCCACCTTTGCCATGTCCCACTGAGTCCAAAAATCTGTTCTTTACATCTGTGTCTCCTTTGTGGCCCTGCATGTAGGATCATCACCACTATCTTTCTAAATTCCATACTTGTGCCTTAATATACAGTATTTGTCTTTCTCTTTCTGACTTATTTCACTCTGTGTAACAGACTCCAGGTTGAGACTATACTATATAAAGCTACAGTCATCAAGACAGTATGGTACTGGCACAAAGACAGAAATATAGATCAATGGAACAAAATAGAAAGTCCAGAGATAAATCCATGCACCTATGGATTCCTTATCTTTGAAAAAGGAGGCAAAAATATATAACGGAGGAAAGACAATCTCTTTAACAAGTGATGCTGGGAAAACTAATCAACTATGTGTAAAAGAATGAAACTAGAACATTTTCTAATAACATTCACAAAAATAAACTCAAAGTGGATTAAAGGCCTAAATGTAAGACCAGAAACTATAAAACTCTTAGAGGAAAACATAGGCAGAACACTCTCTAACATAAATCACAGCAAGATCTTCTATGACCCACCTCCTCAGTTCAGTTCAGTTCAGTCACTCAGTCGTGTCTGACTCTTTGCGACCCCATGAATTGCAGCACGCCAGGCCTCCCTGTCCATCACCAACTCCTGGAGTTCACTCAGACTCACGTCCATCAAGTCAGTGATGCCATCTAGCCATCTCATCCTCTGTCGTCCCCTTCTCCTCCTGCCCCCAATCCCTCCCAGCATCAGAGTCTTTTCCAATGAGTCAACTCTTCGCAGGCAGAGTACATCATGAGAAACGCTGGACTGAAAGAAACACAAGCCAGAATCAAGATTGCTGGGAGAAATATCAATAACCTCAGATATGCAGCTGACACCACCCTTATGGCAGAAAGTGAAGAGGAACTCAAAAGCCCCTTGATGAAAGTGAAAGTGGAGTGAAAAAGTTGGTTTAAAGCTCAACATTCAGAAAACGAAGATCACGGCATCCGGTCCCATCACTTCATGGGAAATAGATGGGGAAACAGTGGAAACAGTGTCAGACTTTATTTTTGGGGGCTCCAAAATCACTGCAGATGGTGACTGCAGCCATGAAATTAAAAGACACTTACTCCTTGGATGAAAAGTTATGACCAACCTAGATAGCATATTGAAAAGCAGAGACAAAAAAAGAAAAACAGAGACATTACTTTGCCAACAAAGGTCCATCTAGTCAAGACTATGGTTTTTCCAGTGGTCATGTATGGATATGAGAGTTGGACTGTAAAGAAAGCTGAGCGCCAAAGAATTGATGCTTTTGAACTGTGGTGTTAAAGACTCTTGAGAGTCCCTTGGACTGCAAGGGGATCCAACCAGTCCATTCTGAAGGAGATCAGACCCACACCTAGAGTAATGCAAATAAAAACAAAAATAAACAAATGGGACCAAATTAAACATAAAAGCTTTTGCACGATGAAGGAAACTAAACCAGTTTTTTCATTCTTCTCTTTCATCCGCATCTTTAGTTCCTCTCTGCTTTCTGCCATTAGAGTGATATCATCTGCATACCTGAGGTTGTTGATTTCTCCTGGCAATTTTGATTCCAGCTTGTGATTCATCCAGCCCGGCATTTCACATTATGTACTCTGCATATAAGTTAAATAAACAGGGTGACAATATACAGCCTTGATATACTCCTTTCCCAATTTGGAACCAGACCATTGTTCCATGTCTGGTTCTAACTATTGCTTCTTGACCTGCATACAGGTTTCTCAGGAGACAGGTAAGGTGGTCCGGTATTCCCAACTCTTGAAGAATTTTCCACAGTTTGTTGTGATTCACACAGTCAAAGGCTTTAGCATAGTCAATGAAGAAGAAGTAGATTTTTTTTTTTCTGGCATTTGCTTGCTTTTTCTATGATACAATGGATGTTGGCAATTTGATCTCTAGTTCCTCTGCCTTTTCTAAATCCAGCTTGTACATCTAGAAGTTCTTGGTTCATATACTGTTGAAGGCTAGCTTGAAGAATTTTGAGCATTAGCTTGCCAGAAAGTGAAATGAGCACAATTGTATGGTAGTTTGAATATTCTTTGGCATTGCTTTTCTTTGGGCTGGAATGAAAACTGACTCTTTCCAGCCCTGTGGCCACTGCCTAGTTTTCCAAGTTTACTGGCATATTGAATGCAGCACTCTCACAGCATCATCTTTTGGATTTGAGACAGCTCAGCTGGAATTCCATCACCTCCAGTAGCTTTGTTCATAGTGATGCTTCCTAAGGCCCACTTGACTTCACATTCCAGGATGTCTGACTCCAGGTGAGTGATCACATCATCATGGTTATCTAGTTCATTAAGACCTTTTTTGTATAGTTCTTCCATGTATTCTTGCCACCTCTTCTTAATGTCCCTGACATTTCTGTCCTTTATTGTGCCCATCTTTGCATGAAATGTTCCCTTGGTATTTCCAATTTTCTTGAAGAGATCTCTAGTCTTTCCCATTCTTTTGCTTTCCTCTATTTCTTTGCACTGATCACTGAGGAAGGCCTACTTATCTCTCCTTGCTATTCTCTGGAACTCTACATTCAGGTGGGTGTATCTTTCCCTTTATCCTTTCCCTTTCGCTTCTCTTCTTTTCTCAGCTATTTGTAAACTGTTAATTTGTCTGTCTGTCTAGTACCATATCTCCTCCAGAACTTTCTGTCCATAAGATGCCTCCTTTCCCTTGCACCTATAGGCCACACCTAGGGATCCTGGAGCATTTTCTGGTTTGGTCAGAATGTTGACATTTAACACTTTTGCTCTCCCACACTCCACTCCCTTTCTGCCTCCACAATTGCTGGATATTGAAACAGCTCAAATCAGTCACTCATACCTACCCTCCCCCTCACACACACACAAACACACACAGACGCCTCCTAGCCACCTGGAAGAAAAAAGGGATCCCCTTGACTAAATAATCAGACATTTCTTTAAAGGAAATTAGAATATGGAAGCCCTATATTTCCACTGAGTAAATCAAATCATACAGAGGATTCACAAAAACTATGGGTTAATGGATCCTTTAGTCTTGTGCACAACAGTAATCCTGGCTCTCTTACCTGCTACCACAGATGTTTTCTCTAATCTAGACTCAACAACAAACTGGCCATATTCTCACTTTGATGGTGATTATAATAATGCAATTTCTATGTGCCAGGCCCTTTACATTAACTTATTCAACCCTTATACCATACCCATGAAATATGTATTATTCTGATTCTACAGATATTTAAGACATTTAAGTCTTGCTCAAAGTGGCATAGCTAAAAAGGGTCAGAATTATGATTCAGATTAAGCACATGGCATCCACATGCTTACCAAGTATACTACATTAATACAGAATGATTCAATCTCTAAGTCATCATCACAAAAAGGAAAGAGTAGGATTAAAAAGAAGTGTGTTAGAGTGAAATGGTTTTATAAAGAAATTAAATTAATGTAAGCATTTAAAAAAAAAAAAAAAAAAATAAAAATAAAAAGAAGTGTGGAAGACCTGGTGTTCCTCTCTGGCTTCTCCTCTTCACTCCTTTGTCATACATTTGCTGAGTACAGGTAATGTGCCAGTCTATCCTTGGTCTGAGAGTATAAAGAATAACATATGGTTACTGCCCTCATTATCCATTGAGAAGGAAAACCAGGTAAACAGCTGTAGTTCAGTATGATGTTGTAATTGAAAAACATAAACAAGGCATTATGGGAAGACTGGGAAGAAAATAAAGCCCAAGGAATTCAATGCTTTTACTAAACTTATTGACAGTCTATCTCCAGGAAAAGAGTAGGTTTTCTAAGGGAGAATCCAGACTAGCTCCATTCTAAACTAAGTTTTATGAAAAGTAACTGTCTGCTTGCTCTCCCTACACTAAAAAGGAAAAATACTAGCTAGGTCAACTCCATTCATTTACCTGAAATCAGAAATCATTTACTTCCTTCTTCCTTCCTCACCTACAGTTTTATGAGGCAGGACTCAGATCAATTTGGACAATTTCAATCAGCAGTCTGGAACTGGCCACTTCCCTGACATCTAGACTCCCTAAAGGTACATTGCTTTGTTTAATTAGATCCTCCTACACCTTCCCTTCCAGTTCCACAGCAATGAGACTTTAAAATAAGTAAGCAAAGGCACATGGATAACTGGTCTTTACTATTGATTCCTATTATTGAGACATTCTACCAAGCTGGTTTTATTATATATACATGGCCCAGGAGTAGTGAACCATACTGTTTCTTCCATACTTCCAGAAAGCACTAGATACTTCCTATTATTTATATTATTAAAAACCATGAACTTGAATTCAGAGTGCAGCAGTCAGTAGAGGTACCAGTCATTATGTTTAGCTTCCTAAATAGATAGCAGAGTTTCATTGTTCTTGTTGTTCAGTCACTAAGTCACGCCTGACTCTTTGCGACCCCATTAACTCCAGCATGCCAAGTTTCCCTGTCCTTCACAATCCCCCAGAGTTTGCTTAAACTCATGTCCATTGAGTCAGTGATGCCATCCAACCATCTCATTCTCTGTTGTCCCCTTCTTCTCCTGCCTTCAATCTTTCCCAGGATCAGGGTTTTTTCCAGTGAGTCGGCTCTTCACATTAGGTAGCCAAAGAATTTCATAGGAGAGCCAGAAATTGAAAACACCTTAGAAAAGCCAAGCCACAAAACTTCACAAACAATCCAGGAGAGCTAAAATCTCTTTTCTTTTCTCCTGAGTAACCCAGGTTCCTTTCTCTCTTACCTAAGAATAGCTAGTATCTTTGTAATAAAAGTCTATTAATTTTTCAATCAAGTCAAGAAACAAACAGTGTTTAGACCCTGGCAACAAAATCTATGGTATTACAACTAGAAAGGTCTAGAAAACAAGGTTACCTGACATACCTTGAATAAAGAAGGCTATTAGGAGCTTCAGCCAGAACAGGGGATGAAGGAAAGAGCATCTTCAGATGTTTGACCTACTGTGATGAGATCAGCTAACCAAAGACCAGGCCTGTGTGCTACCCAGCAGATCACTATGGATGCCCAGGTTGGGGTTAAAAAGTTCCTAAAGACAAATGTGTTGGAGAAGACTCTTGAGAGTCCCTTGGACTGCAAGGAGATCCAACCAGTCCATTCTGAAGGAGATCAGCCCTGGGATTTCTTTGGAAGGAATGATGCTAAAGCTGAAACTCCAGTACTTTGGCCACCTCATGCAAAGAGTTGACTCATTGGAAAAGACTCTGATGCTGGGAGGAATTGGGGGCAGGAGGAGAAGGGGACGTCAGAGGATGAGACGGCTGGATGGCATCACTGACTCGATGGACGTGAGTCTGAGTGTACTCCGGGAGTTGGTGATGGACAGGGAGGCCTGGCGTGCTGTGATTCATGGGGTCGCAAAGAGTCGGACACGACTGAGTGACTGAACTGAACTGAACTGAAAGACAAATGAAGAATAACCACCTGACCCAAGAACTGCTAAGAATAATATTTATTCAGGGACTCTATCTATCTGCAGGACCTGGACCTGGAGTTTTTATTTAATGAGAAAAGATAAGAACACTATAACCTGCACTTCAGAAAAGACCTGAAAGGCAAACAAAGAAAGGAGACACACACATATAATCTCAAGAAAAGAAACATTTCTACAAAGGAAAGAATATATGATAGTTTGAGGCAACCAATCAGAGATCAGATGGTTTCATTTGCAGGAAAATGTCCTACAGAAATAAATATTCAGTAACTAGATACAGCAAGCCTTGAAGATAGAAACCACTTTTGTTTACCATAGGAGATTATAAATGTGAACATATCTATGAATAATAACTAGCACTACTGATAATGCAATAATCTCTTACCTTTACATATAACTCAGACAATAAGTGATAACGTCTTTGAATACAAGGGACAATGAATTTGTGTGAGGGATTTAGTTGAAAGTACTGGTTTGTTTCACACCAGCTGTCAAATAGGCCTCTCAAAACTCCTTTAAGTATTGGAAACGGTGACCTGGGGATGAAAGGCCTGTAGCCCAGGAACTGATCCCTTGAGCCACCCAGATCTCGTCACTGACGATTCTGATTAATCCATGCTGACAAACCAGATTTGAATCAATAGAAATTATCTGTAACAAGAAACTAATTGTGTATTTAGTAAGTTCAGGGAAATTTTGGGTGGCTTTAAATTTATATGGAAAAGACTCTATTGACTTTTGGAATCAAAATTCATACCACCTTAAGGCAATATTGCCTTGGGTTGTAATAACTTATGGTGTTCTATTTTCTCTCTTGAGTAACGTATGGTCTGAAGGCATGTAATCTGTTTACTCGTAGACTATGAAAATTCTGTAATTGTTATTTACGGGGACTTAAGATCTATGTACATAATGAGAAAAGCACAGAACATGTACCTCTTATACTACTTTCATACAAAACATCCCTGTTTAAATGAACCAGCAAATCACAGCCAATTTCAAGCCACTTTACAATCTCAGTTCAAATTATGCAGTGGCTTAGAATAGTAAAAAGATGTCCCTAAAGTTGCATCATCTTTAGGAGACAGGAGACCTCAGGTGTTAGAGAGCTGCTGAGAGGCAAAGTGGATGAACCAATGAACCAGTGCTGAATTTATATTGTACTTTTCACACACGAAGATTATCTAGGCCTCCAGTACACCTACACATGAATCCATGTGTGACATCTAACTCTTCACTTAATTTCCTTATGGACCATTTTTCTGGAAAGGAAGATGGAAAATTTCAGCCAGCCACAAATGGACTGAGACCCTCCAATCTCATTTCACATCGAGTAGGTGTCCCAGACAGGGTTTGAAACTGAGCTACAAAGGTGAAAAAAAGAGAGAGAAAATACTAATAGAGCTAAACAAATGGCCCTTCATAGGAGCTACGGCATCAGCTCAAACTAGGTTTGTCTTAGTATCTAGAGTAAAGCCTTGCCTCGTGCTCTTTGCAATACAGTAGTATTAAAATCCTCTTTTTAGCAGAAACTGCTAACATATCTAACAGAAGGACCTTACTAATCGTTTCTCTCTCAAGGAGGAAAAAAGTCTAAAGGCCAGAGCTTGAGGTCACAGGTCTATGAGGGAATGTGGCAAGGTCTGTACTTTATCAAATGCAGGAGCCACAAGAAACCTTCACCTCTTAACCAGGTTGCTCTTTTTGTGGCCAAAAACAGAACTCTTCAAACCGTTCTTTGCCTTAGATGGATAAAAATCCCTCTGAATATTCACCAGACCCCCTCTAGCATGACTGCATTGGTTATATTAAGGATTTTAGGCAGACTATTAGGATTTGTTCTGAATAGTTGCGCCACGGTACCAAGCACATGTAGGGCAATAGGTGAAAAGGCAAAGAACCTCTGTTTAATAGAGTTTACATGCTGTATGGGTCTAAATTGTTTAGCTGCCTGATAGAATTTTTATAAAGCCTAAAATAAATATCCATAAACTTAACAGATATGCAGGAGAACTTAAAAAACTGCTTGTTTTTTTCCTTTAAAGATCACACTTTTTTCCCATAACAGTAAACAGCATGATAAAATGCCTTCAATATATCATAAATTATGGAAAATAACCACTGACTTTTCAAGATAGTTTAGGATATAAATACTTGGATAGTAATGCTATAGATGGTTTTCAAATACGAGTGAGAAGTATTTCCAAACTCATCACTGTTCAAATAAATTATGAATGTGATATAAATTAAAAATTAGAATATTAGCCACACTTAGAAAAAATAGTTCTAGAATAGTCCATTTACTCATTACATACATTGATTTGAAATTGTACAGATTTGAAAACCATTGACAATGGACCTAGAACCACTATTAATATATCTGAAAATCTATTTGATTTTATCCTTTGGCTGTCTCCCTGGTTCAGTGGTATCACCTAAAGATTCAAGTAATCCCTCAGTTCACTAATGTGTTTACCAAATATCCTAACTGATACCATTTAAAAGAAATAACAAAATAAAAGTAACCTTAAGAAGATATAACAGTAGTATCCTAGGCTGTCTTCAAAAATTTTCCCTATTCTCTAAACCACATCTCCAGCCCTGACTTGTCACAGAGCCCCATTCCTGTGTGTCATCTATGTATAACATATTTCCAATTGAATTTTCCTCAGTATCTCAGACATTATAAACCAGGGATGAGCAATCTATGACCCATGGCCAACTTTGGCCAGCAGTCTGTTTTTGTAAAGGCGTATTAAAACTCAGCTACCTATATTAATTTACATATGTCTGTGGCTTCTTTTGCCCTACAGTGACACAGTTGAGCAACAGATCATACAGTCCACAAAGTCCTTTACAGAAAAAAATCTGTCAATCTGTTATAAACACAAAAGAAAACTTACGATCTTTTCCCTAAAACATGTGCCTCTCTTCAGTTCCTACTTCCTGTTGTTGTTTAGTTGCTGTCATATCTGACTTTTGCGACCCCATAGACTGTAGCCCACCAGGCTCCTCTGTCCGTGGCATTTCCCAGGCAAGAATACTGGAGTGGGTTGCCATTTCCTCCTCCAGGGGATCTTCCTGACCGAGGGATAGAACCTGCGTCTCCTGCCTTGGCAGGTGGATTCTTTACCACTGAGCCACCAGGGAAGGTACAACTATAACTCTAATTTGGGGGCTTATCATGACACATTCATTTTATTGCCTCGCCTCCATTCTAGTTATATACTGCTGCGTAACAGAACACTCCAAACATAATGACTTAAAAAACCACCATTGTTTTATATCTCATGATTCTATGAATCAGAAATTTGGGCAAGATTCTGCCGGGCAATTGTTCTGCTCCATTTAGCATGAATGAGAGTTGCTCATTGGAATTTATCTGATAGCTGGCTTGTCTGGAGGGCTCAAGGCAGCTTCATTCACATGTCTGGTGCCTTCATGGGGACAGCTGGACAACTGGATTCAGCTGGGCCCTTTTGCTTGCCCTGTAGTCTTCAGTTTCGCTCATCTGACACCACCATTCCTTGGTGACTTTCACTGTGTACATCTTCCCTATGTTTGAGTTTGTTGAGGATGCTTTTGCTTGGCTCCTGTCTCCCAGAGTTTCCAGCACAGTGTCACTAAGCACTCAAATGTTATCCTATTAATAGGCTTTAACTTATGACCTGTTTGCTTCAAAATAATATCTTCTAGGCCTGACTAATTCTGTTACGCATCAGGGCTAGGATAATCTGCACTCCTGAAGAGCATCCTAAGGGAATTTAGGAGTGTTTTTCTGTTTAGTGCTACTATTACCTTTTGCCAGCCTGGATGAACATACTATGACAGAGACAGAGAGAGTAATTAGGGGTAGGGGTGGGGAAGAAGAACACAGGGTATAACTCAGTGTCATATATGAAGTAGATACCAAATAAATATTAAATGAAGACGATAAGCCCACATCATGACTGATGGATTTGTGCGGAGAAGCCAATGAATGACATTTTTAAACATGCCATAGTCCTTTGGGCACTTTTATAAAGCTCAATTAATTCTGGTATTAAGGAACAAATATAATTTATATCATTCTAAATAAAATCATAACAAAGGGGAGAAAAGTACCATAGAAAAGTAGGTATAATTAGCTAATTTAAAATTCAATCTCTTACTATGTTACTGAATCTGCGTTTGTTTATAGTTTCCCTAGAACCTTAACAGTGCCAGAAACATGAAGGTTAGTCAAGGAATACAATTCTTTGAAGCTATCTACTTGCCATGCTAGTATTCTATATGCTATAAACCCAAATAGATGGTGTTCCTGGCATGTAGTTACAAAACTATCTGAAGAAAAGGACTATTTTAGGCAAAATTAGGGGTTATATTTTGCAAAGTAACTAGAAATAAGAAAAGTTTGCTGTAATATTTACTGCTTTAGAACCCTCCTCCCCGCCACAAAAAGAATCTCTATTTTTTTTTAATTTTAATTGGAGGCTAATTACTTTACAATATTGTAGTGGTTTTTGCCATACATTGACATGAATCAGCCATAGGTGTACATGTGTTCCCCATCCTGAACCCCCTTCCCACCTCTCTCCCCATCCCATCCCTCTGGGTCATCCCAGTGCACCAGCCCTGAGCACCCTGTCTCATGCATTGAACTTGGACTGGCGAAGATTCTCTATTTTGGACCAGAATATAGCTCCATGTGAATTTTTAAGATCTGGTATTACTTAGCTTCACTTCTGGTGTTTTAAGATGACATCAGAAGGAGCCTTGCCTTTTCTTACAGAAAAGCCTAATGGCTAGCTAATTCTGGAAAGAATTTCTTCCCTGCTGCTATTCTTAGCCAGAGACAGTCATTTGAATGCTTTACACACACACACACACACACAAAAAGGCCTCAAGCCTCCTCCTGTTTCACCTTTTCATTGCTCAGTGATCATTTAGAAAGCAGACTTGTTCCAGACAGCTTTAATTAAACTGTACCAAGGAAGCAGATAGATGTCAATGGGAATGATCCATAACATGAGGCTAAGCATGTATTTAACACTGTTCCATCCAGTTCAATCACCTTCTAGCATTTCAGTGGCTTTATATTCATGTGGCAAAGAATGAATGTGTATATGTGTGTTTTTTTAATCCATCCCATTAGTGGCCATATGCTTGGGCTTCAATGGATATAAGAACTGTCTGCAATCTGCCAGGGATTTAGGGACATCAATAATTTGTGAATAGTCATGTTGGTACTGGTCGAAGGGTTAAGTGCTCTGCACACCAGGGGCACCTCTTAGGGGATCTGAACTCTTAGTTGACTGTTAGGGACCTTATCCCCTGTGGGGCTTCCTACTACATGCTGCTTGTCAGATACATCCAGCTGTAGCTGGGAAGCATTATCAGCTTGGGGATTTAAAGATCTGTGTTAAGTACTGATAGAATGGTATCTTTGAGTTAAAAAGCGGGGAGTATATTGTGGCAAACTCAAGGAGGTTTTCACGGTCCATGTGAAGCATATGTTCTCTCCTTTTGCATGTTCTTTCATATATTCCTCATGGCTAAATAACACAGCATCCTTCTGAGAAGAGTTTATATTTAACATTTGCTCCCACAGTTGTCTGGTAGATTAGACTGTGTCAGTCAAAGTAGAAAGACAAATGTCTCTTTAAGAGAAATTTTGCCATAAAAGGCTTTTCTTCCTATTCCCCTAAAGAAGATGAGGGACAGGTAACGTGAATGAATTTTGAAGTACTGGTCTTCCCTGAAGATTTCTCAAATAAGGTTATTTTAATACTGAAAGAAACAGAGATCACATAAAACCTTTTGCCTTATGTGTTAGCCCGTGACTTCATGTCCACCTAAAGCCTTGTCTGTCTTACTCACTATTGCAGCCCCTGCACTTGGCACAGTGCCTGGCAGATGAAAGTGAAAGAGAAAGTGAAGTCGCTCAGTTGTGTCTGACTCTTTGCGATCCCATGGACTGTAGCCCACCAGGCTCCTCAGTCCATGGGATTCTCCAGGCAAGAGTACTGGAGTGGGTTGCCATTTCCTTCTCCAGGGGATCTTCCCAACCCAGGGATCAAACCCGGGTCTCCGGCACTGCAGGTAGACACTTTACCATCTGAGCCAAGTACTTAACAAATGCTTGTGGGACGAAAGGATGGATGGATAGATGGGAGAAAGAGAGGAACGGAAGAAAATACTTGGGGGAATTCTTTTGTAAGTCTGACCTGCATGCAAGTAGTTGCTCTCTAGAATTTTCTAGGAGCTATTTTGGATCTGGGAATGGCTGTTTGGCAATAAAACTTTCCATAGTTTTAATGGATAGGGATTTCAGAGCAAACTTACAGTAGTATGACCTCTTAGTAATACTAGCACTTAGTTCTCTTATTGAGTAAAGATAGGAATAATTATGTTGTGATGACAGGTTTCCATCAGATTATTTTTGCTACCATATATCTAGATGTGGTTTTGTTAAAACAATATAACAATATTAAACAATATTAACAATATAAACAATATTAACAATATAAAAAAATATTAAAATATGACTGGATACTACCATAGTAAAGCATACTGTGGTTTCTTAAAGGAGAGTAATGATGATGAAGTAAGCAGAGGGCTCTTCAGTCCTTCTTTCCTTATATGTGTAATCTGACCTTTATAAATATAGAGATAGTTTGTCTAGTTTACAGTTGAGATTCTATGTGTGTTCATTTCCAGTAATTCCAGCCTTCTTACCTTGGAGTCATTTTATCCATTCCTTAATTGTCCCTAGTTGATGTCTAGAAAGTCTTTTTAAACTTCTTAACTGCACAGTGAGGCCTCAGTGGACACCTAGATTGTGTCTGCTTGGGAAGATGCCAAGCACTAATGAGTATTTTGTTTAATGTAATGGAAACTGAAAGCGCATGGCTTCTTCCTTGACTGATCAATGCCCACTTCTGTTGTTTGAAGGTATCTATAGATTCTGAATTCTAGAAAAAAGGTCACAAAGGGGCAGCTGCTTAGTGTCTGCCTAGGAAGTACTTGAGGATTCAGAAATTGTGCTTATATGCGCTCAGTATAGGTAGAAAGTACTAGAGTTAGTACTTTAGCCTCTCTGTTCAGATAAGCCAGCCTTTCTTTCAAACCCAAATTCCATAATCTTAAACTTTGCCATGTTAATTTAAACTATTTCATGTTAATTTATTCCCTAATTATTATTTTTTTAAATCATGTTGTTAAATTTTAGGCCAAGCAATATACACTTCTATGTAATCATTTATTTTGGTATTATTTTATTATTATAAAGGAATTGATATATATCATATTTGCTTTATTGTTTGCTTTTTCCAAGTTTAAGTCACAATGTGTTCAGCACAAATTTTAGTGTAAATAATTAAGACACTATTTCTTAGTTATATAAACAGATTTGCTGAAAAACCAAACCTTAAGCAATTCAGTAGGCCAACAAGATCAAGTATGTTTGAGTAAAAAGTAATGATTTCCATGTGTTACTAATGTTCTACACACAACTAAGTGGAAAGCGTAGAGGGTGTTTCTAAGATTTCATTGAACCATATCTGGCTGAACAGATACAGAGCTCCCTTTGGTTGTACTTATAATTTACAGCCTACTTGAATGTGCTAGATAATTTTCAAAAGTAAAGATTTCAAGCCACTTAAAAACTCAAAAGAGATTTACCTCTCATCTAAAGCTTCCTGGGTTTAAAGATCTCATAAAAGGTCCATGGAGATGGTAAGAAAAGATGGGTTTTAAATCTGAAGAATGGAAATAATTTAATTCTTCAACGTTGACTATAATGACTCACTTTCTCTTTGTTTATTTCCAAACTATCATCTTGCTTCAATCATACTATTATATACCTTTAAGAGACTCTGGAACAACACATCCCAAGCCTCCCTGAATTAGAGTTTATAATAGAAACCCTGCCTGACCCTTAATAACTGTTACTTTACTGAAATACTGTAATACTTAAACTAAGTTGCTTATTACACCAAACATGAAGTCCTTTGACCCTTAAGGTTCAATATTGATCAGCCCTACTTCTGTCAATACTCACCTCGAGTGTCAACAGTTTTCAATGTGGAATAAATTCAAGAATGGATAGTCTTTTTAATCCATAGAAATTTAAAACACTTCATTCCTACGCATTATAATTCTGACCCAGTTAAATAATTGCTTATTTCTTCCATACTCTGACTGGAGATGGGGCATCATTGTGAGTATATCATTCAATGTGATTACAATAAGTTAGCTATAAATGATTCTTACATTGGGTACGGGATTCATGTAAAAATTTTAACTGATAAAATGTTTCTCCAAAAGAAGACTTAAAGCAAGTGTACTGCAAATTCAACAAAAGTGGCTGAGCAATTTTTTAATCTTGAGATCATGAGGGGGAAATGCTTTTAAAAAGAATATTCAAGTGCTTGCTTTGCCCTTGGATAATGCAATAGCAGATTCACTTTTTTTAAGCTGTCATATTTTTCAGATTGTCAAATGCATATCAAAGAGCTATTCTCTTGGCAAATTTTATGAATTTCAGTTCCGTTTTCTTGACAATTTAAAATTCAATTATTCCAATTATAACTAAAGGTCATTAGTCTAATGTGGCAACTTCATGACAATTTTAGTTACAAGAGAATTTCTCAGTTTAGAGAGGAAATTCTGCCATATGAGAAATTTTTATTGTACTAAAAAGTTGGATGATAGTAGAAAAGATTTTGGTTTTCTTCTCATGCTTTTATTATTTACTAATGAAAACATATACTTATTATAAATATGTGACTGGAAGAAAATTACATAATATCTCATGCCTCACTTCTATGATTAACATCACCAAATTAATAGCAAATGCCTTCTGATATTGCTGGTTTTATCATCATTATATTTTTTCTTGAATATTTCTTTTGAATTGCATTCCTTTCTAATTTTAAATAACCTTAACCTGAACATCATTTTCAGATCTAGGGGAATACATTTTCATTTCAATCATGTTACAGGTAGAATTTCTATTAAGATGAAAAAGGAGATAGTTGGAGACCTGGTAAATATTTTAACATTGGTTCTACTTGGTGTGATAATGGAGAACTCCTCAGGGAAAACATACCACAGAACCAGACACAGTGGGTGCTGAATGTCAGGCCCACAAAATACAAGAGTCTTTATCCTTGTCCTACCTCCAAAGAAACTGACTTTGCAGTGGCAGATAAATGGTAGATAAATGCATTCAACAGCTATCAGTTGTGCATCTGCTCTGTGCAAGGTCAATAGTGAAAACTCACCATTTTCTGTTTTTGCATTTTAGTGTTTCAGACCCTGTTAGAGGTAGAGATGAACAAGATGGTACCTGCACTGGTCCCGGTACCCGTGATGCATTTACCCTGAGGAGAAATGGTCCATGTGGCTTGCCGGCAAGCACTTAGCTTGCTTGGGAGCAAGCTCTCCACACTAACTGTTCTCATCACCGTTCTGAAATCTCTGTGTCACGGACGCACAGCTGTCCTAAGGATTTTAATACTGCAATTCATAGGCCTTTTGTTAAACAATAAGCCCCCAAATGCCTTTCTACCTAGATGTAAACATGTGTTTCCCTTCAAGATTTCAAAAATGTTCCCTAGCAACACAAACTCTCTGAACTTTTAGCTTCCTGCTAGAGTCGTGTAAAGTCAGCCTCTTCTGAGTCACTGGTTGATTTTTTTCTGGCAGTATGGTTTACCAATTGCCTCATCATTATCATTTCTTGTCCACTGACCAGAAAGGCTGGAGGTGTACATGACAGTTGTGTTTGGCATTCTATATGGTCTCCCTATCAGCTCACTTTTGAGGCCCAGTATTTAGCAGAGACTGTTCTTTTCTATACAGCAGCTCATTAGTTTCACCCACTATTGTGCTAAGCATGCATTTTACCTGCACTATTTCATTTCACCCTCACAGTGATCCTCTGTGGTGCAGAGATAAAAATGACTAGGATGTGATCACCACAAACTGAAGAACCAGGACATGAACCAGGAGGATCTGACTCCAGAGCTCTTGTTCTTAACCACGTCATTTATACTGCTTCTGCAAGAATGGCCTTTATATAATTAAAATTATATAATTTATTTTAAAAATTTATTAGAAGAGTAAATCCTAAGAACACAAAAACTAACTCTTGGTCAAAACGAACGCTTTTTTATTGGTGTGCTGAAGAGACTGCTGGAGAGACATGTACCTTTACTGTTAATTTACAAGTAGGACACAGGAGCAGAAAATGTGGTGATAAAAGACTATTTCTGTCTTTTTAGACATTCAGCACATTCTCCCATCACCTAATTGTTTAGATATGTATTCTGCAGTGTCCTTTAGCTTCCCTACCATAGTCAAGGCTTCCCTGGTGGCTCAGAGGTTAAAGCATCTGCCTCCAATGCAGGAGACCTGGGTTCAATCCCTGGGTTGGGAAGATCCCCTGGAGAAGGAAATGGCACCCCACTCCAGTACTCTTGCCTGGAGAATCCCATGGACGGAAGAGCCTGGTAGGCTACAGTCCACAGGGTCGCAAAGAGTTGGACACGACTGAGCCACTTCACTTCACTTCACTTCACCATAGTCACTGTATAGCTATTTGCATGTAAGTGGTGAGGTTTATTTTGAATAAAGAGTGAATGTAACTTTCATTTTTGCCTGTAATATATAAACATGAATCGATAAAAATTCTTCCTGAATCTTCTCCAAGAAATGGCATGCATTTCCAATTAATCTCATAACTTTAACTGTTTGGCCATGTTCCACGATTGATAGATGTTATTTTAGTTCAGATACAAAGAAGAGAGAGAAAGAATACACCCAGGCCAGAGGATGGGGTATATATTAAGTTTTAATCACATTTTGCTCACCTAGTCAGTGTTTTTTTTGAAACCCAACATACTTTGGTTGATCTCTGGGACTATTGTTGTCAGTTCTTAACAGATTGCAAAAATGACATGCCCTACAGAATCCATCAAATTGGTGACAGAACTTACACAGGGTCTAGGACATCAAGGCTATCCGTTACCTTTCAAGGGTGGGTGTCCATGGAAAATCACTAAGCCTCTATAAAAGATGGCTTTTAAGGAGCAGTTTGGCTGATGGGCTGGGAGAGAAGGAACTTGAAGTCTGACTAAAGATATTCAATGAAAGTAAGAAAAACATAAGGCAGAAACTAAAGAACTTTTGAGATATTAAAAAACCATATATTTTCCTTCATTATTGTCTACATGACAGTATCCAAAACCCTTCATGCAAGGCCCTCCAGAAGCTGTGCTGACCTGTTTTTCAGGTCTTACTTCCCAGAATTCTCCCCTGTGTTTTCTGCCCTCTATCACACTGGGTGCTTTTTCCCAGCGCCATGGTATACCTTCATGTCTGAGTGCCCCTGGTACCTTTCCACCTCTGCCCCCGTGTCATCTGCTTCACAAAATGCCACTCTCTTTTTATGAGAACTCTGCACCTCTCCTCTCTCCCACCTCCACTCACCACACCCAACAAGCACAAGTAACTGCCTTTTCCCCAAGCTCCTCTAGTTCTCTCAGAATCTTCTTTATCATGCTGACATTTGCTAAGGGTCAAATGCAGAGCCTCTTTCAAGGTCTTGTCTCCAAATCTAGTCACATAAAGTACTGGAGGTTAGGGCTTCAACATATGGATTCTGGGCAAACACAATTCAGCCCCTAAGAGTATCCACTACCTCATTCATCCTTACAAGCAACAGCTGCAGCCTCTCTGTACCTCTGCACTATTTTCACCATTAGTTTCGTCAAAAACACAGCGTTTCTGTGCCTAACTCTACTCCTTCCGGCTCCCACAGTCTAGACCTCAAGTCTATTTATTTTGCAAAGGGACTTTGTTCCTTAATGAGTGAATAAAGACAATGGTTCCAAATTCCAGGGTTTCTTACAGAGTTTAAATTGTCAAATGCCAAGCCCTTGTGTCAATATAAGGAAACAGAAAAACAACTCCCTTTTTTAGCACCAAGAAAACAGGAAACAAATATATTTTGGGGAGGTTGCAGTCATTAAAAGCTTGAGAAAGGAATATAAAGGTACATATACTAGCCATTTCAAGTGGACAAACGCTGGCCTAGTTAAGGAGGATGACTGGTGCTTACTACCTAGTGTATCAGCCTACATTCTGACCCTGGGACCTATGAAACACCCATGGACATGAAGGGATTCTTTCTTGTGAAAAAAAAAAAAAAGTGCTAACTTTTCAGAGGGTCCTAATTCCAGGCCAAAATGAGGAGCATTGACTAAAGCCTCTTTAGAATTCTGCAAACTTTCCTGTTTCCACATTCGTCAGGGGTAAGCAGGCGGACTCTTAGGCAGTATGAAGACACTATGTTAGAGGGCTCACCTATTTCTGTCTCCTCTCTCATAAATCATTCTCACACTGTGCCCAGAAAAAGCAATTACCTGCGATCCAACGCACTGCATTTGAGCTCCAAGTGGAAACCTGCAGTGGATGAAACTAACCATGACCTCAATTTGGAGCTGGCCTCATGTTAGGCCTCCTTACTTCAGAAGGGGAATCAGTATCCACTGTGCTCTTTTCACTCAAGTGCTGCAAAGGGAGGAAACAATACAGACGTTCAAGACACGGTAACTCCTCTCCAATCAAGAATTCTTTTCCTTTTCTGCGTGGGAAAATTTGAAATCATCCCTGTGGGAAGGATTGTTTTGGGGGTGAGGGACTGCTGATGCTACCCTTACCGAGCCTCTGTATTCTTCTCTCCCCCTTTCACTTCCTCGGGCTTTTAATAGATTACATCAAGCTTTTAACAGTTTACATCAGTATGGTGATGCAATTTATGCGTGTAAATAAATGGAAATAGCTAGTAAATATTCAGAAAGCAGCAGAACCATCTTTTAACACACGTTATACTGGTGAATATTTTTTCATACTTTCCCAGATCTACTGCTGAAGAGCATTTCCTAGAGATCTTTGTAGCAATGTATGCATCCAAATATAGTGTGAGGCATCACCTCACTGGAGTCAGAATGGCCATCACCAAAAAGTCTACAAACAATAAATGCTGGAGAGGGCATGGAGAAAAGGGAACCCTCCTACACTGCTGATGGGAATGTAAATTGGTACTGTCACTATGGAAAACAGAATGGAGGTTCCTTAAAAAACACTAAAAACAGTTACCATATGATCCTGCAATCTCACTCCAAGGCCTATATCCAGATATCTATTTAGAAAAGATACATGCATGCCAATATTCATAGCAGCACAATTTACAGTAGCCAAGACATGTAAGTTAAATGACCATCAACAGACGAATGGATAAAGAAATGTGGTAGATGTATACAATAGGGTATTACTCTGCTATAAAAAAAAGGGAAATATTGCCATTTACAAGAACATGGATGGACTGAGAGATTGTTATACTAAGTCAGACAGAAAAGACAAGTATATGAAATCATTTATATGTAGAATCTAAAAAATGATACAAATGAACTTATTTACAAAACAGAAAGAGACTTACACACACAGAAAATAAACTTGTAGTTACCAAAAGAGAAGAGGGGATGGAGGGATAAATTAGGAGTCCGGGATTAACAGATACACACTACTATACATAAAATAGATAAACAATGAGGACCTACTGTATAGCACAGGAAACTATAATCAATACCTTTTAATAACTTATAATGGAAAAAAATCTGAAAAAGAACACATATATACATGTGTAACTGAATCACTGTGCTATATACCTGAAACCAACATACCACTGTAAATCAAGTATACTTCCAATTTAAAAAAAACTAGTCTATACAGATGGCTATCAGAGCATCCAAAATACAAAGTTGTGTTAGAAGACTATCAGCACAAAGTTATAGGCAGTTATGGGAACATATGCATTTTTTAAAGGAGCCTTTAAAAAAGGCTTGTGTATATCAGGCTGTGAAAATACCTATTAGTAATTTTTTTTCCATATCAGTGTTGTGTACGTGCTTGTCTGCCTCGTTTGTTTCATCCTCTTTCTCATCACTCAGAATTCTTCCTGCTCTTTCTCTAATTGCTGGGCAGCACAGAGATAGAAGGATTAGGCTAAGCAAGTAGAGCCTGCAGAGAGCAGAAACAGATTTACTAACTTTGATGGCGGCTTCTAGTGAGTCCTTACCATACACATGGCTGGGTTGCCATAAAGCCAGCTGAGCTGATCACCCTAAATAGATTAAAAGATGACATCGACAGATTTTGAGCAGAAATGATTTCATTCTTTCCTCTCTCCAGTTACATGGTTAGCTGGTTCATGCACTGATTTGTTATAGCACATGGGGCTGGCTCGCAGTCCCTGCAAGCCTTCTGAAGTCTTGATAGCATCGGAAACTGTCTCCTGAGAATGTGCAAGAGAGGAGGTCTGAGCTCCTCTCCTTCAAGGACACTCTCTTCAATCCATTATCTCCTACTCAGGTGCAATAGTCTAGTCTATCAAAATACAGTGATTGAATAAAACTTTTATTTCAGATAATGAATGCACTGATTTAATAAAGGGTTTGTACTACATGGTATTATAGTTCCCTAAATGAACACTGAAATGCTAAAATGGAAAAATTTACCATTGGTCCGAGTTAAATCATAGCCACTTCTGTTAAACTGCATACCCTAACAAGATACCAATCCATTTGATACTTTTTAAAAAATGTGTTATCTTATATAAGTGCTTAACATTTTCCAGCTGTTTTAAAGCCAACTGTTTTTCCTATCATACGTACATCTGGCATCAGGCAAACAGATTATAGCCATGGACAACTGACTAATTTATGATGTTTTTGTATTTTCATATTTTTGGCAGACTAATCCAGGTTGATATATTAGCCTAGCTTTCTTAGATGAATCTTAAAATCTTGCGTTCTTAACAACCCTTTTACCTTTTTCTCTCCCAAACCCTAGAATATTTTTGTCATGTCCTAAAATTTAATTAAAAAACAGAGACAGGGAGAATGAATTGAACCCTTATGTTCTGTCCTCTAGTGCCCCTTCTGCAGTTGACTTCCTAGAAGGAATTATGCATCTGTGTACCAGTGTTTCTTTTGAGAGATCTTTATACTTTTGATCATTTTTCTTCCTAAATTCATTAGGCACACTGACACTGGTGTTTGCATCCTACTGTTAGAATTGCATTTTGTCCAAATGCAATGGGAGCTTGGTAAGCCAAACCAAGCAGGAGTAGAATCAGTTGCTTGCCTTTGCAAAAGAAATATGAAGTTTTAAGCCACAGGGAATGGAGGCAAGACTACTTTCTGTGGTGGTTCTGTTTCTGCATCTTGAGTTAGAGAGGCCAAATCCACTCACCTTCTCAGACGTCTTTTTAATCTGACATCCCCTGGTGGGCCATCCCTTAGCTACTTATGGGAAATCATAACTGCTGGGTTGAATATGCCATATTCTTCCTTTAAATATCCGCCCAAGGCCTCAAAGTAATGGACGTGTTTTTAATAAATCTAATATATAAATCATTCATCAGATACACTTCAAAACAGAGCAGCTATCAGAACACCCTGAAAGATTCATTAGAACATTTTTTTTTGGCAGACATGTCACAGAGTTAAATAAATGTGTGTCAACTCAAAACTGAGATGAGAAATGGCAGAGTGTTTTATGGGTTGAGTCAAGAAGATAGGAATTCTAGTCTCATCTCTATTGCTGACTTGTTTAATGACTGTAGTAATATTTATGACTTACTCCTAACTACTCTTCCTCCTGGCCAAAAAAAACAGACAATGTCTACAGAGGATGTTGAGCTCCTAAGAGAAGGGCCCTAAATAAGTTCAGTTGGCAGTAATAAAGCCCTGCCTTTATAAGCATGGAACCAGTTTGCCTGGATTCAAGTCCCAGCTCCACCACAGCTCGGCATTCAACCGTGACTTAATCCACCACTGAAGTGCACTGGGTATTATACATAATACCACAATGAACATCTGTTAACACATAGATATGTTTATGCATTTATATGATTATATCTGTAAGGAGAATGGAAAAGTGAACTTCTTCACTCTAAGGTTGGGGCAATTTTAAATGTTCATGTATATTCCTAAATAGTCCTCCAAAGAGGCTATACCAAATTTGTACTCTGGACAGTATACGTAAATTCCTATTTCTCTACACCTTTGTCCATATCATTCATTGGCGATTTTAATTTTTTTAACTTTTATCAGTCTCAGAAGTGAAAGATGGAATTTGACTTTAATTCAAATTTCTTTGAGTGAAGATACTCATCTTTTCATATTTTGATAGCCATTCATTAGTTTTATGCACATCCCAATCCCCATTTTCTACTGGATACCTGGTGAATTTTTTTTTCATTGAATCATAAAGTACTTGGTAGAGAAAGATTAAGATCTTTGTAAAAATATAATTTGGAAAGCAATTCTGATTAATTTTGGTCATGAGGGATATTAATAAATTTGAGAATTTTATGGCAATTGGCACTTTTTGTTGTTCTTGCTGTTCAGTCACTAAGTCATCTCTGACTCTTTTGTGACCCCATGGACTGTAGCACACCACGCTCCTCTGTCCTTCACTATACCCCAGAGTTTGCTTAAATTCATGTCCATTGAGTAGGTGATGCTATCTAACCATCTCATCCTCTGCTACCTCCTACTAACTGAAAAAGGATAAAACCTCCCCAAGCATGAAGAGTGAAAGGATATCACCTGAGTTATTACAATAACTATGGAAATAATCCAGATTATATGTAAAGCACAACGTAAAGGAGTCCAAGGTCTGATCTCTGCTGTTAAAGGATTCAAAGTAAATAACAGAAGACAAACTCACATGAAATGATAAAAACCTCAGACAATAAGAGGAAGAAGTGACCATAAATACTCTAAGAACCGAGGAAGGAAAGTTCATCTTCATTGGAGTGGTTAAAGGATACTGCTTAAAATAAAACCACATGCTGGAATAGACAGAGAAAGATTAGTAAGTACAAAAGTGAGAAGCAAGGAGAGGAAACAGACAAAGGTGAATGGAACAGAGGCTTGGGTGGAGGAATAGGGAAAAGTTTACACACAGAAAGGTGGGTTGGGTCAAATTACTGAAGGTCTTGGCTATCTGGTTTAGCTTGGATTCTACGTTGTTGGAGCAGATGAATTTTTTTTTTGTGAAGAGCACTGATATAATAAAAATAATTTTAGGATGATAACAAGTGAATGGAAAATACTGAGTTGCAAAAGGAGATGAGTATTTTATGAATACTTTCTGTGGGGAAGGATCAACTAATTCAAAGGAAGAGTGGTTTATATTTTCTGCAATTTATGAAACATAGAGCTATTATGGAACTAATGCCACATAATGTTACCTAAGAAAATAAGCAAGATCCCAAAACCCAGAATTCTTTGTGTACGTGTTGAGCATTCCAAGGCAGTGCCTTTTTCTAAATCTGTGATTCAGCTTTCATACCCTTTCACTCACTCGTCCTAATGATGGTGAGCTTTTCTTTGTTCGGTCTGGAATTCATATTGGTCTTTTCACAGACTTAGAAATTCCAAACATGATATTGTCATTACACCTCATCTGTCATCCTAAGGAATGGCTTTATTTATTCCTGTGATTTAAAGAAATAAAGTGATTGGAGAAGGGGCTTAGAATAATGGGAGGAAGGTGCTGGCTACATAGAACCAGCAGTTTCTTTCTTACTCTATTTCCCTTACATGTTGGTAAGGGCTGGGCAATAGCTCTGAGAGTTCTCTGCACTGTAAATCAGCATTCATTCAACAAGTATTTACGGAGCACCTAGAATGCGTCATGGACCGTGCAAGGCACTAGAAACACAGAGCACTGCTTGGAGGAGGGCACAGGGAGCTCTATTCAGTGCTCTGTGGTGACTAAATGAGAAGCAAGTCCGAAAAAGAGGGGTGTATGTATACATATCGAGGACTTCCCGGTGCTCAGACTGCAAAGAACCTGTCTGCAGTGCAGGAGACCTGGGTTCGATCCCTGGGTGGGGAAGATCCTCTAGAGAAGGGAATGACAACCCACTCCAGTATTCTTGCCTGGAGAATCCCATGGACAGAGGAGCCTGGCGGGCTACAGCCCGTGGGGTCGCAAAGAGTAGGACGTGACTGAGGGATTACCACTACTATTATGTATATGTATAGCTGATTCACTTCGCTGTACAGCAGAAACGAACACAAAGCAACTATACTTCAACAAAAATTAATTTAAGAATAAAGCCAGTCTTTGCTGTTAGGAAGCTTACAGTGTGGTGGGACAAATATAAACAAGGCCACATTCTATCGCTGCTGCTCCTCACAGGTGACAGGGGGCTGGGCTCCTCTCTCAAAATTTTCCTACATAACAACTCTGTACTGTTGTTAGGGTTTACTTCATGTATTTCTATGTGTTCACTTTTGATAGGCATTAGAGGATAAAAGGAATTCAAGCAAAGTATCTGGCAAACATGAAATAGCAGACGTGCTAGTCACTATGGAAATCACCAAAGAGTAACAATGGAAGCAAATCATAGAATTGGAGAGATACAGTAAATACATCCACCAAAATAAACTTTCTAATGTGGGTAATGAGTACTAAATTGATGGCACAGATAGTAAGTGCCATGGAAACTCAGAGACTTCCAGAAGGCACCATGTCTCAAAGGATGGGTTGAGTTTGAACAAGGTAGAGGGCATATGAGGAGTCAGTGAGAGTTAGTGAAGCCCAACACAGACTTATTTACGCAGGAATGGTTCGGATATTCCCAGCATGGCTGCAAACTTGGGGTCCTATGATTTAAATTGGCTTCTCTTTCTCTCTCCATCTCTTGGCTTTGTGTTCCTCTGCACTAGACTCAGTCTCAGATGAACTGACTCTATACAGTAGCTGCAAGGCTTACATCTTGCTTCTTAACTACCCAAAAGACAGTGTCTCTTTTCCAACAGTTCTAAACAAACTCCTGGGATTCACCCTCATTGGATCAACTTATGTAATTTTCCCATCCCTGAGCCAATCTCTATAGTTAGGGGGTTGGAATTCACAGATTGCCCAGGTCTGGGTTATGTCTCCACCCTTACAACAGAAGCGGGTGGGGTCAACCTTATTTAACTATATCAGAACAATATCAGGAAGGGGTTACTGGTTTCCCAGAGGAAACAAACTATGCTGTAATTAGAAAAATAAGAACCACCATCATCATCATTGGAAGCTCTCTATACTAAAGAATTACTATGTAAGTGGGTATTGAGCTAACCAACTTCTTTACATTACTTATTTACTCCTCCTAGCATCCCTGTGAGGTAGGTAATCATCCCATTTTCAGATGAGGAGACTGAGGCATGGGGATGTTAAGTAATTATCACATGGCTAGTAAATGGCAGACCCAGGAGTTGAACCCAGACTGCCAAGTTCATGCTCTTACCTGCTCTAGTACATTCAGATTGACTTCTATATGCATAGAGTAACACTTAGGTTCAGAAATGAGCAAAGTATATGAAGAACAATGAGAAGACCGGGAATTCAGCAATATGATAACTTTGATCTACTCTCACAGTTATGGAAACAATATCCAAAAAGCCAACAGGTTGGGCCATCCTCATGAAGAGGATGAGCAGTTCCGGGCAACCACTGACTAAACTCCCAAGGGAAATGAAATGGTCACCAGAGAAAAGGGAATAATTCCTCAAAGGCCTCTCCAGCCCAATTCTCTCAACAGCTTGTAGTTACACTTTGATACAATTTACCAAGGACTGATTTCATATCCATGTCTCTCTCTCCCCTGCTTTGAAACATCAGTCACACAACATATATAGATCTTAGTTAAAAACTAACAATGCATTCAAAAACACACACAAAATCAGACGACTGCCATTTGGCATAGAGAAGCAGACCCAGGTTTGAGTCTGTTTATTGTGCATTTCCTGATGCAAAGAAAAGCAAACACAGTCGAGAAAACACCACAAACCATTATATGACGACAGCTCCTGCACTTCAGAAGAGAAATAGATACATTAGGAAAAGTTTTTCTCCCTTTGATGTAGAATATGCTGTCTTTTTTGTATTAAAATGGGAGTTAACTTTAAATAAATAAAATTCAGCCTGTAGGCTTCAGAAAACTAATGCCCTATTTTGACAGTGTCATTTCTCTGATCCCTGAAAGCATTATGGGAGTTAACTTGGGCCTTCATCATGATTTTCCTTTACGGCGTGGAGAGCACATTACTTTTTCATCTCTGTTTTATTGATTTCCCCTCACTTCCTCCCACATTTTCTCTTTGCCAGCTGTTACCTGTGCCCCTTCTGCTCTCCCAAGCGCTATGAGGGTAGATAGAGAGAATGTCCTCTGTGTTTTTGGCTGTGGGCAGAAGAAGGCAATGGCACCCCACTCCAGTACTCTTGCCTGGACAATCCCATGGACGGAGGAACCTAGTAGGCTGCAGTCCATGGGGTCGCTAGAGTCGGACATGACTGAGCGACTTTACTTTCACTTTTCACTTTCATGCATTGGAGAAGGAAATGACAGCCCACTCCAGTGTTCTTGCCTGGAGAATCCCAGGGACGGGGAAGCCTGGTGGGCTGCCGTCTATGGGGTCGCACAGAGTCGGACACGACTAAAGCGACTTAGCAGCAGCAGCAGCAGCAGCAGTCCAGACACTGCTGCCTTAGTGCTCCATCCTCAAGTGAAAATCTCTATTCTGCACGATTTGGGAGGTCGGTGGGGGAAGATAAGCCAAGGACCCTAGGCCTGCCTTCAAGAAGAGATCAAGATGAGCCTCATGTTCCTACAGTGAAATAGAGGAAGAATGTGCAATTTGTAGTTTCTGGTGGTTGTTTAGTCGCTAAGTCGTGTCCAACTCTGTGACCCCGTGGACTATAGCTGACCAGGATCCCCTGTTCATGAAATTCTCCAGGCAAGAATACTGAAATGGATTGCCATTTCCTTCTCCAGGGAGTCTGCCCGACCCAGGGATTGAACCCGCATCTCCTGCATTGCAGGTGGGTTCTTTGCCGCTGAGCCACCAGGCAAGTCCACAAAGTGTATAGTCAGCATGCCTTTAATTGGACTTGAGGACAGGCCTCCTCCATTCAGGACACAGGGTGCATGAGACTGGGGGATAACAAACTTAATCTCTTTTGTGAGTTTTAGTTTTCCTAAAAGAGCCCCAAATAGTCAAATATTAGGTAATTTTAGTCCTCTAGAATTTGGTAATAGAATGAAGCCTTTTTTCTTTTAAACAAAATTACTCAAACAAGGTGTACTATGAGACATGAGAAAAACACTGATAACAAGTATATTTACCCTTGCAATTGTTCATTTTGGCCATTCTTAGAGTTCTAGAAATTGCCTCTAAAAATAAGTGTATTTGAAAGATACACTTGTACAGGCAAGATTACAACTGGAAAAAGAAAATTCTTTAATACAAAACAGTTGCCATGATTAAAGAGTTTTTCATAATTTCTTCATTATTAATAAGATTTGGAAACAGCTTCTACAGTTTAACTTTTTAAAACAAGAGGGGTGTGTGTGTGTGTGTGTGTGTGTGGCTAAAGAAGGTGGGGATTCATGGAATTTTATGCAAAACTGGGTATGCATATGCATATGTTCTTGTTCTGGAGAAAGGCTTGGTAGCTTTCATCAATTCTCAAGAGGGTTTGTGACAGGAAGCGTTCTCAATTTACTTGTCTCACTTGCTTTCCCCACACCAGCCCTCCCTTTCTTCTTTGTAGTCAATAGTGCTCTGTCTGTCTTGCCAGCTTCCTATTTATCCCTCCCCAGATGAATTGGTTTTGTTTTCTGACCAAGTGAGGCTGGGCCAGGGGAGCTCAGGAGCTGCTTCGCTGGTGGTGATGCTGACAGACAGATGGCAAGACCGCTGGGAGTGGCAGTGAGTAGCTTCTGGGTTAGCCGTTAGGAAGATGAACGGAGCACCTTGACCCATTCTGAACAGCATCTTCTAGGTGGGAAACGGGGCATCCAAGGTGCCACCCACGTAGACAAATCTCCATTAGAGTGAGGACAACGGCAAGGGGGAAACCTGAATCTGGCAGTAGTTTTCCCTGAATACTCCACTGTTATCTATTTGTTTTCATTCAATTATATTTTTATTTGATATTTTGGGGGATTTTTTTTTTTTTTTGCCATTTTCCTTAGCTTCTGTACTGTCTTTCTATGGGACAAATAGGAAGTACTATTTCTGGCAAGACAGGATTTTCTGTCCTGTTGATTGATGGGTTAATTTTTATTGAGCACAGCACGCTACCAGCAGAACCAAAACTCCAAGACAGAATTCCAGCTCTAGGAATTTATGTTCTAATGAAAAGTATGACAGACAACACATGCAGTCCTCCTCCCAGTTTCTTTCTTTTATGAATATCCCCTCCTATTTCTCTCTCTTAAGATAAGTCTACATAAGCAAAAAGTGCATACTGAGGCAATTAGACATATAACTTGGGCCCAGAAAGGAAAGGAAAGGAAAGTGAAGTCGCTCAGTCGTGTCTGACTCTTTGCAACCCCATGGACTGTAGCCTATCAGGCTCCTCCATCCATGGGATTTTCCAGGCAAGAGTGCTGGAGTGGGTTGCCATTTCCTTCTCCAAATTTCCTTCTTCTTCTTCTCTTCTGGGCCCAGAAACATGCTATCAAAACAACAAAGACAGCCAATTGGATCAGGCAACCTGGTCAGGAGCTGGAGTCTGGTTTCATGGAAGGAGTTTCACTAATCATATTCACTGAGCAGCTGCTCAATATCAAGCTTTAAAAGAATCAAATATTCCTCCAGATTCTTTTGGTTTCATTCTATATCAAGTTAGATTCAATTATGTCAGGTTAGATTTTTATTTATTTTTTTCAGGTTAGATTTTTAAAAGTTACATTCTTAGAGTATGTAGTAGCTTAAAACAGAAATCCCTTCACTGAAATACAACTCAACACTGTATGGCATAACTTCATGAAGAGCTGATGATTTTTTGATTTTTTTTTAAGTCATTTGAAGAACGTTTCATTGTCCCTCCAAGGCCATGATACAAGGATCCATATGATCATTTCTTCAATAAATTAGTGGCCCCGCCAAAGAAATTTCCCTTTCCAAACCATTCTCTCTCCCTTCTCTCAAGCACTCAGAGCTGAATAATTGGGTGGGTGTGTGCTTAGTTGCTCAGCCATGTCTCTTTGTGACCCCATAGACAGTAGCCTGCCAGGCTCCTCTGTCCATGGAATTCTCCAGGCAAGAATACTGCAGTGGGTAGCCATTCCCTTCTCCAGAGGATCTTCCTGACCCAGAGATAGAACCCGGTCTCCTGCACTGCAGGCAAATTCTTTACTGTTTGAGCCTAGAATGTTTTCCCATTTGCTTAAAGCAAATTTCAGTGGTCAAATGAACAAACTGTGTCACCCTGAATCAGTCACAGTATTCAGTATTTCCAAGCCATCATTTCTACATCTATAAAATGAAGTGTATTGGAGATGATGAAGTCCAGCTATGAAACACCAACACACACACACACACACACACACACACACACACACACATTCTTATATGACTTTTGAACTCATTCATATCTTTATTTAATTACAATAAAAGCTGCGTAAAAGCCCTGCCCATGGGCTGTATACCCTGGTTCCTGGCACATAAAAGGAAAATACTAAGGGGAGGCAGGTGGGAGGGGGTTCAGGATGGGGAACACATGTGCACCCATGGCTGATTCATGTCAATGTATGGCAAAAACCACTACAATACTGTAAAGCAATTAGCCTCCAATTAAAATTAAAAAAAAAAAAAAAAAGGAAAACACTAAATACACCCTGAATGAATAATTATCCAATGTTCACAGCAATGTGTTCTGCCGCATGATGCTTTGATTCCTTCTTTGGAAGGAAGCAAAACCCATATTATAAATTCTCATAATTTATTTGTACATAATTCTCACACCCTATTTTAAAATCTTACATTTAATCTGCCTGTGTAGCTACAGCTAAAAATTTGCCATTTCTTTCTCCTCCACTTTTCTCTTACTGAACTCACTGTTGTGTACACTTTTCATAAAAGGCCCAATTTAAAATTAAAGCTAAAACATAGAACATGAAACTTGCAGGCAGGTGACTAGGGTTTGGCATGCTGGAAAAGAAGTGAGCATGGTCCCCACACCCATGGAGGCCAGGTTCGGTGCCGCCAACCTACCAGCGGACAGCCAATCCAACACCACCAAGAGGAAACAAAGCTCTTTGCTCCCTAACCTAACAATGTTAAACTCCCATGACCCCTAGCAATGGGCCTGATCCTGAAGAACTGGGCAGAATGAGCCAAACAGAGTCCCGGGAGACCCCTGAGATTCTTGCTGCCCATTGAAAGGGTCCACAGTGAGGCATATGGTCAAAACACTTCCAACAAGGTTAAATGTGCAGATTTTATTTGTTCCTAACGAGTCAGAGGTTCTCCTCTAAACAAAAAGCCTAGCCAGAATACGGAGATCGTGTCCTCGGATAGGTGGATGGCAGGGAGTTAAAAGGTGGATTATGGGAAAGACAGAAGAGGAACAGGAGAGATGGGAATGTAACTGTACCTGTGGAACTGGTTTTCCGGATACGAAACCTCCGGTGCATTTGATAGGCAATGCTTCCCTCTAGTGGACAAATGGGATAAGCACAGGTTCCACTTAAATGCCCATAACAATTTAGGACATGAGTTTGAATAAACTGGGAGTTGGTGATGGACAGGAAGGCCTAAGTCGGAGAAGGCAATGGCACCCCACTCCAGTACTGTTGCCTGGAAAATCCCATGGACAGAGGAGCCTGGTAGGCTGCAGCCGTCTATGGAGTCGCACAGAGTCGGACACGACTGAAGCGACTTAGCAGCAGCAGCAGCAGGGAGGCCTAGTGTGCTGCAGTCCATGGGATCGCAAAGAGTCAGACACGACTGAACTGTAATTGAACTGTAGCAATTTAGGAGCATTTCCTCTTGCTTGGGATTTCTGTCTAGTTTTAAGCTTCGCTGATGGCTCAGCAGGTAAAAAAAAAAAATCTTGCAATGCAAGAGACGCAGGAGACGCGGGTTCAATGGCTGGGCCAGAAATATCCCCCACAGGAGGAAATGGCAAATAACTTCAGTATTCCTACCTGGGAAATCCCATGGACAGAGGAGTCTGGCGGGCTACAGTCCATGGACTTGCAAAGAGTCTGATATGACTGAGCACATGGTACACACACACATCTAGTTTTAAGATTATTTTGTTTTTATAAAATGAAAAAACAAACCTTTTACCAAAACACAAAACTTATAAAAGAATTTATATGACTTTTCTCCTATTGCTTTCTCCACTTATTTCCCCATGATGTCCCTTTCTACTTCGGCTGTGCTGGGCCCTGTCAGCAAACCACTTGGTCCTGCTCCCTGAAATGGCCTGAGGAAGGTTGCACCTCATGTGCTGCCTTCTTGAGGCCCACAGGGAAGGGAACGGGGTGGAAATCTGCCCTCACTGCTCCCTTCTACTGGAAGGCTCTGTTCTTCCTTCCTCACATGGCTGCTTACTTCTCACCACTTAGCTCAGCTCAGAGGCCACCCGGCTATGGCAGCCCCAATCCAACCCAATCTAGCCCCACCTTCCCAGGGTGTCAATCCATGGCACATGATCATTCTTCTGGCTTCATACAATTCATCACTTTTCAAAATTATTTTGTTGTTTTCTTATTTTCTGATTCTCTCTCCCCCATCACAATATAAGCTTTATAACAGTAGGGATGTTATCTGGCTTTTTTTTCATTGATATATGTCCAAGCACTAGATAATGTTATAGGAGCTTGTCACACAGCAAGCTCTCAATAAATATTTTTGAATGAATGAATGATCAAGAATATTTATCTCCTAAGCCTCTCTTCCAATAGCAATGTTTTTGTCTAACATCTTGCCATCTCTAATGTTAGGAAAGTAGGGACATGGAAATGCAGAATTTCCCTTGGGAACTGCAAGGTAAGAAACTTCTAACCACACACTGGCAGAGGAAGCAGATTAGGATTGAAAATTTCTAGTACTAGGTTTAATTTCTAAGTCTGATTATATATGTTTTTCCCTGTCTACACCGCAAAAAGTCCTATTTTATTCAGGCACGGTTATCTAAACAATAGAAAGTGAAAGTCGCTCAGTCATGTCCAACTCTTTGCGACCCCATGGAAGCTTTCAGGGAAGCATGGCTCTGTGCAAGGATGACATGCAAATCTGTGAAGTGTTCCATATTTGGGGGGGCTTCCCTCATAGCTCAGTTGGTAAAGAATCCCCTACAATGCAGGAGACCCCAGTTTGATTCCTGGGTTGGGAAGACCCGCTGGAGAAGAGATAGGCTACCCAGTCCAGTATTTGGGGGCTTCCCTTGTGGCTCACGTCTATGGGGTCGCACAGAGTCAGACACGACTAAAGTGACTTAGCAGCAGCAGCAGCAGCTTGTGGCTCAGCTGGTAAAGAATCTGCCCGCAATGTGGGAGACCTGGGTTCAATCTCTGGGTTGGGAAGATCCCCTGGAGAAGGAAAAACAATAGAAATACACAGAAAAGATATAGAAAAGAACAAGATGACAAAGAAAAGTCTCACAGTCTTATTAATTAGCTTATTAATAAATGTCAGTTGGTAGTATGAGTCAGCCTAACTGATTTAAGAAAAGACATAAACTGAAGCAGATACACAACCCATCATCCCAGAACCATTTTTAAGAACACTGAACCCTTTTCTTGGTAATGCTAGTACTATGCTGTAGGGACCAAATACCTGCCTCCATTATGTCTTTTAAAGCAAATATTTTCATTTCCTTACTTAATTGTAGAACCATCTTTATAAGACCTGTTTTGATAGCTTGCTTATATCAGGGCTACTTTTTCTTATTGTTTCATTTTTCCCTGCTTTTTCCCCATAGAAAATATAATGATATAATATACCACCCCAGTGCATAAAACAAACAAATCCTAGTTGCTCCGGTGTAAGCCATGTTAAGGTCCCGAGGTGGGGACCAGTGAGCCCCATCATCCTGTTCTCCCTCTTCCACCCTCTTCTCACCATGAAAACCACAGAGTTCTCTCTGTGAGGCTATAGGCTCCTGAGTACAGATAGGAGCCAACAGATAATATCCATAGTGATCCCAAAACTTAAAAAAACATTCTAATATCTACTATTAATTACAGTTAAAAAGTGGCACTTGTTAAACTAGCTAGTGTGTGATTTTCATACATTTGTTCGTTTAGTAGACACTTTATTTGTGGATTGTGTTCTCATCACGTGTCAGGCTCTGCCAAGTGCAGAGAATACCTGTGAGACAGACAGGGACTCTGGTTTCACAGAGGTTAGTGTCGTGGGAGATAGTGGTAAACAAGCAGGTGAGTATAAGGAAGGTAGCAAGTGGGATGATAGAGCAAATACAGAGGGAAGAACATAGGGAGTACGGCCAGCGGGAGATTCACAGGCCAAGAAGGACTTTCTGGAGGTGGAGATACAGATAGACGAGGAAGAGTTTGGAGAGAAGTTTCCAGCTAAGAGAATAACAAACATACACAGTTCCTCCTCAACTGGAGGAACTGGAAGAAGCTGTTTCAGTGGAGCCTCAAGTGTGTAGGGGACAGAACATGGAAAGGAGAGAAAGACGAGGCTGGAGAGGTGAGGGGAGCGCACATCACAAAGGGTCTTGTTAGTCATTGTAGAAAATCTGTATGTTAGTTGGACGGCAATGTAAACCTCTCGAGAGATTATAATACGGGAAATGATGTGACTGAGCTGCAGTGTGGAGAATGGCAGCAAGACTGATAAATGTGATCAATAAGGAGAATGTTGTAGCGATGGAGATGAGAGAAGATGGTGGTCTGAGTCAGAAAATGGTCATGGAGATGAAGACAGATGGATTCAAGAGATACTCAAGATTAGACCTGCTTAGTAGTATTCCCCATATTTGGGGGCAGCGGGGGTGAAGGTAACCAAAGTTTCTGTCTTGAGCCACTGACTGGATGGAGATTACATCACCAAAATAGGGGAACTAATATGGACATAAAGATAATTAGTTTTATTTGGACATGCTGGGGAACATACCTGAGGGACAAGCAAGTGTAAATAATCAAGATGTAGTTATGTATGTGAATTTGAAACTCAGAACTGTGGGCTACGGATAAAGATTCAGGAGTCATCAGCATTATGCACTAGGTGGTCCTTGAAGACATGAAAATACTTAAGACATCCAGAAGATTTTATAGAGAAAGAAAAATAGAATCTACAATAGAACTTTGTGGGCCAACAATACCTGGAAGGGGCACACAGGGAAGGAGGAGGCCCATCGGAAACAGAGAAGGAAAAGAAACGGAGGTAGAAGGCACGCTTCTGGAAGCCAAAGGAGGAGAATGTCCCAGGAAGGAGAGTGGTTGTCTATGCTGAACTTCGCTGGGAGATAACTTGAGATGTGTTCTTTAGATGTAGCCAGAAGGCAGTCCTGAGTGACCTTGGTGAAAACAGCATCGGCGGAAGTCATAGGATGAGAAGTCACACTGTTGTAAGGTCAAATGAAGATGGGAAAGTAGAAGCACTGAGACAATCCTTAGGAAGATTTTCTATAAAAGAAAAGCAAGTGGTATGGTGAGAGCACAATAGAAATGTGAGCTCAAAGGAGGTTTTCTGTTAGGTGTATGTGGAAATACTGACGGCAAGGAAAGTTATGATTATTTCTATTATATAGAAAATGAAAGAGGTGAAGCAATTTGCCTAAAGTTATATAATCAACAGAACTAGGATTCAAACTTAGGTCTGTCTGGCTCCAAAGTCTTTGTTCTTAACTATAAAAAGTACACAACTTAATTCTGGGTACTGGCTTCCCAACAGAATTTACTGTGTTAAAATCATATTCCAATTAATACTGGGGAGAAAAGTATATATCATGTACCCCAGGCCTATTTAATAAACCAGGAAACTGAAGCTAACCGTGTCTGGCTTAAGCTTGCACAGCTCACTGGTAGCAAATCTCAGCTCTGAAGTTCAGTGCTGTCTTCTTTTATTCTAACTCTCATAACGTTTCCACTTGGTTTAGAAGCAGATGTGGAACTGGAAAGTAAAGCACAAAGTACCTTGATAAGACAACAAATTGGGTTATGCTACTTAGATTTGCTGTGTGAATATCTATGTCTCTCTTCGTTAAGGCTAAACTGATCTCTAAAAACTCTGCTTAGCATTGTAAGATGTAAATAAGTAGAATTCTGAAGATACATATGGAGCCTCCCATATATTTATATTTCTAATAAAAATTATCAAAATCAGCCCTGTCAGCTCAGTCTCAGTTGGTCATTCACCTGGCTAAACAAGTATATAATTATTGCCAAAGTTATCTTCAGGGAAATAAGTGTATCATTTTTGCATGCCTGGTTTGGTTTACCCAACAGGTACATAAATACAGATTGGATAATTAAGGGAAGTTATAAAAATGAGAGAATGTAAAACCATAGTGAAATAGAAAATAACTATTTACAAAACTCTGCAGTGGAAGCAGTCAACTTTTTCAAGTTTGTATGTGCATCAGATTCAGTTCAGTGACACAGTGGTTTAAAACATGGAAAAATAAGATTTACACACATATTCATAATCTCTTCATCAGATCTCAATACTTCCTAGTGAGTTCAGCTTCTGTCCTTCTCAACTGAATCTTTTTATAAATTTACTGATGAAAGTCTGTTCAGATTAGTATCTAGTTTTATTTATTGCTATTATTCACTTTTGCCTGATAGAGCTTTATCCATGCTATATATGCTTTTATTTTATGATTTTAAGAATCTTGCAGATATCATTTAATTAAACTTCTTGAAAAATAAAAAACAAACAAACATGGGAATGAATAAGTAGGTGAGGAGTGTCATCTAGACAGGGTAAGTCCTTGGCACCTGCCCAAATACCTTCTATATACACCTACCTGCACCCAAGTTCTTGTCTCAGATTCAGCTTTCAGTGATTCAAACTAAAATGCTACTTTCATGGAGCATGTGCTCTGAAATCAGATTGCCTAGCTCAAATGCTAATCACACATGTGCTAATTTTGTGACCTAAGGCAAGTTACTTACATGCTGCCCCTGCGCCCAGTCTCAGTTTATTCAGTAGACTGTGAGGATATACATAGTATCTATTTGGGGGATACTGTCCTCTATGAGTCTCTCTTACTCCTACATATCTTGTTAAGACCCTGACAGCCCTTTGTTCCACACTTCTCATTTTGCCAAGCAAGCAGCCATGCAAGACAGAGATGACATCTTCCTCAGAGCAAAGCGTAGGCCTATTTACCACCCATTATAAAAGGTTCAGGTTTCCTAAGCTTAGGGTTCCCTTCCTATAACACCACACACTATATGCTTCTCTAGGGGATCTTCCCAACTCAGGGATCAAATCCAGGTCTCCTACATTGCAGGCAGATTCTTTATCAGCTGAGCCACCAAGGAAGCCCCTATATGATGGCATTCCCACATAACTTCAGGGCTGGAGGAACTATGCACACACGTTGATGCTCATGCTGTGAGCTGAACTGTGAGTAATAAAGTCCTTTGTTTCTGACCCAGGAGACGTGTGTTCTGCCAGCATCCAAAAGCTTGCAAATAGAGCACCATTTCAGATCCTTTGCAGCTCTTGATATATAACAAAATTTAAAGATGAAATGAGTTTGTTCATTGAAAATGTTTAGCACTCTTCTTGGCACTTGGTAAGCACTCAGTAAATACTAGCTCTAACACTTATGAACTCCTCTTTGCCATCAACATCTCAGTGACTACCACTATTCGTTTCTCATAGCAGAGCCTCGCAGGGGAAGTCTTAGGACCTGTTCATTTTACATGATTAGGAGAGATATTGTGAACATGAGGTGTTAGCCAAATAAACAAAGCTGAGTAGGAGCCACAGGTCTTACCACAAGGATGGTATCCATCAATATCTATCTTGCTCATTATTGTATTTCCAACATATAGCACAAGGCCTTCCAGGTGGCCCACCTGCCAATGCAGGAGACATAAGAGGCTGGGTCAATCCCTGGGCTGGGAAGATCCCCTGGAGGAGGGCATGGAAACCCACTCCAGTATTCTTGCCTGGAGAATCCCATGGACAGAGGAGCCTGACAGGCTATAGTCCATGAGGTCACAAAGCGTCAGACATGACTGAAGCAACTTAGCACACACACACAGTACAAAGCCTGGCGTAAAGCAGAGGGTCAGCAAGTCTTTTGGGATGAATGAATGCTATTCCAGAGAGAAGTGAAGGGAGATTTTCTTTGCCATCCATAAGACATCTGAGTCACTCCAGCGTTCCCATCCTCAAATTATCCCCACCAAACAGTGGGCAATCATTTTACCCACTACAAGGAGCTCCATCAAAAAATCTAAGATGAAAAGAAAATAACAAAACAAATTTTTGACCTACTTTGTTATGCACTGAAAGGCACACTTTGGCAGACAAAAAGGCTCAGTGCTATATAATTGTCATCAGTGTTTCACTTAATATTTTAATGAGCTGAACAACTGACATCTTGGCTGAATACATGTCTTTTGTCGGTCTTGTTACTAAGCAAAAAAAAAAAAAAGTAGTATAAAAACTTGCCCTTTTAAAAAAACTCATAATTTCTTAAAACATAAATGTATCCCAATTGCCACTTGGATTTGTACAAAGATGATTCCTGTCACCCTTCCTCCTTCCTTGCAAGCCAGCTCTTCTCATATTTTCCTTCTCCTCCCTCAGAGTTGGGTTCCAGACTCCTATGCTGCTTCCTGGACTCAGAGCAGATCTTTCTGAGCCAGGACATGTCTGCCAGGACAGGCGGTGCCATTTTTAGCTATTTCTCTCCTCTCTTCTCCCTAATCCTTCCCAGAAAAAACGTTGATACATTTATTTTAATATTCCTTCTTTCCCTTCTGCTGGCAAAGTCTTCTCTATATCGGATAATTTTCTCTCTTTGTTCCATGCAATTCTTCTTTCTTTTCTCTTTTTTCCCCCCTTTCATTTTCCTCTCTCTGGGGAGGGTGATGGACTGGGAACCCCAGGACCATCAAGAGGCAATTCTAGAAAAGCAGGGGAGACTGGTAACGTGATTCTAAATTGGGAGGGAACAACAGAAAGCTGACTATCCTTTAAGCAGTGTGGTATTTGCATTCCTTCTTTGCCAGCCTTTGAAAATAAGCATTAAAATTCTTCCCATCACATAGATGGAAAAACAAAGGACTGAAAGGTTAATTCGCCAACTAAGTCTAACAGAAGACAAATGGTAGCACCAAGATTTGGGCCCAAACAGTGACTCCAGGACCCCTGGTTATCCCTGTGCTTCTCCCGAGCCCAGATTTGAGAGACGCATGTGAGTTACCTAAACAAATGAAGGAGAAGCCAAGTTCTTCCAGGCAGAGGGCCGAGCATTATACAGAGACCTAAAGACATGAACAAGTTTAACAAGTTTGGGGAACCACAGTGACCACAGGGAAGTAAGCAGGAAACAAAATAACTAGCAAACTTCAGAAACTCATTTATGACATAGCTGGGGAATGGCAAACACACAGAGTTCATATTCAGGAGATGATCTGCTGGAATGACAGCTCCATTTCTGGTTAGTGTGTTATTTAAACTCTCTAAGCAGCTATTTCCCCATCTCTAAAACTGGAACGACACACATTTCACAGTTTAATAGCAAAGATTTTAAAAAGATAACATAGGAAAAAGCTTGTAAACTGTGGCGTTCTATGCAAATATCTTTCTCTCTTAGCTTCTCTCTCCCTGTAATGGAAAGTGGGTTCAGCACAGGGACTCAGAAAACAACTGTAGAGTAAAGGACATTCCAGGGGCCTGGAAAAATCTTGCAGGCAGCCTTCAGTCCAGAAGTAATTTTTTTCTAGCCTGAAGTCTGGGAGGTTTGTAAGACCCATCCTAACCCAGAGGTACAGAGAAAACGGTTTTGCCAAAGGCATTAGTCAAGCATTTTTCCACCAGAGGAAAGTTGTACCTTTGACCTTCAGCATTTTATGGATTTATGAAATATGATAAGAACATAAAAGAAAAACGAAAAAAATACCAGACTCTATGTCTTAAAAATTGAACTTTGCAAAAATAACAAAGAATCTCCAGAATCTGTATGTACGTGTGCATGTGTGTGTGTTGGTCACTAAGTCGTGTACAATTCTTTGCGACCCCATGGACTGTAGCCTTCCAGGCTCCTCTGTCCATGGAATTCCCCAGGCAAGAATACTGGAGTGGGTTGCCATGCCCTTCCAATCTGTATATTCACTCTAATCCAATGAGCTGGTGTAGGGTGCAGGGTCAGCTTGGGACACAGACTGGGGTAAGAGCAAGGCTGATTAATAGGTGAAGAAATGGCCCGTGATGGAGGAAGGTGCCAAGGCCGATGCAAGAGCCGCTTCCCCCAACCACCACTGGGTTTCAGTACATGGAATGATTTGGAGCCATTTGCAAGTTGTGTAATACTAGCTGGAAGAAAGGTCAAGCTGTCATGTTTGAGGGCCCTTCCCTATCCCCAGGCTCCACTCAAGGGCCCTCAGCAATAAACAGGCAACATCACTGCTCTCTTAGAGCTTATGTTCTGGGCCAGCTGGGTGGGGATAGAGAGTATAAATGAACTGAACAATTTCAGATAAAATGCTAAATGGCACATAGGAAGTGATTGGTAGTGTTTGCCAACTGGATGGATAGATAAATGAAGCCTAGGATCCTCTCTTCACCTTTGTACAGCAAGGCAGTAAAACCACCTGTCTTCATGGACAAAGCCATTTAAAGCAGTCATTCAAATTTAAGTCATTCAGCAAACAGTTCCTAAGTATCTAGTCTATGCCAGGCACTACGGTAGGGACACAAAGACAAAATATATCCCAGACACTCAACACCCTTTTATTGAGAAATCAGCTTCTGCTTGTTCTATCTTCTACTGAATTTGCCCATTTTCAGAACCAGCCTGCATGTACCTCCTTCCAGGAGGGACATAAAAGGCCTGATGCCTAAAGGTTTGCAGAGACTGGATGGTCCAGGCCTCCTGAGTAGGAGAAGTAGGAGGTGACATTTTCATAAGGCAGGTGGCTCCTTGCTGGCGTTTCCCATCCCACTTAGAATCTCATGTTGAACCACTAGTGAGAATGAAGGTTAAGGATCAGGCAAGGCAGAGACCAATTCTCTCCCAAGCATGAGTCCACATACTATTTAATTTGTAGACAAGTGACCCCACCACAGAATGTTCTGAAAGCCTAAGATGTCTGGAAACCTAGAATGTTTCAGAAGTCTAGAAGTTTGCCTTCTGTAAAGAGGAGTGGGAAATAATGACAGAGAAAGAGCATCCCTGGCTGCTATTTCCACAGAGCTGAGAAGAGTCCCATGACTGTAGTACAGGTCCCCATACCACTGGCTCTCCAAGCCTACAAACATGCATAGAGACACAGGTAATTAGGATGGCTTTGGCCATCTTATTATTAATATTAAGATATGTGAGGAAACAAATCCAGCCAGTTTCTTCTCTAAATCCCATGGAACCTTTGGGGGAAAGCCTAATCTTTCTTGCCAAGATATAGAGCTTCTTCCAGGTGCTTGTTAATCCTCCTTTTTATTTTATTGTTTTTTATTGAGCTGACAAAACCATTTAATTTGTGGTCTCAAAGTTGCAACCAGAGAACACTGAATTTATGAGTTGTGTAAAGGTTTGGAAGGTGGAAAACAGCCCAGACAAGCATCTAGAAAGACGAAGGAGGAAACACAGGTGCTGAGAATGGAAAATAATCTACCCCAGAGGCAAATGAAAAACATAATACAGAACAAAAAAGAACACATGGGTCTACCTGCAACTTGCTGTGAATCTCTTTTCTCCAAAAAAAAAAAAAAAGGTGATTTAATATGTAAGAACAAATAGATGTGTCAACTGAAGTTGCCTTCAGGAAGAAAGTCAATCCATAAATCCAAGACATAAATAAACAAGCCACCATCATAGACAATATGCTTGAAAAACTGACAAGGCAAATCTACTCTAAGTTGATAGGCTGAAGTTGGAAAAGTGGCCCTGGATTCTGCTTGCTTTCTGCTGATTTGATAAAGATTTATGATGGCAGTCCTCCCCAGCCTCCAGCCCTCCTCTCCCCACATTCATATACAGGCACTCCACTCAGAGATCAGTGTCTTTGTAGCATGTTGACATATCATACTGAGGTGTCACACTCTGGCCTCTTTGGGTCCTAAGAGTCAGCAGGTCAGTTTTTCTAGATAGGCTTTGGTGTGACTTCTTACCCTTTCCTCACTTTAAGTGGTAGGAAACAGTTTTTTATTTGGAATTTACATGTATCATCACAGGACATGAGTGAGAACGACATGACTAATGTAAATTTTATATTCCATAATATCATTAGTATGGACTTTGATAACTCTCTTTTATTTTTGTTTTATTTCAATGATGGAGGAAGCCTGATTAGGACTCAAGCTTTCCTTCAAGGTGGAAAATTCTATCATGAACCCTAGATTCAGGACTCTGAATGGGAACCTTGGCCCTTTTTTTTTGGATACTGGGTAACACTGATATATTCCTGGATAGATGGAAGGAGGAGGGTGGTCCCTGAACACAACCATCGCCCCTCTAGATCAGTAGCTATGTTTCATACCTTAAGTAACAGAACAAACTCAGTTGTAAAAGTCCTGTTCTAAAAATGAAGCTGAATGCTGTTCTAAAGAATGAATCCTGGAGGGGATAAAACAGACTACAAAGATGAGGGTTATCTTATCTTCAGTACTTAGTGTCTGGCATGGAGGAAATGTTCTATTAATAATATTTTGAATAACTGTAAGTACCCTTATCCTCATTGGTATATTTGTCAAGCATCTAACAAAACACTAAAAATCGAAGTGAAAGTGAAAGTCACTCAGTCATGTCCGTCTCTTTGTGACCCCACTTTATTCAAGTTTCTCAACTTCCCTCACTAATGAATATCTTGCTGATGGCAGAATGAACCTTCTGGACTATCCTGTGCCCAGTCCTTCTCTCTTTAAAACCTGAAGGATCCCTCACCTATGAGACCTGCACTGGCCTTGGTTTGGTAGCTCAGATGGTAAAGCGTCTGTCTACAATGCGGGAGACCTGAGTTCGATGGCAACCCACTTCAGTACTCTCGCCTAGAAAATCCCATGGATGGAGGAGCCTGGCGCAGGCTACTGTCCATGGGGTTGCAAAGAGTTGGACATGACTGAGCGACTTCACTTTCACTTCACCCAGATTGCAAATGGCTGTTGCCTTGCAGCGCCCTCCCATCACAGAGATCAGAGAGCACAAGCTCTCAAGTCTTTTCTTATAAAGGCACTAATGCCATTCAGGATGGTCCCACCCCAATAATCTCATTACCTCCCAAAGCCCCCACCTACTAATACAATCAGATTGGTGGTTTAAGATTTTAGAATATGAATTTTGGGGGGACAAACATTCAATCCATAAGAGTGCCATCTGTCACTCCTGTGGCCTTGAAAAACAGACTTTGTATTTAATATTTTCATTTTTTACTTGTTTTAAGTTTGGTAAATCTTCTGAATGTAGACAAGATTAAAAATGAGTAATAAGTCTTAAGTTGTTCTTCCTCTTTTTTGCCTCTATCACTTGACATGTTTCCTGTTTCTTTGCTGGAGCATCTCCCTTTAGGTTTTAGTTTTTCTCTTTAGTTTTTAATAGCTCCATAAAGCCTCAGTCCTACCCAGCCCTACTTTGAGTTAGTTTGTCTTGTTATTTTTTGCTTTTGGTCAGTGAAGAAACTCTACAGCTTGTCAGGATGTGTCTCTGTAGGATGGGAACTAGAGAGAAAATTCTGACAAGCAGAGTATTTATTTGATAAGCTCTCTCATGTGAAGTCAAGTCCTCTCTTTGACTTATCAGGACAGGTGGTAGAGAAGCTTTTTAGATCTTTTTTCTTCTAGGAAACCTTGCACATCTGGAGCAAAAGCCTCCTTTCTTATCTTTTGCCATATTGTTCAAAGCTTTTAAGGAAAAAAGAAAAAAAAAAAAACAACAGCAAAGAGAAAATCAGTTTTCATCTAGAGATGGCTCCTTTCGGAAGCCCTGGACTGCAGAGAGATATTTAGAAGGCAGGAGGTCACTCTTTTGAAGTCCGACAGCTGTCTCTTTATCATACTGACAATTTCTGGCTGAAAAGAACATCTGAAAAACATATTTCGCAACATGAAAGTTGAGGCAGCCCTTTACCCTGCCGTCTCCCGCTCTGGTCTCTACAGGAGTGCCTCCAAACAACCCTCCTGTTGTAGGAGTGGCAGCCACTCTTTCCATCCCATTCTGCTTCACAGCCTTTTGAAGGTCCCTTCTTATCCTCCTCTCTCTCAACCCCACTTCTGTAGCTGTTTTGAATTTTATACTTCAGAGATGAGAGGAAAGTCTAGTGTCTCAATGACAACATTCAAGTGGCATTTTGGCCCCTGCAGAAATGAATAAATCATCACATCCACTTTGAAACTGGGAACTGAGGGGGACTGTAGACCATATGAACTATAGGGACCTCACTTGGAACCCTCAGTAAGGTTCTGAGTGATGCTTTAGGAAGACATTTTACATCTTGCCATGATCCTGCCTGTAACCTTGAAAGGACATAGGGGCAACTATTTTCGCTAGTCAGAAAGCCCAGGAATGAGCTTCTCTGAGAAAAAAATAATTTATGCAATAAATATTTAAATAATAACAACAACCAATTTTATTGAACATTTACTCTGTACCAAAAGCACTATAAAGTGTTTTTAGAAGCACTATCTCATTTAATCCTGCCACCAATCCTATAATTTCTTCATGTACAGATAAGGAAACAGAAATAAGTATAGCAAACCAGAAGTATATGTGTGTGTGTGTAGGTGTGTGTGTGTGTGTGTGTGTGTGTATGCATTGTTTGAAGTTGCCAACAAAATGGAAACGGAACGACCTGTCCATTAATAGAGAAATACGTAAGCATGTTTTTAAGTAAAAAAGTAATTTACAGTATAATAATGATTTTAAAACAACTCTCTTTTAGCCAGAGAGAAAGAAGAGAGGATCAAAAGAAATTTGGGTATGATTAAAAGTGAACACACAGTAGGAGCCAGGAAGCCCAAAGCCTCTCAAAGAAAACTCTTGCCTCATTCTAGACCAGTTTCTTGGTCCTTAAGAAGCTTTCTGTATAGTATGTCTTACTGGACTGTCAAGCATAGCAACCTCTTTGGGATGCTGATGAAAGATCTAGTGAGGTGAACAGCTAGGGTGACAGAATTTATGATCCAAATCAGGACTCTCTTAAGAATAGAAGGGGTGTTATCACAACTGCTTTGGGCAACAGGCACGACCCAGGAGAATGCTGAGCAGACCAGAATGCATGGTCTCGTGCACAGGAGACCCTCCAGAGAACAAGCCCCAGATAACCCCACATACAGCTGTGACTCTGGTTCCAGGTCTGCCCTCCTTTGGCTCCAAGGCTCCATCCAGATCTAACATCCTGCTACTACATCTCGGTTTTCAAGTGTTATGTCTCTTTTCTTCTCATCCCCAACTTATTTCAGGTACCCCTGCCCCAGCAAACTCCCTGGGGTTAGTAGCTTCTACTCCTGTCTCCAAGGGGATGAGATCATTCTCCACCAAAGTCAACAGAATCAAGACCCTGTCTCACTCTCAGCCTCTGTGAATCACTATGTGACCACAGGCATCTGCATAGACTCACAGCAGGGCAAACACAACCGATGCCTGAGGAGAGAGAGACTGGCTCACAATCTCTTCTGCTTTGCTCAAGAAGACCAGACGGTCCTAAGCTCCAGGAGACTGAAGGAAAGCCAAAAAAAAAAAAAACCCACAAAAAACCATGGCTGAGGAAATCCAGAAAGTAAAACTAACTCTATTCCACTCAAATTGTCTCCATCATTTGTCAGGAAGAAAGCCCTGGCCCTAAAATTAAAACATCCTCGTTCTAGCCTCTTTAAATGAAGCAATGCAGATGGAAGATCCATCCTCTCCTTTCCTTGCTCACCTGCCACCGCCTGCCTCACATTAGTCACCAGAAGCCTTTTACGCAACATAAAATACAGCCCAGGAGAGGCCAGGCCCTTTGATTCATGAACTATATTTGTATCCATTTTATAGGGTTCTAAAGAATCCTAATTTCATGGAGCAAAAAACGTCACTTAAAATATTGTGCAGATGATTTATTAAATCCTCCTCCCTTATCTTTCCAGTGGTCGTTTCTTCTGCTTTGAGTTCCTTGGTTTAGTAGAAACACCTGCTAAACATTTTGTCCCAAACAGCAAGACGTGATAGAGGACTCTCTTACTCAGCTGTCGCGCTCAGTTGCTTCAGTCGTGTCCAACTCTTTGCGACCCTTTGGATTGCAGCCTGCCAGGCTCTTCTGTCCATGGAATTTCCCAGGCAAGAAAACTGGAGTGAGGCACCATTTCTTTCTCCAGGGGATCTTCTCAACCCAGGGATTAAACTGACATTTGTGGCATCTCCTGCATTGGCAGATGGATTCTTTGCCACTGAGCCACCTGGGAAGTCAATTCAGCTTGTTACCCAGGTCAAATTATGTGAGTCAAATCTCGTGCCATGGGAAAGAATGGCTTCCTGTGAAAAATGCCCCACCTGGCACCTTTAAGAAGTGTTTTCCCTGAGTTCTCATCCTAGCTGAGGTGGAGGATGAGTTGCTGCTAAGTCGCTTCAGTCGTGTCTGACTCTGTGCGACCCCATAGATGGCAGCCCACCAGGCTCCCCTGTCCCTGGGATTCACCAGGCAAGAACACTGGAGTGGGTTGCCATTTCCTTCTCCAATGCATGAAAGTGAAAAGTGAAAGTCAAGTCGCTCATTCGTGCCAACTCTTAGCGACCATGGGCTGCAGCCCACCAGGCTCCTCCATCCATGGGATTTTTCCAGGCAAGAGTACTGGAGTGGGGTGCCATTGCCTTCTCCGGAGGATGAGTTGAGGAGACATCAAAAGGACCCAAGAACTCTGCTATTCAACCCAGAGTCCCTTGCCTCCGTAGTTACACCCTCAGTCAAGATGGAGAGTGGATGTGGTGCAGAGGGTCAAGTTTAAGGAAAGTCACCCTGGGTGGGGATTGGGGAAGAGGGACAGAGGAAGTTAGTGGACAGGCAAAGTGAACAGTGCTGTCCCTTCTCACACACCAACCCCTGTGCTTTCTGAATAATCACTAACACAAATGACTGAGCTGTCTTCAGTATCTCTAGCTTTAACTGGGGACAGAGGAAGATTCACAGAGACATCTACAGGTCACAGTTGGAACTGGATTAAAATAAAGCATGGCATATGCTAACGTGTCAATACACCCATTTGGATGATTCCCTCAAAAACTAAGGTCAATTTACTGGGAGTTAATTGGACTAAATCAACTAGGAAACAGTCATTTGTTTATCAGTATGAAAATTAATCAGTGTGAGGAGAAAAGAAGTCGACATTTGTTGAGCATTTACCATGTGATAAACCCTGATTAACTCTATATTCAGATGCCATCTGATCTCAGAACAGGTCTCGGAGGTAAGAGGTATGAAATCCACTTCACAGACAAGCACGGCTCATACGTGTCAAGTAACCCACCCAAGTTCCCACAGGGAGGAAACACAGTGGAAGAGATAGGTTCAAACCTAGGTCTACACAGGGTCTGAGCCTACCCTCTCTCCACTCTCCCACTACAGCCAGAAGCTTTCAAATGTATGAACTGACCAAACACACGGCTACTGACAATCATGTATGTATGATGAGGTTGTAACCTACTCACTCTTCTAGTAGATGGGTAAAAAGGAAAACTGGTAGTTTTAGATAAATAGATGAACTATGTGAACTTCTAACTGCTGAGTAACCAGGAGAAAAATAATTAAGGTCCGATATGCTATAAACCTTGGTCCAAAGAAACCATTTAGTCCCTGTGTTTAATGCTCCACCTTTCTAGATAAAGGTACTCAGTGATGTCTCTGTCTTCCATCCCCCTTCCTGGCTCCTCTCCAGGACAGCATCTGAATACATGAGTACACACGAGATTGGGCTGTTGTTCTTAAACTTTGCAGTTTTGTGGTAGGGGGCCGGGGCCTCGAGCTCCTCGGTCTTCGGCAGGTCCTGGTCACCGGTCTATTCACTTGCGGGTGTGCTGTTCCTGGTGCTCGTAATGCCTGCAGCTTGTCCTCGGGTTTCTCTTTCCATGTCTGCTCAGTCGCTTCAGTTACGTCTGACTCTTTGCAACTTTATGGACTGCAGCCCACCAGTCTCCTCTGTCCATGGGATTCTCCAGGCAAGAATACTAGAGTGCGTTGCCAAGCCCTCCTCCAGAGGATCTTCCTGATCCAGGGATCGAACCCATGTCTCCTGCATCTTTTGCATTATAGGTGGATTCTTTACCTGCTGAGACATCAGGGAAGCCTCTCTTTAACCTAGGTTTCTCTTTAAGTTTGGCCAGATGCTGTGGTGCCCCCTAGCTCCTTAACAGCCTCACCTCCACTCTTGCTGGGATGCTTGCCTTGCTGGAGACCGTGTGGCCTTCCTACAAATCTCACTTGTATTCCAGACCAGTGCTGCCCTGAGTCTCCCCAGACATACACACGGACACATGTAGATACACACGAGCCAGGCGCCCCACTTAGCCTCTGGTGAGCTTGCCAGCCAATGCCTTCAGCAGTGTCAGCGCTTCTTCGGGATGCACAACGACCCCCGGGTACCTTCAGGGTAGGGTGGAATCTGGGTGAGACCCCAGGGAATTCAGGCCCTCCCTTTATGTCCACATGAGCCATGCCACAACTTTTCCTTTGATGTGGCTGCCACCTTCTCCAACACCAACAAATAATATTCAATCAGTTCTTCAGACTTCTGCACCCACTCTTAGGTTTATTCAGCAGCCCAGCCAGCTTGGGCAAATGTGGGCCTTACTATTTTTACATAAGACAAAAATGAACTTGAATATCAAGAGAGGTCTTAAAAGGGGTGTGGGGGGTGGGGAGGAGTAGAAGTAGGGAGCAATCTCAAAGACAGTGATCTGTGGGCTGAAAGATGACTGGAAGGGGAGGCAGCAAGAGGGCCCACTGCATGACAGATTAACAAAAGTAGCTGGAGAGAGAGTAGGGCAGAGGTGGTTTCTACTTATGTATTAGAGTGGCTGTTCATTCTCAATTAAATTTTTATCTTTTTCTTACTACCAACAAGATAACTTCCTTCTAGGAGCCCTGTGACAGTCTGGTCACTGCAGGGCAGCTGGGCCAACACAGAAATGAGCCTTTTTCTAGGCTGCCTCACCTCCCACCAAAGTCTCCCCAACTTCCCTCACCAGTATCTCCATTCCTGCTCTGTCTACTCTCAGGACCCCAGAGGATTAGTCCACGCACAGGGCCTGCCACCTCCGGGTCCAGCTATACCCTTACCCCCACAGGTTCAACACCGCAGGTTGTATTTTATGCCTGGCAGATCTCTAACAGAGCTTTGTCTTTAATTTTAGGCTGTTTAAGCTTCCAGATGTCTAATTTCAAATATTTAAACCTTTTTTCCAACAAATCGCAAAAATACCAGATGTATAAATGTCCAGTATTAGAAAATATCTTTTTTCTCAAAATGTAACTTTAAATTTTATTAAAGTAACCAAATGTGCCTAAGTATTTCCAAATCTTTGACTGCCTCTGTTTAAAGGTTCAAATAAGATAGTTTAGGCTACCGTAGAAAGACCAGAAAGGCCCCTCCTAGGGGCTCAAGTGGAGAAGGCGATGGCACCCCACTCCAGTACTCTTGCCTGGAAAATCCCATGGATGGAGGAGCCTGGTGGGCTGCAGTCCATAGGGTCGCAAAGAGTCAGACACGACTGAGCAACTTCCCTTTCACTTTTCACTTTCATGCATTGGAGAAGGAAATGGCAACCCACTCCAATGTTCTTGCCTGGAGAATCTCAGGGACAGAGGAGCCTGGTAGGCTGCCGTCTATGGGGTCACACAGAGTCAGACACAACTGAAGCGACTTAGCAGCAGCAGCAGCAGCAGGGGCTCAAGTTCTAGCATCATCTATTACTTGAAATGTCTGTCCCCCCTAAATCTTGGTGTCAGGAGCTCAACATCTCATTGATTGAAACCAGCACCCTGTGTCATCTGCACTCAGCCACTCTGCTTCATCCCCACAAAGCACTACTCACATAAGAATGTTGTAAATGCCAGCGACTCCCCTGGCAGTCCAGTGGTTAAGAATCCACCTTGCAATGCAGGGAACGCAGGTGTGATCCCTGGTCGGGGAACTAAGATCCCACATGCCGTGGAGCAACGGAACACACACGCTGCAACTACAGAATGTTTGCCTCAATGAAAGAGCCTGCATAACGCAACCAAGATCCCGTGTGCCTCAACTAAGACCCGGTGCGGCCAAATAAATAAATATTAAAAAAAGAATGTTGTAAATGCCAGATTTTATTAGTTTGGGGGATTCATTCATTCATTTAGCAAGTATGTATTAAGCACCTACTACAGACTAGGCCTTGCTTGGGTTTTCAGGATTTAGCAGTAAACCAAAGAGAAAAAAAATTCTCTGCCTTCATGGAGCTTACATTCCAGCATAAATACTCAGATAATAGACACAACAAATAAGCCATTATAGACTGTGTCTGGTAATAGTAAATGTGCAGAGATTTAAACAAGGGGAAATAAAGGGGAAGCAGAGTGCTGGGAAGAAAGTGATTTTCTAAACAGGCGACTCAAGAAGGCTTCACTGAGAGGTCTTTACATTGAGCAGTCTTGAAGGAGGAGTTGGAGACAGGCATGCCCCGCCCCCCCAACCCCTTGCTCTGGGGGAAACACGTCCCAGGCAGAGGGAGCAGTGGAGCCTCTGATGGAGGAACAGCTAGACCAGGGTGGCTGCAGCACAGTGAAAATGCACTAGGGGAAAGAGGACACGTGATCAGAGAAGTTGGAAGTTGGCTGTGCAGGCCAGTAGGTCAGCATGGCAGCATTTGCTTTTACACAGAGTAAACTGGGAGGCTGCTGTAAGTCTGACTTACATTTTAGAAGGACCATCTGGCTCCTGGGTTGGAAAGAAGCTAAAAGAGGCAACAGTGAAAGCTGGATGACGAATTTGGAAGTTATCAGAATTACCCAGGATAGAGCTGGTGGCTGGAACCATTGTCCCAGCAGGGTGATGGTGAGTTTATGGGTATGTGTTGAAGGTCTGCCAAACAGGATTTACTGATGAACCAAATGTAGATGTAAAAGAATGAGAGGAAGCAAGGATAAAACCAGGTTGGGGGCCTGTGTAACTTCAAGGTGAGCGTTTAATTTACTGAGACTGGAGAGGAGAACAGTAATAACAACGCAGTTCAGGAAAGAAAGCCAGGTTGGATGTTAGGCAGGTGAATTTCTCCCTGGTTGTGTCCTTCTCTCTCCAGGCTCTTTTTCTTTGCCCTCCTTCCCAGGACTCCAACTACCGACATTGAGCTACTAGACTAGAAACTCCAAGGTTCCTTTTTTTTTTTTCCATCATATGCCAAAGAGCAATTTAGTTCTTTCCATGTGATGAAAAAACTGAAGAAAGCAAATTATCAAATTAATTACAAGAAACATCAGCATTTTATTCTAAGCTTGCTACACTTCACACCAAAGAATTTGCTCTTAGGAGAAACATTTATGGAAAAGAAGAAAAAGGAAAAGGATGCAAAAGAGGAAGAAGGGAGAAGTTGCAAGAAAGAAGACATAGAGGACGATGAATAAATACAAGTCTGGTTGAAAACTGTCAGCTTGACACTGTCTGTTAGTAGATAGGTGGCTAACCAGCCTTCCAGACAAGGTCCTCCTCTCAGTAACATCAGTCCTGCACTTGACTGGAATGCTAATTACTTCCCATCAGAGGCCTGGTGCCTTTTAAACTAAGTAAGAAGAGCTCTGTCCACAGCAGGATTTGAGACTATGTTCTTTCTCAGTTGTCTCCCTTCTCTTTATCCACAACCAATAAATTCCAAATTCTGGCTAAGTGATGAGTACTACGCTTCCACTACGATGCTCAGAGTGACAACCATTTCTCTGTGTCTAGCCATAATATCTTTGTTCTGTTATGTTACGCTCTAAAAGAAAGGCTTTCACTGACACCATATTATGGTACCACTTCCTCACATGTTACTCTAAGCGCCATCAATGGCCTCCAGCCTACATTTTTGTGCCCAGAGCTCCACTGACTGTGGGCTCTAGAACAGGAGTCTGGTCAAAGAAGTAATGAAAGTACCAGCAGCTCTGAGAACCAACCGTGCTGGCATGGTTTTATTTAGGCTTTCTATGAAAAGAGAATTCTAACATACACAAAAAGTAGGCAGACTCACATGATAAACTTTCTGTACTCATTACCAAGCTACAACAACTGTTAACTCAGGCTGACTGTATTTGCCTATCTTCCCACCCACTTATATTCTTTTTGTATTATTTTGAAGTAAATCCTAGACATGGTATCAATTTAACTGCAGATTTTTCACCATGTATTTCTAAACTGTAAGGTTAATTTTTTTATATATAAACTACATATCATTATCAACATTTAAGAATTAACAATAATTCCTTAATATCATTAAATTTCCAGTAAGAATTAAAATTGTCAACTTCCTTATGAATATCATAATTTTATTTTACAGTGAGTTTGTTTGAACTGGGATCCATATAAGGTCTACTGTTTTGATTGGTTTGTTAAGTCTTTTGAGTGGTTTTTATAGGTTCCCCCTTTCTGAGTAAAGTCTCTCAGTCATGTCTGACTCTTTGCAACCCCGTGGACTGTAGCCTACCAAGCTCCTCTGTCCATGGGACTTTCCAGGCTGGAAAAGTACTGGAGTGGATTGCCATTTCCTTCTCCAGAGGCTCTTCCCGACCCAGGGATTGAACCCAGGTCTCCCGCATTGTAGACAGATGCTTTACCATCTGAGCCACAGGGAATGGCAATATCATTAAATTTCCAGTAAGAATTAAAATTGTCAACTTCCTTATGAATATCATAATTTTATTTTACAGTGAGTTTGTTTGAACTGCGATCCATATAAGGTCTACACGTTTTGACTGGTTTGTTAAGTCTTTTGAGTGGTTTTTATAGGTTCCCCCTCTCTCTCTCTCTCTCTCTTTCTCTCTCTCTCTCTCATTCTCACCTCGCAATTCGTTTGTTGGAGAAACCATTTGTGGTCCCGTAGGATTTCCCGTGGGAAGGACACTACCGCCCCTCACTGGCATAGTTTACCATGTTGCTGTTTACTTGCTCAGTCACATCTGACTCTTTTGCATCTCCACTGACTGTGGACCACCGGGCTCCTCTGTCCACAGGATTTCCCAGGCAAAAATACTGGAGTGGGTTGCCATTCCCTTCTTCTGGGGATCTTCCTGACTCAGGGATCAAACCTGGGTCTCTTGCATTGGCAGGCAGATTCTTTACCACTGAACCACCAGGGAAGCCCTAGTTTACCATGTACTGCTCGTTAATTAGTAGGCAGATCTAGACACTATTGGCTTTTTTTAAAAATCACAATTGCACTCTGTTAGTCCCGATGATCCATTATGAAATCTTACTATTTCTCACAAGCATCGGATTTCTCTTTCATGTTTTTTAAATCCTGCAATATTCTTTTAAGGTAAGAAATATTTGATACTTTTATTCCAAAAGGACTAACCACCTTAAATCAAATATTGATAAAAAATTATTATTTTAGAACAAAGATCTGATAAGAACTTTTGATACAAAAGTTACATTCACATTGAGAATAAAAATTGTCCCAAACCTGGTCTAAGGCAGAACTTTCTTACATGATATAATTCACAGCCTCCTCTGGGATGTAACAGGTATTGCTGTTAAAATGCTTGAGCAATTTTCTGATAGAGCTAAATAAGATTAAGGACCTCTGGGAAGCCAGGGTTACCCACCCAGCTGACTGGCTAGCCTAATAATCTTTAACCAGACATTATTTTTTCCTTGTATTTGGTTTAATAATGATTAACCACTCACTTTTCTTACACTGACAGAGTCCTTAAAGGGAATCTTGAATCAGCACATTGAAAGGTCTCATCCCTTGTGACTAGCTCAAAATAGTTTTGGCCCAGTCTTTGAACTCATTTGTCTAAGAAGTTGTTTTAACATCATTTAGGAAGAAACATATTTTTTTTACTGCTTTGTGTGGCTACAAATTTTCATTGAAAGGTAGTAAATATATATAAATGTATATACAAGAGTCTTTAAATTAACGGAAAATTAGTTTCTTTGAATGTTCTGAGTACTTTGATTTGACTTATGGAGAGAAAATTCTACTTTGGAGAACATAATTCAAACTTAACTGCAATCCTCAAGTAAAAGATCTCCCTTCAGGTTCTTTCTATGAGCAAATTGGTGCCTTGGACATCAGTTCCAAGGGCCTTGAGAAAACATCTCTTGATAAGTGGAAACTGGTTTAACATTATGATGTAATTGTTGTATCAGATGTATCATGGATAATCTACAGACTCAAATGAATTTAATAGGTGAAGGCTGAGTTGGTAAGAAGTGAACTGACATCTGAATTTTAAAAAAATATATAAGCCCAATGAAAAGTAAAGGTGCATGCTTGGATAAAGTTTTAAACTTGATCATAAATAAAAATGGAATGAAAATATAATAAAAGGATATATTATACATAAAATATGTATTTTAAAAATTATTTATCATGTCTGTACAATTTTGTTGACACTATCTGCAAACTCTTTTAGTAACCAAGGAAAAATATACAACCTTCCAATGTATATATTACAGCAGAGTTGAGCCCATACTCCTGTGTCTTTCAGAATGCTGGACTGTGTCAAATGGCTCACCTCAACCCCTGTGCTATGCTCAGTCTCTCAGTCATGTCCAGCTCTTTGTGACCCCATGGACTGTTACCTCACCAGATTCCTCTGTCCATGGAATTTTCCAGGCAAGAATACTGGAGTGGGTTGCCATTCCCTCCTCCAGAGGATCTTCCTAACCCAGGGATCAAACCTGCATCTCTTGCGTCTCCTACATCGGTAGGTAGATTCTTCACCACTGTTGCCATCTTAAACCTGTAGACCTCAAGGTCTGAGCAGGGCTACGAAGGGTAGGAGGGTAGGTTGAACATCACCTACCTTCAGGGGTTGACCAGCTAGATGTATAGGATTTTATGCTGATATGCAAAATAGCTGGCCCATTCTGGGAGCCAGCTCAGGTACTTTATACTGGATTTTCTGCTTTCATTATCCCTGACTCTACATCAAAAGAGAACAGGACTCTTGTATGAAGAACATGATTCTAGGGGCCACAGGGAATAATAATAACTATTTCATAGAATTTTTAGGATTAAAAGCAATGGATGTATATAAAGTACTTAGCACAATGTTCAGTGGACTGGGAGAGACGATATGTTTTAATACATTAAATTATTAATAAATGTATTAAATATTAATAGACATATTAAATTAATAATATTTATTAAATCCTTTTCTTTCCCAGAAAGTTGAGAGGTCCACTTGTGCCCAGAGTCACGGACTATCAATGAAGAAAGTATGATGTAACCAAAATAACTGTGTCTGCAGAGTGCTTTATAAACTACTAAAAGCTTTAACATGCATTACTGCACTTGAACCTCAGCTCAACCACAACCACCCAAAGTGTTCTGTGAGACAGGAATTAGTACTTCCACTTCACAGATCCCTGGGAACCTGGTGAGTAAGGATGTGATACGGCAGCCACACTCCTAGTGGACACCTGATTCTGTGGGCTCTGACTTTCAGATGTCACATCCACAGTCTCAGTTGTGGACCTCAAACCACAAACCAAACTCCCCTCCTCCACTGTCTTACCCTAGAGATCAACCTTCTTCATGAGACATATCCTGTAATTAGAGGAAGACTTAGAGGCGTCTCTCCCTTCTCATCCCTCACCACCCCCTCAACTTACAGAGGATCTGAAAACAGGGTTATTTGATCTTGGGAGAGAGAAGCAGACTTTTTGGACTTTCAACTGAGTCGCGGCCTCCCTCCACAGCGCACAGTTGTAAGATTCCAATGTGGGTGACTGAGTACAGAGATTTCCGGTACACTAGACTTCCAGTGCTAAATCCAGGAAAATCCCAGGTAAACCAAGATGATTCAGTCACCCTAATCCCGAGAAAAATCAACACCAAACTCCATAGACCAAGAGTGCAAAAGACATTCACCATCAGAGCCGTAGGAAACCTGCTGCTTAGCACACACTGTAGAACTCCAAGGTTTACCTGGAGCGAGAACTTTACACATTGTGAGCTCTCAGCTCTCCAAAGGAGGCAGACAGCAGGCTACAAAACATTTCTCTGCAGAGCCTCTGTCAAGAGGTTGGCACTGGTGCTAACCTCCCTCCATGGTTTAATTGTACACTTTCTGAGGCTCGTCAGGTGTGTCTCAGCATGAGACTGGGTGATCACCCAGCTCAGGCTTCCCCTCTGAAGCAGGTGTCTGCAGGAGCACCAAGCAGATCTGCTACAGCTCCTCTAGGACAGCTGTGATGAGAAACTGTGTCACAGTGTAAAGGAGAGGGCACCATCTCCAAACCTCTCCTTTTAGGGAAATCTAAAAACTCCCTCTTGACATAGAGTTTTAAAACTTTGTGCGTTAAAAAAAGAGTGACGGCCTTTGCATTCAACGCTGATCCTCATTTTAGAGCCTGCATCCGGAGCTCATGGTACATTTCTCTTCCCCTTTTGGATCTAGTGTATATGAGCTCACTGCAGTACCTCTAGAATATCTGAATCTAGGGGGAAAAGTCTCTAGAAGTAATGCTGAATCATAAAGCTGCACAGCAACACCTCAGTTCCCATCCAGAAAATCTACTTCTCTCTCCCAAGACCAAATAATTCAAATTCTCCATAAATTGGGAGCAGGGGAGGGAAGAGAAGGGAACAATCCCTCTAAGACTTCCTATAATTACAGGACATGTCTCATTAAAAAGGTTGATCTCTAGGATAAGGAGAAGAGGAGTTTGGTTTGTGGTTTAATGTCCATTGCTGAAAGGAATACAATTAAAAAAGGCATCAGAGAAAAATGCAGTTTCGTCATCAATGTGCCTACCAGGGGAGCAACCTCAACAAGACATGGGAGGCTAAAGAGCTATTGGACAAATCTGGAAGCCAAAGCCGCACGGAGACCCTAAGACTATAGGGCATCTTCTACCAACCATACTATATGACTACTTATAAAAATAGCTATCCACAGAGGAGAAATGACTATATAAGCTTATAAGAGAGAGTTCAGTGACATATTCGACTTACCACATGAAACCCTCTTATGGTATAAACAGGCAACCTCAGCTGAGATCAATGACTCAGTGTGCCAGATATCTTCAGCACCAGCCCACCAGATACACTTTCTGCCCTCCCCAACCTTCTCTGTCCCCTGAGAGTTTGACTTATGCTCTTTGCATCATTCCAGCTCCTTTCCCCTCTGCCTTTTGATTGGATTCGCAAATGAGGAGATGCTTCCAAGAGATGGGTTGGAGACATGAGGATGGGAGAAGAAGGAAGCAGAGTGAGGCCAGAGGCCCTCCTTGTGTGACCAAGGGTTGGCAGTGGCTTCTTCCCTCAGGAGAAGTCCAGAACCCTCACCAGACTAGGTGCAGTGCTCTCTCAGACTGCTGGTAGCTTTTTCTTCCTCTGCCCCTACAAGCCTATCACTGGTGAAGATTCCTAGCTTCTGCTAAGATTCCCTGGGGATACTTCACCATCCTCTTTTGGTTTCCCTTAAACCTGCCTACATCCTTATAAATAGCCTCTTTGTTAAACTCCCCTAATAAGCCCCTTTGAATGTGCCTTTGTTTCCTGTTGGGACTTGGACTGACATCCTTAGCATATCAAGGATGGTGCTAGTCTACACAGGGCATGCAGCAAAGTATACAAGCCAACAGCAAACAAGAGGTTAAGTGTTACGACTGTCTTCCTCCTCTTTCCCAGTTTCAGCTATCAGCCAAGGAATGTATACAATGAAGGGAGAGTTTGGTAATAAACAAGGGCTGTAGGGAATCTTTCTGAGATTTTGTCCCAGGATCCTAAATTCCTGGTCTTAATGACTTCTGAATGAAATGTCCAGAGGAGCTTTTCTAAATACAGTTAAAAGGGTCTTGAATAAATCATCATTTTGCTGACCCTGAAAAAGCTTACTAACCCCTTCTTTTTCTAACAAAACAGCACATCTGGGTTTCTATTACTGTCTTAAAACTGAGCGGGACAGTTGGACAAACCAGGAAAAAAATGGAAACTTTCAGGGTCTGGGAGGCGTTAGAGATCCATACAGGAGGTCATCATGGCCAGACGATGACTGTTCTAAGAAATGATGCACGAGTCTAGGAAATGGGGCTGAAACAAAACATTTGGCTAAAGGAGAAAGGACAGGAAGAAGTGTAGACTCCGAGGACTAGAGAGCACGTGTCTATCCGGGCAGGCACAGAGCAGGCAGTTAGCAAGGATGTTCACTAGAGGCAGTCGGTGGGATCAATGAAGTCAGCAGCTGATATCGTGTCCCCATAGGGCACCTAGCCCAAGGAAAACAAGAGGAAAATAGCTAACACTCATTCTAGTAGAGCCAACAAAGAGGATCCACTCTGAGATGGCATGAGGCTCCTCACTGGCCCCATATTAAAGCCAACATTAGATCCCCATTTCTGAACAAGGAAGGCCCATAAGTGTGGGGTTAGAAACCCACTGCCAGAGCCAGAGGGATAGAAATAAAGCAACCATTGCAGCTAAATTGATGTGCCATAAATAAAGTTGGTGTTGAAATGTATTCGTCTGTCTAACTAGACAAAAGGGCACAGAACAAAAGATTTCTTTACAGAGAGTCTTTACAAAAATAAACAGTATTCTTATCTTACATTCAGTATGTGTTTAAGTAAAACTCCAAAACACCCACTATTTCTCCAAATATGATATATCAAAGAACAAAGGGAAGGAATGAATTCCTGCCAGAGATCTGATTGGGTATTTTCTATGCAACCAACTTACAGGTAAGGTTCTGAGCTGATGTTTTCCTTCTCATGTCAGTAAAACTCTTCTTTACCCCCGCCCCCCAAAATAGGCAATCAAATATAGTTAGGGTGGTAGTCAGCAGGCAGCTGGAGCTGAAGAAGCAAGCAGTTGAAGAAAATACACGTAAAACAGGTGTGTGGCACATAATTAACAAGCAGAAATATGTACTACCTGAAGATAGAAGACAAAATAGTCTCCTAAGTGAGACATGAATTTTAGTCATGTTGGGAAGGAAGAGCAAGAACAAGACACTTGAAGGATCTCACTTCTTAAAATGAAAGGAAATGTGGGAATTTGATCTTTCTCAAGACTCTGACGTTAACCATCACAGCTACATCAACATAAGGAGTTGAAAACACACAGGTGCGTGTGTGCCAAGTCTCTTCAGTCGTGTTAGACTCTGTGTGACCCCACGGACTGTAGCCCCCCAGGCTCCTCTGTCCATGAGATTCTCCAGGCAAGAATACTGGAGTGGGTTGTCATGCCCTTCTCTAGGGGATCTTCCTGAACCTGGGTCTCCCACATTGCAGGCAGATTCTTTACCATCTGAGCCACCAGGGAAGCCCAAAACTTGACATGCCACCTATTATGTACTGGCTTTGTATTAACAGAAAGACAGTACTTCTGTTGACCAGAAAACAAGTTGTTTCTCAATTGTTACATGAAACAATTACATGAAACATTCTCTTTCCTGGAATTCTGAATTCAAACATATATATGTTATGTTAAATATACTTTATATATAGTATATATAAACATATAAATATCTATATATCTACACACATTTATAATTATAGAATGAATGTCTGTATCTTTATATACCTATACTCATTTTATTCAGTCATTCATAAAAGAGTAATTGGCTATCATGTTTGATGCTGGGAATGCAGAGATGAATAAGATGTTTTCTCTATTACAACTGAGTTGAAGAAGCTAATTGATTCAATATATAAAATTAAAATCTAATGTGCTAATGTGCTATGCTATCAGAGAATAATAATTAATAATTAGGTACCCACTGTCCATGGAGTACTATATACATACATTTATTAAAGCTCATAACACATTACTCAAGATGTGCTCTCATAGTTACTCCCCCAGCCTCTCAAAAAGCTGGGCTACAACACTATTCACAGTGTGCAACAAGTGTTTGCTGTTTTAATAAGAATTAAATAGATAACACTATGAAAGTTCTCTGAAAAATATAAAATGTGACACAAACACAGGCAACTGTCATTGTCTATTCAATGAAGTTGAAAACAGAAACCCATTTAAAATAAACCCATTAAAGATCAAAGAGGGCCAACTCTTTAAAATAACAGCACTAAGAAGGTAAGTAGTATATTAACATGTCCAGGCAATATGAATCAAAATGGACCAATGTCTACCAGAGACCTGATAGCCAGATTTTAAATGATCACTCCCTTTTAAATCCAACCTCACATTCAGGAAAACTGTGAAATATTCACTATCCTAATAATTGTGTTATGATTTAAAATATTAAAGAAATCACTACATTCCAGCTTGCTTAATACTTTCGCAGTGGAGATAAATGATAATACAGGTTTTACTGAAAATTTCCATTTGTTGAACACAGTGGGAAAGTTAGTGGCAGCTGAGCTCTGCTGATGAGAAACCAATTTGGGTTAGACTGATATGAAAATTAAACTACTGTAGTGTATCAGGATGTGGTAAAGTGCTTTTAAATCTTGGCTTTAGTGATTTATTGAAAAGAAAGAAGTGACTTATTGGAAAGGAAGAAGTAAAGAAAGAGTACCGAGTGGAGTTAATGATGATGAAAAGATGGAAGAAATGATCAGGAAACCAGCCAGTTCCTTCCTTCAGTTTTTGCACCTGTGTTTTATTACATTAAAATAAAGGGCCTCCCTAATGGTTCAGTGGTAAAGAACCCACCTGCCAATGCAGGAGACTCAGGTTCAATCCCTGGTCCAGGAAGATTCCACATGCTGTGGAACAACTAGGCCCAAGCACAACTATTGAAACTGTGCTCTAGAGCCCAGGAACTGCACTTACTGAGCCCATGTGCTCTAGAGCCTGTGCTCTGCAACAAGAGAAGACACTGCAATGAGAAACCCGTATACCAAAACTAAAGAGTGGCCCTGCTTGCCACAACTAGAGAAAAATAACTGATGCTTTTGAACTGTGGTGTTGGAGAAGACTCTTGAGAATCCCTTGGACTGCAAGAAGATCCAACCAGTTCATCCTAAAGGAAATCAGTCCTGAATACTCATTGGAAGAACTGATGCTGAAGATGAAACTCCAATACTTTGGCCATTTGATGTGAAGAACTTACTCATTGGAAAAGAACCTGGTGCTGGGAAAAATTTAAGGTGGTAGAAGGGGGTGACATAGAATGACATGGTTTGATGGCATCACTGACTCGATGGATGTGTTTGAGCAAGCTCTGGGAGTTGGTCATGGACAGGGGAGCCTGGTGTCCTGCAGTCCATGGGGTCACAAAGAGTCGGACATGACTGAGTGACTAAACTGACTAATGAGCAAAGAAAAGACAAAAATCTGAGCACTTAAAAAAAGGAAGGATATTATTTTCTCCCATTCTCAGGGTTGTCTTTTCACCTTGCTTATAGTTTCCTTTGCTGTGCAAAAGATTTTAAATTTAATCAAGTCCCACTTGTTTACTTTTGCTTTTATTTCCATTACTGTAGGAGGTGGGTCAGGAGAAGGCAATGGCACCCCACTCCAGTACTCTTGCCTGGGAAATCCCATGAACAGAGGAGCCTGGTAGGCTGCAGTCCATGGGATCGCTAAGAGTCAGACACGACTGGGCGACTTCACTTTCACTTTTCATTTTCATGCATTGGATAAGGAAATGGCAACCCACTCCAGTGTTCTTGCCTGGAGAATCCCAGGGACGGGGGAGCCTGGTGGGCTGCCGTCTATGGGGTCGCACAGAGTCGGACACGACTGAAGTGACTTAGCAGCAGCAGCAGCAGCAGGAGGTGGGTCATAGAGGATCTTGCTTTGATTTATGTCATCAAGTGTTTTGCCTATATTTTCCTCTAAGAGTTTTATAGTTTCTGGTCTTACATTTAGGTCTTTAATCCATTTTGAGTTTATCTTTGTACATGGTGTTAGAAAGTGTTCTAATTTCATTCTTTTACATGTAGCTATCCAGTTTTCCCAGCACCATTTACTGAAGAGGTTGTCTTTGCCCCATTGTATATTCTTGCCTCCTTGATCAAAAATAAGGTACCCATGGGTGCATGGGTTTATTTCTGGGCCTTCTATCTTGTTCCATTGGTCCATATTTCTGTTTCTGTGCCAGTACCATACAGTCTCGTTGACTGTAGCTTTGGAGTATATAATCTGAAGTTAGGAAGGTTGATTTCTCCAGCTCCATTCTTTCTCAAGACTGCTTTGGCTCTTTGGGGTCTTTTGCACTGTTGGTGGGAATGTAAATTGAAACAGCCACTATGGAAGATGCTATGAAGATTCCTTACAAAACTAGGAATAAAACAACCATATGACCCAGCAATCCCACTCCTAGGCATATACCCTGAGAAATCCAAAATTGAAAGACTCACGTGTATCCCGTTGTTCATTGCAGCACTATTTACAATAGCTAGAACATGGAAGCAACCTAGATGCCCATCAATAGATGAATGGATAAAGAAGTTGTGGGTATATACATACACAATGGAATATTACTCAGCCATAAAAAGGAACACATTTGAGTCAGTTCTAATGAGGTGGATGAACCTAGAACCTATTATACAGAGTGAAGTAAGTCAGAAAGAGAAAGATAAATATTGTATTCTAATGCATGTATAATGCATATATATGCATCATAGTCAACAAAAGAGTCTGAAATGCAGTACTTGGATGCAATCTCAAAAACGACAGAATGATCTCTGTCTGTTTCCAAGGCAAACCATTCAATATCACGGTAATCCAAGTCTATGCCCCAACCAGTAATGCTGAAGAAGCTAAAGTTGAACGGTTCTATGAAGACCTACAAGACCTGCTAGAACTAACCCCCGAAAAAGATGTCCTTTTCATTATAGGGGACTGGAATGCCAAAGTAGGAAGTCAAGAAACACCTGGAGCAACAGGCAAATTTGGCCTTGGAGTACAGGCTGAAGCAGGGCAAAGGCTAATAGAGTTCTGCCCAGAGAATGCACTGGTCATATCAAACACCCTCTTCCAACAACACAGGAGAAGACTCTACACATGGACGTCAACAGATGGTCAACACTGAAATCAGACTGATTATATCCTTTGCAGCCAAAGATGCAATCTATACAGTCATCAAAAACAAGACTGGAAGCTGACTGTGGCTCAGATCATGAACTCCTTATTGCCAAATTCAGACTTAAAAAAAGTGGGGAAACCACTAGACCATTCAGGTATGACCTAAATCAAATCCCTTATGACTATACAGTGGAAGTGAGAAATAGATTTAAGGGACTAGATCTGATAGACAGAGTGCCTGATGAACTATGGACAGAGGCTCGTGACATTGTACAGGAGACAGGGATCAGGACCATCCTCAATAAAAAAAAATGCAAAAAAGCAAAATGGTTGTCTGAGGAGGCCTTACAAATAGCTGTGAAAAGAAGAGAAGTGAAAAGCAAAGGAGAATGGGAAAGATATACCCATTTGAATGCAGAGTTCCAGAGAATAGCAAGAAGGGATAAGAAAGCGTTCCTCAGTAATCAATGCAAAGAAATAGAGGAAAATAATAGAATGGGAAAGACTAGAGATCTCTTCAAGAAAATGAGAGATACCAAGGGAATATTTCATGCAAAGATGGGCTCAATAAAGGACAGAAATGGTATGGACCCAACAGAAGCAGAAGATATTAAGAAGAGATGGCAAGAATACACAGAAGAACTGTACAAAAAAGATCTTCATAACCCAGATAATCATGAAGGTGTGATCACTCCCACTCACCTAGAGCCGGACATCCTGGAATGTGAAGTCAAGTGGGCCTTAGGAAGCATCACTACGAACAAAGCTAGTGGAGGTGATAGAATTCCAGTTAAGCTATTCCAAATCCTGAAAGATGATGCTGTGAAAGTGCTGCACTCAATATGCCAGCCAATTTGGAAAACTCAGCAGTGGCCACAGGACTGGAAAAGGCCAGTTTTCATTCCAATCCCAAAGAAAGGTAATGCCAAAGAATGCTCAAACTACCGCACAATTGCACTCATCTCACATGCTAGTAAAGTAATGCTCAAAATTCTCCAAGCCAGGCTTCAGCAATATATGAACCGTGAACTTCCAGATGTTCAAGCTGGTTTTAGAAAAGGCAGAGGAACCTGAAATCAAATTGTCAACATCCGCTGGATCATTAAAAAAGCAAGAGAGTTCCAGAAAAACATCTATTTCTGCTTTATTGACTATGCCAAAGCCTTTGACTGTGTGGATCACAATAAACTGTGGAAAATTCTGAAAGAGATGGAAATACCGGACCACCTGACCTGCCTCTTGAGAAACCTGTATACAGGTCAGGAAGCAAGAGTTAGAACTGGACATGGAACAACAGACTGGTTCCAAAGGAGTACATCAAGGCTGTATATTGTCACCCTGCTTATTTAACTTATATGCAGAGTACACCATGAGAAATGCTGGGGTGGAGGAAGCACAAGCTGGAATCAAGATTGCCAGGAGAAATATCAATAACCTCAGATATGCAGATGACACCACCCTTATGGCAGAAATGAAGAAGAACTAAAGAGCCTCTTGATGAAACTGAAAGAAGAGAGTGAAAAAGTTGGCTTAAAGCTCAACATTCAGATAACTAAGATCATGGCATCTGGTCCCATCACTTCATGGCAAATAGATGGGGAAACAGTGGCTGACTTTATTTTTCTGGGCTCCAAAATCACTGTGGATGGTGAATGCAGCCATGAAATTAAAAGATGCTTACTCCTTGGAAGGAAATTTATGACCAACCTAGATAGCATATTAAAAAGCTTTACTTTTTAATTGTTTCGAATCATTACTTTTCCAACAAAGGTCCATCTAGTCAAGGCTATGGTTTTTCCAGTGGTCATGTATGGATATGAGAGTTGGACTATAAAGAAAGCTGAGTGCAGAAGAATTGATGCTTTTGAACTGTGGTGTTGGAGAAGACTCTTGAGAGTCCCTTGGACTGCAAGGAGATCCAACCAGTCCATCCTAAAGGAGACCAGTCCTGGGTGTTCATTGGAGGGACTGATGTTGAAGCTGAAACTCCAATATTTTGGCCACCTGATGTGGAGAGCTGACTCATTTGCAAAGACCCTGATGCTGGGAAAGATTGAAGGCAGGAGGAGAAGGGGATGACAAAGGATGAGATGGTTGGATGACATCGCCGACACAATGGACATGGGTTTGGGTGGACTCCGGGAGTTGGTGATGGACAGGGAGGCCTGGCGTGCTGTGGTTCATGGGGTCGCAAAGAGTTGGACACGACTGAGTAACTGAACTGAATGCATATATGTGGAATCTAGAAAAATGATACTGAAGAATTTATTTACAGGGCAACAGTGGTGAAACAGACATAGAGAACAGACTTATGGATATGGAGAGAGGGGAGGAGAGGGTGAGGTGTATGGAAAGAGTAACACAGAAACTTACACTACCATGTGTTAAATAGACAGCCAATGGAAATTTGCTGTATGGCTCAGGAAACTCAAACAGGGGCTCTGTGTCAACCTAGAGGGGTAAGATGGGGAGGGAGATGGGAGGGAGGTTCGAAAGGGAGGGGATATATGTATACCTATGGCTGATTCATGTTGAGGTTTGACAGAAAAACAACAAAATTCTGTAAATCAATTATCCTTCAATAAAAAATAAATAAATTTTTAAAAAGGAAGGATAAAAGTAAGAAAGCTGGCTAGGAAACAGACAGAATTGGTTCCTTTATGTAAGGTATTTTTGCCCTTCAAAATGGTGAAACAAAGTACCTTGGTAAAGGTTCAGTATTTTCTTTTTCTAATGTGTTCATCATCCTCCTCCTTGTTCTAGAATGTTTTTTAAACACTAACCACTATTATCCCCTCCTTCCTACTCTTTCCTTTAATATTTTACCATTTTCTTTAGGTGAGAATTTCAAGATCCATATAGTCTAAATACTGGAGCAACTGAATTAAGATTACTGTTTTCGGAACAAGAATACCAATTCTATGTGGTAAGACAGACCATCAAAAATGAACAGTGGCCCAAACTTTTGGAGTCCAAGCCATCCAAAGATTTTAGAGATGGTCAACTTGTACACATCATCCCTAAAGTTGGGATAAATATATCTGTAGGGTACAGAGTCATTGTTAGAATGAAATGAGTTAACGTTTATAAAGTTTCTAGCATGGGCTAGGTAATAGCAAGAGCTCAGTAGTTGGATTTTGAATTTAATTCAGTTTAAAAAAGGAGTTGTGCTTGAACTGTTTCAATAACTGAAGCATCAAAAATTTTCTTTAATCAAGGGAAATGCTTATTTTTAATAGATTCTTATTCTTTAATGCCTTTGAGATGTAAAACTCACAAAATAAAACGACTCCAGGTGGCTCAGCGGTAAAGAATCTGCCTGCCAATGCAGGAGACTCAGGAGACATGAGTTTGATCTCTGAGTCAAGAAGATCCCCTGGAGTAGGAAACAGCAACCCACTCCTGTATTCTTGCCTGGGAAAGAGGATTATGGTGGGCTACAGTCTGCCATATGGGGTCTCAAAGAGTCGAACACAAATGAGCACACACGCACACACAAAGAGGTACTCAGAGAAGGAGTGATGGGAACTTTCCCCTAATGAAAACCTGGTCAAAGATTTCCTCCATTTTCAAAGAATAATCTGCCCCCATGCTCATGTTCTGACATCATGACCTTATACTCTTTCCTGTCAAGAAATGATCTCCAACCTTACATTCATCTAAACAGCACAGGCATGACTGCACCTCTCCAATTTTCCCCCAGTTTTTCTCACACGGATAGATAGTGTACGTAGATGCTAACACATCTGGCTGTCTTGCTAGAGGAGTACTTTAAAAAATAAATTCACGATGGCAGTTTCCTCAAACGAAAGGGTAAAAAGTGTGCCAAGTAATTTAATTTTAAAGTGACTCTAAGACAGGAAATCGGGAGCTGGTTTATGGGAATCTTGGAGAAGCCTGAGGATTAAGGTGGAGGCACAGATCCTGTACCACCCCAAACTTAGTGGAGTTGACCCCTGCCAGAAAAAGCTTGTAAGCCCTTTGTAGAACAATATCTTCCTTTCGGGCCTCTGACTGTCAGTCCTCTGCTCTGGTTAATGTCATCATGGGAATCCTTGCCTGACAGAATGTAATTTAGGATCTATTAAATATGATTACTTGGCCTTGAAAATGATGGATATTGGACAGAATTATAGAATCACTTTACAAAAGAAAGGTCTCTTTTACATCCTTTCTTGTGGAGCCTAAAATGAAGCCTAGGGAAATCCCTCAGAGGGGTTGTGGCATTTATAGGTTAGGTTTATGAAAAAGGGAATTGATATTCATATTAAAAACTGTAAAGATTGAGCAAGGTGAAGATAGTGAGCATGCAGACAGCTGTGACGTGTGTCTGAAGGGTGAGTGGCACGTTGCCCAGCTGATTTACTTGCTTTAATTATATTAGTAATGTGAAAGTCGACATGATTCGAAACAAGCTCTCCGGGTTTTTCATTCAAGTACTAGCCCCAAGTGACTACTTTTTATGGTCCTCCCAATTTCCAATTACTCAAATGTTCATAGCTGAAATACTTAAGAGTTCATTGCTGGGTTTGCTTTGGAGGTGGCCTGTGCTTGAGTTTTTATTTAATTACATTTTGTTCTTGGTTATAAAAGTAATATATGGTCACTGAAAAATTTATGGAACATAAAAACCTCCAAAAAACAAATTAAAATCACTAATAATTCTGCCACCCAGAGATTATCATTAACATTTTGCTGTATACCTACTAGACTTTTCTTTAATATATATGTATATATCTGTATTATTTTAATTACTTGATACAATGTCATATATACTACTTTCTAAAACTTTTAACAAAATTATAACATGATCATACTCCCATATTTTAAGTATTATTCTCTTATGAGGTATTTGGTGGTTATAAACTGTTCATTATATATATATGTACTATTAATTTTTAAACTGATATGCAATTGAGGAGGATTTAGAATATCTATTTACATTTCTTAACCATAATCAGATAACTTTTTTCACACATCCCTAGTTATTTCCTTAGGATACATTTCTAGAAAACTCACTATGTCCAAAAGTTTTCAAAATATTCAACTGTTTTTACCTGTGGCTGAATTGCAAGTTTTTTCTATCATTCAAAGTCTACATTACAGTTTTCCTTCTTTTTTTTTTTTAAAACCACTTCTGACTGTTTATCTTACAAGGACCAAAACAATGGAAGTAGCAGACAGAATTGAAATTACCACCATTTGAAGTTCTGGTTGGCAGTGAATTTTGTGTTAGGAATATTGTGGGAGTGGTATTAGAACTGTAAATTATCTCAAAAAACAAGAAAGCAGGAAGGGAGAATGGGGAATTATTGTTTAATGGGTACAAAGTTTCAGCTTTGCAAGATGATAAGAGTTCTGAAGATGATGTTGATGGTTACACAACAGTATGAATACATTAATACAACTGAACTGTACACTTAAAAATGTTAAGAGTAAATTTTATGTTACATGTATTTTACCACAGAAAAAATGGGGGAAAAATGAAGAAGAAAATGGGAAAAAATCTCTATTCAGTACTACTTGTGTTGTAGAGAAGCACATTTGAAAAAAAAAAAAATAGGCTCCCCATATTCATGATATTTTCCTAATGTTAAAGAAGTCATAACCATAACAAACATGTATATGGCACTTTACAGTTTATGAGTGCTTTACAGCTTACAAATACACGTAATTTCATTGCCATAACAGTCTTGTGAAATACTTGACTATTCTCATTTTGTATATGAGAACTCCGAGACTAATGTAAAATAACTGTCCAAGATGATATGATTGGCAAAGAGTAGAAGCAAGACATCATTCCAGGGCCCCAGTTCCTTGCCGAATAGTACAGCAGTGAAGCTCTTGAGCAGGCAAAAGCACCAAGTGTTTTCATTTGACAAGTCAAACATTTCATATACAAACTGAAAAGGGCAAGTATTTAAATTGCACTCAAAGAAAGGATTTAGTTCAGGAAACAACTTATTTTTCAAATAGCTTTGGATAGTTTAATAAAATACTGATTTTACTAATATCAATAATAACACTTCACTGCTTGGTTCTTTATTTTGTGCTTTTTGCACTTTCAAATATCGATTTAATTTTTTAAATTGTCCCTCTATAGTATATTTATCATCCTAAAGGGGGAAACATGCAAGGTGACCAGTTATCAGAGTGGCCAGACAAGGTTCCAGAGATGAAAATTGTAAAATTTACAACAATTTAGCTCTCTTCATTGCCTCTTATCCTATTAAAATACAAAGAGAAAAGTTACACATTTTCAAATTAAATATTAGCATAAAAATAGACTTTTCAAATGTAGATTTTTCCCTTGCTCCTCAAGATTTTTTAGCATACTTTTGGATGAAGGAGCTGATCAAAGATTAAAAATTGTTATTGGCTCTTATTTCTATTCAATATCTTTATTTGTAATAGATGATTTCTCCAACTTTTCAATATCTCCTAAGAGTTTTGTGTTTGGATGATTTCCAAATAATTTAATCTGACAAGCAGATTTTTTGGTAAACAGAAATCAGGTCTATGAGATTTATTTTGTCTGTCAGCCCATTTATCTTTGGATTTTTCCAAACATAAATTTATTCCATTTATCTTTGGAATTATAAGCATGGTAGATATCATGAATATTTCTTGTTCTCATATATGACTAACCACACGCATTCAATACCCTTTACTGTCAACCTGCTATGTGCCCAGTACTGCAAAAATAAAGACACAGTCCCATGGAACTCACACCATATTAATAAATAGAGAAATTAACACACACAAAAATTATTATAATATAATGAAATAAAATAAGTGCAATACTAGAACAATGTATACATACTCTGGATGTCATAAAAGTATGATTTTTGCCTCTGTGAATAAGCTTCACAGAAGAAGAATCATCTGAATCAGAACTAAAAGGTTTTATGAAAAGGTTTTCATAAGGAAAGGGATGGGAAGGTTTATACACATATATTACTTTGTCCCTTGCCTTATGATTAGATATTTTTCTTCAATGAATAGTCTGGAGCCACCTGGTATCAGTCAACCTGACTGTAACATTAAAAACACCTTTAGATTTCATAGCCAATTCATCATTCTTTTGTACAGTCTTCATTCTCTTTAAATTCACTAAACTGTGTATCATTTTCTACTGTGCCTGCGATTGAGCAGACTGAAAAGAATTTATTGTTGATCAATAAATATTAAGCTTAACCATTAACTTCTTGATTCATTTACAACTGCATTTGTAGTGTCAGGATGCCCGGCTCCAAGGGATGCCATTCACGTGAACACTATCTATGGGCTGGGCAGTCTTCTGCACATCTCTCTAGTCTAAAGCATTTGTTTCCATCGTCCTTGTACACAGTACTATTCTAACTACTGCATTTTCCTTTCCAGATGAACTATACACACAGCAGAATTTTAAGAAAACAAAAATTGCAGCTGATTATTTATACCAGCTACTTCTCTAGCTAGTTTGGTTAAAACAGATAATTTGGTTGAAATTTTTTAAAACAATAGTAATGACTTTCTAAAATATTGTATCATCATTTGGCCTAATCTCTTATTGGCAATGATGGAACATGTATCACTGGACAATGTAATCTCCATTGTGCAGTGGATATTGATAGTTTCTACTCAATTGATATACACCAGATTTATTCAGAAATCATACCAGCTTTGAGATTCCTGATCAACTCTGCTGAGTATTCTCAACCATTAATTGAATTTTGAAAAGGAATCTCATATATCTCTAACTTCTTTATTGATGGTCAATCAGGTCATAAATGGTCTATTGTCTAGAATTCTGAATGGCATCTACCTTACTTGTTCTTTGCTAACAAATATTTCAGGTTATTTTAACTATAGCTGTTTTTTATTACATATTTGAAATAAATGGATAATAGAACAATACTTAGATGCTTGCTCCGAACAAATTTGCTTCATTTTATAAAGTTGTATTATAAATTCCATGGACAGAAGAACCTGGCAGGCTACACAGTCCATGGAGCCCCAGTAAGTTGGATACAACTGAGTGATTGAATACATAGACTCTTCCATGCCTCTCAGTTCAGTTCAGTCGCCCAGTCGTGTCTGACTCTTTGCAGCCCCATGGACTGCAGCACACTAGGCATCCCTGTCCATCGCCAACTCCCAGAGCTTACTCAAACTTATGTCCATCAAGCTGATGATGCTGTCCAACCATCTCATCCTCTGTCATCCCCTTCTCCTCCTGCCCTCAATCTTTCCCAGCATCAGGGTCTTTTTCAATGAATCAGTTCTTCACCTCAAATGGCCAAAGTATTGGAGTTTCGTCTTCAGCATCAGTCCTGCCAAAAAATATTCAGGACTGATTTCCTTTAGGACTCACTGGTTTGATCTCCTTGCTGTCCAAGGGACTCTCAAGAGTTTTCTCCAACATCACGGTTCAAAAGCATCAATTCTTTGGCGCTCAGCTTACTTTATAGTCCAACTCTTGCATTCATACGTGACTACTGGAAAAACCATAGCTTTGACTAGACGGACCTTTGTCGGCAAAGTAATCTGTCTGCTTTTTAATATGCTTTCTAGGCTGGTCATACCTTTTATTCCAAGGAGCAAGTGTTTTTTAATTTCATGGCTGCAGTCACCATCTGCAGTGATTCTGGAGCCCAAGAAAATAAAGTCTGTCACTGGTTCCATTGTTTCCCCATCTATTTGCCATGAAGTGATGGAACCAGATGCCATGATCTTGGCTTTTTGAATGTTGAGTTTTAAGCCAGCTTTTCCACTCTCTTCTTTCACTTTCATCAAGAGGCTCTTTAGTTCCTTTTGCTTTTTCCCATAAGGGTGGTGTTATCTGCATCTGAGGTTATTGTTATTCCTCCCAGCAATCTCCACACCTCTCAGTAAATGCCAAACTCACCTCAGTAGCTTTTCCTTTTCAGATGTTTCTCTAATGGTGAACGGACTTACACTAAATCTTTTACCTAATAATAACAAACGCTAATTAACTCTTTTTGAGCAATCAATATATACTGTCCCAAACACATAAGCATATTATCTCATTTAATCATTATCGCAACAATCAAAAATGACAGAATGATCTCTGTTCATTTCCAAGGCAAACCATTCAATATCACGGATATCCAAGTCTATGCCTCGACCAGTAACATTGAAGAAGCTGAAGTTGAAAAGTTCCATGAAGACCTACAAGACCTTTTAGAACTAACACCAAGAAAAGATGTCCTTTTCATTACAGGGGACTGGAAAGCAAAAGTAGGAAGTCAAGAAACACCTGGAGTAACAGGCACATTTGGCCTTGGAGTACATAATTAAGCAGGGCAAAGGCTAAAAAAATGCACTGGTCATAGCAAATACCCTCTTCCAACAACACAAGAGAAGACTCTACACATGGACGTCACCAGATGGTCAACACCGAAATCAGATGGATTATATTCTTTGCAGCCAAAGATGGAGAAGCTCTATACAGTCAGCAAAAACAAGACCAGGAGCTGACTGGCTCAGATTATGAAATCCTTATTGCCAAATTCAGAC